>NC_064770.1:17735325-18335325 GCF_011397635.1 Epinephelus fuscoguttatus | reverse complement strand
AACACGTCCTATTTGAAGAGGATGACAACTAAGAGGCTCCAGATGATGAAGCTGACACTTCCAGAGAGTGCAGGCTGTGATGTCCCCGTACTGAAGCTTGAAGTTTTGCCTCACTATCAGTGTAAGACCGCTTTTGAAGTGAGTTGAAAGAAACTTAAATCCAATGACGACTGGGTGCACTTCCTCATCTGTGACCAGACTGGGAGTGAGTGTTGATACACAGCAAACTTAATGAGGATGCTCATATTTCACTTTTCCCTAGAAAACAGCCCTCAGACAGATAATGATTATGTTTTCATCATACTTGCATAAATTGAATATTCTTAAATGACAAGGGTTGATCTTAACTGCAGGAAGAGACATTATTATTTAAAAACTTCAAATAGTAATAATTCACCACCCATATTGGTTTCTTTTCCATGCTCCCCTTGATCTATAGCTACCAATTAAAGAATAAATACATCACATGTACATCTGACAACCAAATGCAACATTTTCTGATTTGTTTAATACATTTTTTTATTCTCCCCACAAGCAAATTATTTACTTGCAATTCATCTGTAGCATCTGAATGGCAGGTAAATGCAGTTTTTTTTAAAGCTCTGTGTGATTTCAACAACCCAGCATTCATCTTTATTGACAGCAGAGTATTGCACCTAAGGGGACGGAAGCAATGTGACACATCAACTTTTCAAACAGGATGGAAACTTAACTTTTCAAGCTAAGAGTGAGCAAAAGAGCCACCCTGGCCTGAGGAGACACAACACTAATCATGCACTGATTAGGCAACCAAGGAGGAAATGAAAGCTCAGCTGCTCTTCATCAAATTACATGACCTTGCCTTTTTTTTGTATTTTTCACCATATGTTAATTTGTACATTATAAATAAAGCAGTTTATTTTTTTTACACTCAGATTTTTGTTCATACACAATCTCTCCACCTCTGTTCTTCTTTGTTTTGTGAGTAACTATCTGTGACCTCTCTGTGTGACCTCTATCTTTAAAAAAAAAAAAAAAAGTTGTTCATGCTCACAAATATTAACTGGACTGTCTTTGACTGTGGGAAGGCCAAACAGTATGTGTTTCATATTTAAACAGGCTGGTTTCGGCAAACAAAGCTTGTGATTGGGGTTACAGACCACTGCTGAGACAGAGGCATCAACCTTGAACAACGAGTACGAAAAAAAAAATCTGTTGAAATAAATCTTGAGAAACTTTAGAAAGAGTGCCATCATTTAAACTTAACTGTTAATTAATCATATACGTAGAGATTTTTTGAGCATTGTTTCTTGCTGTTTTTCTGTTGAGATTCCTGCCTCTATGGCTGAATTTCTGAATGCAACATTGACAGGGACAAACATTTTTACATCTTGAAATAGGAAAGCAAAATGTACAAAACAAAAATGTTGCCAGACTGTTCAGTTTTTTGGCTGACAGTACCCTCGAATTAGAGCTGTCAGCAGACTTTTAGCTTCCCATCGTTTTGTAATTCCACATCCAAAGCCGTGACTGGAGCGGTTGATGTCCAAATATTTAGATGTCAGTGTTTCAGTGTCCCAGATCTTTAATTTTACCAAACAACATTTCTCTCAGGTAAATTACATGCTGCTTTGTATTACAAAGGTGCAAATGACAAGGGAAGATGGAGGGCAAAGGAGTAAAGAAGAGTTTGGAAGGCAGAGTGCGGGAGCAGAACCATAGACAGCTAAGAGTCAGCGGTGCTAATGTGGGGTCTGAGTGTGTAACCTCACTCTCAGTGCGCTCTGATTAAAGAATGATTTATAGTCCTGCTGGAGAGCCCTTTCAGCAATCCGTCTCCTCAATGAGATTTTTTTCCCCTTTCGAGAGGTTTGGTAAATCAAGCCATCTTGGAGAGGATCTCGGGTGGACAATGTCAGTGTGTTACTGAGAGGGAGCCATTAAATGCTATAATCAAGAATGCATGGGGGGTTCACAGGTGCATACAGACACTTATTTGTCACATACAGTGTTGGTCCTGACTCCTTCAGAGGAATAAATCAGTGTATGGAGACATTTACGCATCTATCATTCCCACAGACTGATCACCAGACTAATCTTAGTCTCTCGGCTTTAGTATTCATTTGCATGTGAAGATTATGTTCGATAATGAGTGTGTTGGAATATTACATTTCTTTCTCCCTCCTCTATATTCATACTAAAATGTTAAGTTTATGCAGTGTTCCCTGATTGTTCAGACCCAAATGGATAAACTAGTGGTAGTAGCAGTACACTGTGGAAAAGTCCATATCCAGTCAATTTGTATATTATTGAGACCTAAAAGTCTTTTCAGACATGCTAGCAGCTAAATGCTAATGTCAGTATGCTAACATGCTTATAATGACTATGTTAACATGCTGATATTTAGTATGTCTTTTCTCATGTTTAGTTCAGCATGCTAACATTCGATATTTGGCACTAATTAAAAAGTACAGCTGACAATGATATGATAATATGATATGTATTTGGTCATTAAGTGTTGGACAAGTGGAAATTTTGACCTCATGATGGCACTGGATGAAAAATTAAATGATGAGCAAAAAAACTTGAGAGCAGAGTCCTCTGCCAAGGCAAAACGCTCTATCTCACAATATTAACAAAAGTAAAAAAAGATTTGTGTATCTGCTGCATGATGTGGATTCACGCCAAGATTTAATGTGTTCTTTATCGTCCCATGAGACACCCTTCCACCAAGTTTCATGGAAATCAGGCCGGTAGTCTTTCAATAAACTTGATTACTCCACAGGCTAGTTAATAACATGTCGGGCAGGATATCCAAAGTGTGGGATCATTTTGAGAAGGTGAAGGACGAACCCAAGGTGATATGTAAACTCATCTTCATTGGTCGACTACAAACATGACGTATCATCTGAAACATGTCAGTAGCTACATGCCCATTAGCCACTGAGCACAATCATTACTGCTTTGCCAACAGCGTCATTAACAGGCGGCTCGCTCAGTGTGTGATGTGCACTAGTAGATAAAATATAGGCCTATATTAATGAAGGTTCGTTAGTATGGTTTTGTATTTCTCTGTAATGTAGCACAGTGTTAACAATGTTACTGATACTATTCTTTCTCACACCTTCAACTCAAACCATTGTGTTGCCCCGCCCAAAATATACAATTTAATAATTAAATTAATGTGGGGGACTAGTCGACTAATGGCCCAAAATGACGACTATTGGTCGAAAATTCTTAGTCTGGTGTAGCCCTACAGTAAGGTAAAAAAAAATCCCTTGCAGTATTTTTTTTTTTCCCCATGTCATCATTCAAGAAAGGACTCAAAACTGACACTGTAATCTGACTACTAAATTACTATTTAAACAGCATCTGCACAGGAATGATTCTGCTTTTTTGATCCATATAAGTGGTTGATCACTGTAACCATGATCACTATAAGTGGTTTCCACTATATTTCAATCTGAACCAAAGTGATGGAGCAACTGACTGACAGCCTTCGAGCCATGCTGCTGCAGTACCATGTCTTCAAATCTAAGAAAAAATACTGCCATTTTTCAACCTGTTTTTTGAGAAAAGTCAGCTTGTTGCAAGCATTTTGTTGAGATGAGTATTAGTAACTTTATTAGAAGACAGAATAATTTGGCTGCACAACAACCATGTTAAATGGCACTGACACAAAATAATTTGATTTGTATCGGAAACACACTGAAACTCTCTCATTGTACCGTTTCTAGAAAATAAGGACTCAATAATGGACAAAAATGACTTGACAAGATGGATATATCACTTCTGGTCTGAAGACTTCGGCACAGCAGCAGAACAATGGCAGTCCTCATGATGGGAAGTCACTGCAGAGCGCTCTGACACACCCATCAATCATTAACAAATCATCTGCAGACTGAATCCTATCTATCAAATGGTGTCATGATGCCATTTGTCCAAAGCGTGCTGCATGACACTGTGGTCTGAATCACAAGTGCAACAGTTATTGCAACAATAGATAGCTTTTCATTTCCTCATTATCTCCAAAGAATACAGTATGCTTGAATTTGGGTCACAATATGAAACTTTAGGTACCTCAAATATGGCTGTGCTGCATTCAAGTTTGCATTCCATGAATGTGACCTTTTTATTAACTGCAGCACACAAGCACTCCATGTGTTGTTTCCCAATTATCTCTTCCTGTTTACCCAATTACATTAATTAGAATGCACTGTATTTACATAACCTAGAACAAATAAGCCATTGAGCTAAACCTATTATTAAGCTTCTGTAAAAATAATTACTCCACCTACTGTTGCCATTGTTATAATGTAGCTACACTCAGGAACAAACTGTCACAGAAAAGCCTGCTTATTAACATAAAATATGCAAAACAAGTGTTTGGGTATCATGTTGTTATTATTAAAGATTATATTAAAGCTCAATTTGATAACACCACAATTTGATAACACCACAAAAAGTGAGAGCATGATATTTATCAGTAATGGAGAAGTACTCAGATATTTTACCATAATAAAAGTACCAATATAAAAATTAGGGATAACTAAGTACACCATTTTCTGTACCTGTATCTATATCTGTGTCTGTCTCTGTATCTGTGTCTATATCTGTACCTGTATCTGTACCTGTACCTGTATCTGTATCTGTGTCTATATCTGTACCTGTATCTATATCTGTGTCTGTCTCTGTATCTGTGTCTATATCTGTACCTGTATCTATATCTGTGTCTGTCTCTGTATCTGTGTCTCTATCTGTATCTGTACCTGTATCTGTACCAGTATCTGTGTCTCTATCTGTGTCTGTACCTGTATCTGTACCAGTATTTGTGTCTCTATGTGTATCTGTACCAGTATCTGTGTCTCTATGTGTATCTGTACCTGTATCTGCACCAGTATCTGTGTCTCTATGTGTATCTGTACCTGTATCTGCACCAGTATCTGTGTCTCTATCTGTATCTGTGTCTGTGTCTGTATCTGTACCAGTATCTGTATCTGTGTCTGTGTCTGTGTCTGTATCTGTATCTGCATCTTTATCTGTATCTGTTCAACCAACTAAATTATCTACTCGGAGTGGACAGAGTTTAAGTGTGGCGTGGGTGGGTTTAAATTGGAGGTGGGTAGGACCTAACAGGAAGTTGTTATTTTAAAACTGAAATTGATATGGGTTGATCAGAAGCTGCTTTATTTATTATTAATTAGAAAACCATTTACAGAGCAATCTCAGCTTCAGGTCATTTTTAATCACAACAGCAAGTACTGAACAGACCGACCAAAACGAGAATTATCGTTCATCACAAGTACAGATATTGACATATTTTACTTGTATGATACTCGTACTCACAAAGACTGCGTTGTTTGCACCGGACACTTGTTTCATTGTAGTATTTGACTCAATCCCAATAAACAATCTATGTTAAAATACTCCATTACAAGTATTTACAAGTCATTGATGCAAAGCTCTGATGCATAAGGAATCAAAGTAAGTACTGAAGAATAAGTAAGTACTGTTTCATTTTACCGCTGTAAACAGTCGAGGTAGATATAGATTTAACATTTTGGTAGTTAAGTCCAGTGGCTCAAAACCAAAGGTTTGCCCCCCCCCCCAAAAAAAAGTCACAAGATGAATCTTGGGGGTCATGGAAAAGAGAACAAAAAGTTCTGCTGGAAAAAAACTGAATTCTTTTTTTGGGTCTTTCTACTGGCTTTTCTCGAAAGGGTTCAAGTCAGAAACTTGCTATTGTAGTATACTTAAGAAGTTTATCATATGTTTTTTTTTTTTTTTTATGTAAATTCTTATTTTGTAACTAGTAACTAGGCTATAGCTGTCACAAATGTGTAGCAGAGTGAGTAATGCTTCTTGTTGGGTTACACCAGTCCAAGATGGCAGCATGCGTTTGTGCAGCAGCTCTTCACTCTCCAATTTGGTGCTTTTTTGCATGTATGCAGTATTTGCTTGTTTAGTTCTATGTGGACTGGATGGTTGAATGTATGAAGGATGTGGTTTTTAACTGTCAGCTCCTTACAGAAGAAGCACTCCTAATTTCGTTGAAACACTGACAATAAAAGGGCATTCTGATGCTTTCCCCTATTTTTTTTTTTGAGAATGCAACATAAAATAGAGAAAGCTAAGTGCAAATACCTTTAAGTCCCCCTTCATTCAAAAATGAGTTTTTCTTACATTCGTGTTTGTCACAACAAAGGTGCGTTTACATTCCTCTGCTGAAGGGGCGATGTCTGTGCTGAGCATTTCCCTAAAATCTGAGATTTGATGTACCTCAGGCAAACTAGATTAGGTACGTCACTACTACCAAAGCCAATCATTGTCTATTACAGGAAACACATATCGACGGAAGAACAGACATCGTCACAACATCAGCAAAGAAACTTGAAACCTCCAGCACAGAGCTGAAGAGGACTTGTCAGTACAGAGAGCAGAGTTTGCATTAACATAGTGAAAGTCTTGACAGCAAACATGGCAGTGTGTGCAGGTTTGGATGTAAACCAGGAACCTGGAGGTTCCTTCCACCATATACCAAGTATGGTATATGGTATATTGAAGCAGATATTGTAAATTTCACAAACACTAAAGCAGCATCAGCCGACAAATTAATAAACACAATAACCAAATTAAAGATACTAACTACACCTAGGGTCTGACTGAGGCTCGAACATGTACGGCTGAATCTTTCTGATGTTTCCTCTTAATGCCGCTGGCCATCTTGATGTGCACTGTTTTGTTCACTGCTCAACAAGAGTAGCAGTGGAGAAAGTGGAGACTTACTGACAGCAAATTCCTCAGTGAGGGAGAAAGACTAGATCTACTTCTGGAAAACCACGTTAAACAAAATATTAGTATAAGTATTTTAACACAGGCAATCTTGAAACATGTCTGGAGAGGAACTTTAAGAACAATACTTGAGTAAATGCTGGCCTCCATAGCTAGCTTCTGCCACTGATAGTTACTGTGAGATGAATTCTAAATACAATGAGCATATCAACATACTACAGTATGCCGAATCTATTTTCCAAGGATGGTAAGGGCATGACCGGACTGCTCTCCCTCTGAGTGGTTAGTACTTGTCATATTTGTTTTTTGGGTTGGTTATATTTAGGCATGAGGAGTGAGATTGGTTAGGGCAAGAATGTCAGGGTAAGCCAATCAGAGGCAGAGTGAAGCAACGTAGGGTCGGACAAACCTTTGCCATCCTAGGATAAAAAAATGCTTGCCTACAGCACACGTCCTTCAAAATTCTTTAAACCGTTTTTTACTCTGTCACAACTCTTTCACTTGTCTTCCAAACATCACAAAACCCTGTACAGCAGTGTGGCATTAATGCAGAACTTTCTGTCCTTCAGTAAAAAAGAAAAACTCTCAGACGCACCAATGTGACAGTCTTTGATCCAGTCAATAACAATGTAAACAAAGCCAGCACATGCTGCACAAAGATGTTTCCGCTGTGTGCTTCACTCTATATTTTCGGATTTGGCCTTTAACAATGTAGCCCACGTACAAAGCTAACCTGCCTGAATAACAGTGATTAAATTTGGCAGACAGCTTGCTCATCATTATGGCACAAGGAGAGGGCAGTCAGAGAATACTTGAAGGTGCTTAACAGAGTCACAGAACACAACATTTTTTCTCTGCTGATTAGCTTATATAGAGCAGAGGAGCACGGGTGATGATTATTCCTCAGGATGAAAAAGTCTACATGTTGGAGCTGTGCTGGCTGTATAAATGTCAGGCTAGGCATGATAATTTGATGTTTTTTAGCACCATTTCCCCCATTGCATATTTCAACTGAAGTGAATTCACATTTCAGCTGAAAACATCCTACCCTTGACTGTAATACGGAATAAAGAGTAGACTTTGCAAAGACACAAAGGCGCCTCTCAGAATGCTAAAAAAAACAAGTTAAACTGCAGCTGCATTGCAATAGCTTATTCTGTTAGTCACATCACACCATTGTCTCTGTGATTAACCAGGTAGTCCATCTTGCATGGATATGACAGGCCTGCAAACAGTATGTCTGTCTTGAATGTGTAATATATTTTTCTGGAGCAAGTGCGTGTACAGCTCCTTGCAACAGAGCTGTCTCCCTGGAAAAAGTGCCAATTATAATATTAAAGCTGTCTCTACCAGTGACCTTTTTGCATTTGCTCTGTATGCTATTACACTCAATCAAGAAAGGTCAGTGGTGGACGTGGGTCTCATGCAAAAACTATTTTTTTTTTCATCTTGTGTTGGCTGTTTGTACAATTGGATTTTATCACTGACATAAACACATGGAATATCACCCGTGTGACTTTGCAATAGATTTGGTGTTTGCATTCACTGGTATGACTTGAATTATAACATGTTGTTCTGTATGCAGCATGTTGGAGCTTTGTAAAGTGGATGATGTTCGGCAACCACCGCTCCACCCAGATTAGTCTTGGCAAGTTGCTGGAGAAATCCAAAACTGGTGGAAAAGATTTCTGCATTCTTAACATTTATCGTTCAAAATTGTCACATGTCTAAAAATATATACAACTTCACATTGCGTCAATCAAATTTGCACACTACGTCCAAAACTTTCATCCGGCATTAAAATTTCAACAGGTTTGATTCTCTGCATTTTTCACATCCGTCAAAAGCCTTAAGAGACGTTTGACCAAAAATAAGTGAAGATAATGTAGCAGCAAGACACAGCCAAGATAGTAATATTCAGGTGGATGATGATGATGACGAAGAGGAGGATATGGATCACACACAGAATGTGGAGGACAGAGACGGAGGACAGCTCCGCCCCTTCATGCAGCTGCGGTGCCAAATGAAAGACAAGGAGGGAGTGGTGACAGCCAACTAGGTAACTCCAGTGGAGAGAGGCAGAGGAAATGTGTCTTTAAATCTTGTCACATATTGCAAATTTTCACAACCAATAGAACAATAAAACGCATCGGAATCAGTGTGCAAGGTTTCTGTGTGTACCTTTTTTTTTTTTTTTTCAGATGACGGATTAAATAAATGCATCTGCACAAAAAAAAAAAAAAAATGGACTCAGTGTGCAAAGGTCTTTATATCTATACAGTGTTTCTTTTTATTCTTGAGCTTTTGGTCTAATAGCCCTTCATAAGAGCATGCATGAATCAACAGTGGACTGGCAGGTAAACATAACCAGTCTCATTCTAATGCTGTGATCCATTTACGTTGCTATGAGTGGTGAGACTCAAGATGTTGTCGTAAAATGTTGTAACTTCCGTTTAAATTGCCGACATGCGTCCCCGTTTGCGTTTGTACCATTTACAACCTAAACGTAAACAAAGATGGATGCCTCCAAGAAAGCAGTCGTCGCCATTGCAGTAGCGGAGCCTTTATTATTAACAACACTGCTAGCTACTTTCACCAAAACCAACGGATAAACAAGACATACACGACATTCCACGCACAACAACACATCATAAAGCATTCCTATAAGGCATTATAATCAGTGTTGGGTAAGGGTTACTTTAAATGTAATCAAAGTACGTTACTGTGTTACTTTTTAAAAAAGTAACCAGCTACTTTACTGCATTACTCCCTGAGTAAAGTAACTCAATTACTTTAAAAGTACTTCCAACGTTACTCCCTAAGAAAAGTGACTCAAGCACTTTTAAAGTACTTTTGAGTATTCTACATTTCCTATTGGACAATGGACCACAGGGTGCTATGCCTACATTTTTTTGTCTCCAAAATTAAAGTTATGGACCACTTGCCCTTCACTGAGATCCAATTCTCCCATCACAGCCGTCACTTTGACCAGTAGAAACACACAATGATCTGCTGCCGTAGACAACTGTATGACAACAACACCCCAGCATTTTAATATTTCCTCTAGGGATGTTACCACACAGAGTAAAAGGGGGAAATGATGGTGTGAAACAGCAGAGGCACTTTGTCAACCCGCTGAGTTAACGTTACTGTCATTAGCATCAAGCTAGCAAACAATGGTACATCCTCACAGTCGGACATAAAGTAATAACATTAACAAATAGCGGTGGCGCTTTTACTCACCACAGCTGCAGAGGCTCCCAGCTTCATTTGAAACAAACTACATTATAGACGCTCCGTTATTTATTAATCCCTCTGTGTGTTTATATATTTACTTTATATCCGCTCCGTTGTCTTTGTAAAGTTAACATATCGCACCATCATTTCAAACTCAACACTTGTTTCAAATTAAAAGCCCCTTATAACCTCGGCTGAGAGAATTCCTCCATTTTCTAAATAGACTTTTATTCTGAAACATTTGTCAGAACTTCCACAACAGAACAACAACATGTCGGCTGGCACATGAACAGACACAGTTCTGGCAGAGTATAATAATAGTCAAAGTAATAAAAATAGGACGAGAATAACCCGATGACATCACACACGCCGTGAAAGACGACCGGGGATAATTGGTGAGTACCAGCGTGTAGCGTGTACCAGGCATAATGCAAGTCCTGAGTCTGAAATATGTCTGTCAGCGAGTCCTACTCCACCTATTTAGACTCCACTGTAGACAACGGCAGCATTTCTCCGACCACATAGCGAGCCACAAGCTCTGTGGCTTCTTTCAGACTGATAGGTTTAATGTTATCTCCATTATTAGAACCAAACGACAGCCGTTGCTGTTTCGGAGCTGAAGGACCAGCGTTCTAAAAGTAACGGAAGTAACTGATGTCTTGTTTGAAACTGTACTTAAGTATTTGATTACTCAAACAGCAAACTAACGCGTTAGGTTAGGTTAGGTTACTTGTTACTGCAAAAATTAATCAAAGTACTCTAACGTGTTACTTTGTAACTTTGTAACGTGTTATACCAAACTCTGATTATAATGTGAACGAGTAATTAAAATGAAGACTCAAATTTGCTGAACAGAAAAAATAATAGTAAAGAGCAAGCCATCTTTGCTTTTGTCAGTCTTTCGAAACTTGTAGTCCTCTGTCCTCTACTGGTAAAACCGTGTGGCTGCTTAATTTTGCACAGCTTCTTACTAGCGGTAAAATCTATATGGAACGCATCATAATCACTGTCAGTATGCAGTGTGCACCTGTGGAAGAAGCTCCGCCTCCTGGGAATTGTAGTTTTTAAGTGTTAAATGGAGTTAGGCACACAAATAAAAGCCATACTTGTGATGCAACACCAAAATACAAGAAAGGGGTGGAACACAGTGAAAACAGAAAAACATATACAATCACAAAACATCTTATAACAGCGCAAAACAATTAACCATTTCATCACATAGTAAATGCGCCTTTGAGAGGGATCAGGCTCAAGCCATCATTAATCTGACATCTAAAAAACAAACATCTCAAAACAAATAAAGTGCTAATTGTCATTTGTCTGATGTGTCACATTTGGTAGGCTGCGAAACAGTTACGTAAAAGATGACAGATAGTAGTTATTCTAGATTTATTTATTCATTTGGAAGTCCAATATGGTCACTTTCATGGAATCCATGACTACTGAATATGCTTTTAATATGAATAATTGCTATTCTTTTTTTAATTGCCGTTATTGTATTTCTAATTGACAGGAAAAGTCACACTGTTTGTTACTTCTCAAATTGAATGAACCATTGACACATTGCTATCACCTTTTCACTTTTGGAAAACACATGTACTTACCCCTATTAAATAGCACTATTTCTGTTCTGATGTAATAAATCAGTAAGATATTTTTGTCAGACCAAAGTAATGATTATGGTTTCCTGTAACATGCAACACACTGTGACTGAACAGCTCCAGAGCACCGCACCTGCTTTGCATAGTCATATCAGTGTTTGAGGAGGGAGCCCCTTTGTGGGCAAACTCTGAATTTCTCCTGTCAAATAAAATGAACAGCACTATAAATGGGTTGTACTTCCCACCCTCTTTTATCTTTATAATGACTGTCAGATAGTACAAACATTCACTGACAACATGTATTGATGCCACAGTATTCCAGGAAAAAAATAAAAATAAAAAAAATCAGATGTTCCCACTTCCAAACCGACACAGCATGATTCCTTGTAGTTGGTGTTTTTTATGTGTGTGTCAGTGATGAATGTGAAAAACCATCATGTCATCTTCCTACCAGCAGAAACTGGCCCAATCAAACATCCTCGGTGCAGCACAGGGATCATTTCCAGTTTGGACAAATCTACCAGGCCATTTTTTTTCCAATTCTTGGTACTGTGGTAAAACGTAATCTTACAAATATAGTACTGACTGGCCATTTGGATTGCCCAAAGTGGGTAAGAATAGAGCAGAACAATCACATGTCCTTATCCCATTATCTTCTTGATTTGACAAAAGCTAGTTCATACAGTAAAAGCAGAGAAACTCATCTTAGATTGCAGGACTTCTGATCTGTCTGTATGAACCTCCTTATGTTAAAGGTATACTTCAGGATTGTCAGTTGCTGCCTGTAAACATGCTCGCCAGTGAAAGTGAGAGTAAAAGCCAACCCCGATTCACTCTCATTTGGTGTTTTGCCTGGCTATATGTAACCAGCGGACACTAGTGTTGTCTGCATAGTGTTGATATGTACTGTAGAGGTCCAGACTGTGGAAATCTTTGGAGGCGATCTCCGTTTATTCCTGACAACCCTGACAGCAAGAGGTAAAAACAACATCCTCCGTCGATCGCGACCATATAACTCAAGCCCCTCTCCCATGGAGCACAACAGCAAAAGGGCCATGTTACATTCAATTCAGTACAATAAAACACAGGAAAAATACCTGACAGCAAGAGGTCAAAATACAATATTCCATCAATTACAACATATAACCCGAGCGAGGAATATATTAGCATGTTATACAATAAGCCTAGGCTGAAAAATGAACTTATAAACATAGCTTCACAGCGCTAAGCTCAAAAAAGCTAAAAGATTCTGAAGGACTCATCCCACATAGGACACCACCTGTTTGAACTGTTGCCCTCGGGTAGGAGATACAGGACAGTTAAAACAAATATAAACAGGTTAAAAACAGCTTTTATCCAAAGGCAATAACTGCACTTAGTGAATGCACTAAGGTTTAACTGTGGTTAAGTGCTTGAGTGCAATACAAAGGGATTTGTGCAATAGCCTGAATGTCCTGTGTGTGTGTTTTGTTGTGATTTAGTGATTTTTAAGTGTAATATTTATTACAGTGTTACTTTTACTTTTTATTATATAGTTTGTTAATGTTTTTATAAGCTCTTTCTTATTATATTCGCACTGAGGAGGTTGCATTCAATGTCATTGTACATGTGCAATGACAATAAAGATTTTCTATTCTATTCTAAAACACGGAAATTACTACGAGAGCTATGTCACTTACCTCTCCCATGGAGTACAACAGCAAAAGGGGAGAGGTAAGGTGGGAGACACCACTTTATAGGTGAGGTACCCCCAAAGGTGAACGTAGGGGTACACAAACTGAGTATCAAACATTACACATATTGACTACGGAGGCCTAAGCGTGTCAGGTATTAACAACTGAAGCAAATTTTGTGGAATTATAATACTCAACATTACAAATGTACATTTGACTTGTCACACATATTACTACCTTTTAACTGACCCATATATTTGTGTTTTTTCGATGCTGTGACCCCTGGTTGATACTTTTTTTAACAGCCCTGACCTCACCTGAGCGATGTGGGGGTGCATGCCCATAAATGTCATGAACACGAAAAACAAGAAAATCTGGGCAGTCTCTGCAAAAAATACACCACCACATGCTTCTAATGGATCATAGGTGATGACTGAGTGGGATTACTTCTGTATGATACATCATTTTTTAGGAAATTCCTGCATAGTGTAACTTTAAAGTACAGAACAAGTAACATGTTTGCCTCATATCTGTCAAGTATGTTTCTGTATACATAGGCATTAACCGAAGTTTATGTACTTTGATGCCTGGTTGACGTGTAAACTACAAGTCGTGTTGCCCACTTAAACTACCATACACAGTAAAAAAAAAAAAAAAAAAAAGGGAAAATCCAAATCAAGCAGTAGGTTTTGCCACAAATGCCAAAAACATGTCCCACATTTTGATATTCTGATTCAAGTTTTATCAGATCAGCTCCACATATTTTTGGCACAAACACTGGTAAAAAATAAGTTTAGAGGGCGGCATGATACTGTGGCTCACTGATTAATATTATTTCCTCCCACCATGAGAGTCTGAATTTGATTCCTGGCCCAGGCGTTGTGCTTACTTTTCATTCACTTCAATGTGATCACAGAGTTGGCTGCTGTAAATGCGCCTCAATGAATATTTTTCCTCCACTGTTGAAAAACTTTCATCCGTGAACATTTGGGCTCGACCCCTCCATGTGTCGCTCGCAGCGATGTTATAAGTCTCTCTTTAGAGAATACATTTTGTTGGTGAGTGCAGCTCTCTGTTAGTGGAGCACTCACTTACTGTGTCGACAGAGACTGTTAAAATTTGATTCATCATTTCCTGTGGGCGGAGAACTGTCCACTGCCAAATGGAGAACTTCATTTGAATAAAAAGAGTGAATCTATGTGTCCCAGTGGGGAAGAGAAATCCTCTATGGCCACAAACACAAATGCGTGTTTGAAAAATATTCTGAAGCTTATGAAAAATAGAGGCCGTGTTGATAAACAGGAAATGAAACCAATTCTTGAGAGATCATTGAATCAGAGATGTGTGGTTTATCTGACTTTGTAAGGAAATAAACTTTAATGTTTGATCACTTCAGTGGACTAAACTTTGCAGCTGAGAGATGAAAGTAACTTAATTTCAACCCTGCTGTCTGAGTACGGGGATAGGAAATTGAATTTTTTTTTTTACAAATAACATTGTTAGCAATTGATCATATAAACGGTCAAAGAACACAATTTTCCTTCTACTACACTTTTATGTCACCAATGAACCCTTTATTTTTTTCTCAGTTTCTATAGTTTGGAACACTTTCTTCTCTTGGTTTAAAAAGAGATGCTACATTTTTAGCTGAAGTTTGTATTTATTTTAATGTACCAACAGTGGTTTAGTATAACTATTTACTCAAGTAATGTACTTAACAAATTTGTGGTACTTGTACTTTACTTGAGTATTTTAATCTTATGCTACCTTCTACTTCTACTCCACTCTTCAGAGGACGTTATTGCACTTTTTTCTCCACTGCAATTATTTGATTACTATAATTACTTTACAGTTTTTATTCAGGAACCATTTGAAAAGAAACAAGTGCAGCTAAAACTTTTAGTCAGTTGATTAGAAAATTAATTGGCAACTATTTTGATAATCATTTGGGTCATTTTTCATGCGAAAACATTTTGTGATTTCAGCTTTGCAAATGTGATGACTTCGTTTCAATTATCTGAATTATTGTAATTTAATGAATGAATTAATTTTTTCCTGCATTTTAATGGCTAACGTTTTTAATGCAGGACTTTTACTAGCTCTTTACACGTCCATTTGGGTGGACAGCATGCATTTAGATTTCCAACTGAAGAAATATAAACCAATGAAAAAAATGAATGTGAAACTATAAAAACACATTCTTAATTCTGTTAAACTAGAGTACTTCAGTACTATTCAGTGCCTCTGTGAAAGCTTTGAACCTTGCGTCTGACTCCTCAGTCTTTCCCCTCTCGCTTTCTACACCTCCCCCTCCCTCTTGTATCCCCCTCTCTCAGTCTGCTCCTTCCTCTTGACTCTTCAGCCCCCCCACACACCTCCACCTGTTGAACTACATATGTTTTCTACAAAAAAAACAAAAATCTTATCAAAATATTATTTTTGTCACAAAGACTTCTGATAACAAAAATGAATTTATTTACAGCTCAAAAAGCCACCGCAGATGAAGGCTGCAGTACTAGTATCAATTGTAGTTAAAATATAGCCAGTGCTGCCTGATATCCAGCTTAGACAGATGATTAATTGCAATTTCCTCCAAACATTAATTAATTAATTCATTCATCTTCTAACCGCTTCATCCTCTTGAGGGTCGCGGGGTGGCTGGAGCCTATCCCAGCTGACATCGGGCGAGAGGCAGGGTACACCCTGGACAGGTCGCCAGACTATCACAGGGCTGACACATAGAGACAGACTACCATTCACGCTCACATTCACACCTACGGACAATTTAGAGTTATCAGCTAACCTAGTCCCCAATCTGCATGTCTTTGGACTGTGGGAGGAAGCCGGAGTGCCCGGAGAGAACCCACGCTGACACGGGGAGAACATGCAAACCCTCTTGCTGTGAGGCGACAGTGCTAACCACCACACCACTGTGCCGCTGTAGATGTTACATGATGTTTGAAAATTTTATTTACCTGCAAGGGTCTCCTATTATAGTAGGACTGGCGATAAATTCCTGAGCTGGGCAACATTTCTTGTGTTCCGCCGGCCATCTTGGTTTCAGAGATTTGTGTTGCACTCACAACACCTGGCCAGTGGGTGGCAATCTATGGCAAGACACACTGAGACTCACTGTAGCGGCGTACATGCAGCTATAGCATTGTTAAAAAATGAAAACTCAATGTGAGTCGCAAAAAAAAAAAAAACAATGCATATGAAAATGGCTTGTAATAACTGTCTACTATAGTGACCACTATGCTTGAAAGGGCTATACTTTTACTTTTTAATTGGCTGCTCTTTATTAAAGAAAAAAAAGTAAAAGAAAACATGTTTACAAAAATTAATTGTGCATTCCTATTTGTTTCACTATATATCAAATAAAAAAATAGTTCACTGAATATGCTTTTTTTAAAGCTAAAAACAGTCTATCATAAAATATCAATACACAGTTGTTATTGGTTCTAATTATACAGCAGAAATAAACAACTTTGAAAAACATTTAAGTCAACATTCAGCATCCAGATCTTGAGCTGCAGCATATTGAAATAATTTTTGACCACATACAAATAAACACACGCAGCACACTGTTTGCATGTGTGATTGAGTTGTGCGCAGCTTTGTTTGTATAGATTTGTATTCCTTGGAGAATTAAGTGAGATCATTTCTTTCCCACTCACACACTGACATGCACATTACACTCGCATTAGCTCAAAGCTTACAATGGGTCATTAAATGAAACAGTCATCACTGATTGGATGAACTATACACATAAAACATGCCCTTTGAGGCACTTTGTGATAATGAACCATTATCAATGTTTTTACAATCTATTACTGGAGCTTTTTCTTCTTATATACATTAAATCCCACCAAACGGTTAATTACTTTCAGGCTGCCTTAGTTTATTAGCTCCCATTTTAAATGTGCATATTCAATATACACATTTTAATTCTGGCAGGAATATGATTACTGTGATTAGATTTCGAAATGTTTGGGAGCGAATGTGTCTCAACATGCTGTTCGTACACTGCGTCTTGTGTTTAATTACAGCCAGACCGCATTTCGCATGTTAATGGAAGGAGGTTTGGTATACTGAGTGAGGTCTATTGTTAGAAACGTGGGTGAGAGTGATGGGCTGGAAGTAGGAGCTCAATTGTCCTCGTGTTGATTTCAGTGACCTCTGCAGGGGGTTCACTCACGTCTAATCAATTCACCGATCAGAGCAAGCCGAGCTCAGAATAACCCCTGCAACCTCATCCAAAGGCCAGTGCAATATATGCCAATAGGAATAAATGCTCACTGAGATATCTCTACTTATCAGCGGATGAGACTGCCATTTTCTTTAGCATGCCGTAACACTGTGGGATCCATGCACAACAAATGAGGAGATCTTCATGCTACAGCTATGTTATGTGACAGTACATTACCATAACCTATAGCACCACACTGAGGCAGGTGTTTGCCAAAGCTGGGGCTTAAACACAAGACAGGATATGTCACGACACCCTAAATCCAACTATAGTATACTAAACAGCGTCAGTATTTGTGTGAGTGTAACCTGTAACCTGTAACCTGTGTGTGCAGGGAGGACTTTCCCCCTGTTGTTGATGATGATGTGGTGCCACCCATAGACAGGTCCCTATATTACATCTTCATCTTCACTGTGACTGGAGGTGGCAATCGCATACATACCACATCATATCAAAGTGCTTCATTATTTCTCACTACTAAGAGACAATCATACATGTAGCTACTTTACAAGAGGTAGCTTGACAGACTTCATTGCTTTTTGTTTTAACAGCCAGCTAATTAAGCAACAATGGGCCCCATGCACAAGGTCCCACCCCTTCTCCTTCATAGGAGCAAGACACAGACTTTGTGCTGGTCGCCTATTTTTACCGTTCTTGTTTTGTGCCTCTTTGTGGTATTTTTGTGTATCCTAGTGGTTGTTTTGTGTCTCTTTGAGACCATTTTGTGTCTCTTAAGTCCCTGACACACCAAGCTGACGGTTGGCTGTCGTCTGTCAACCTAGTCTTTGTAATATGTGCCACACCGTAGGCCCTCACTGGCCCTTGTCAGCCTTTTTAAAGCCAAATCAGCATGTTGAATTGGCATTGGAGCCGGCAAACAGCAACAAACAGCTTAAGTGAAAAGGGAGTGAGATCATAATGGACTTGATTACATAGGGTAGGAATATTTTTCTTTAGCCATTCAGCTCCTCACTAGAAACGGTTTGTGATGATTTGTGTTATTGTTCAGTGGCACACTGTATGCTCTGTTCTTTCAGCATTGATTTGAATTGTTAATGTGCTATCTGGCTAACTAGCCATAAGACGGTCTCCCAGTTTCCCTTTGCGAATGACAAATACAGACAATAGCTGCCTGCTGGTTTGAAGAGGTGCAGAACGCATGTGCTGGTTAGTTAGCCATCGGCTGTTGTCTTTGCGCTGTGTTCAGGTCCAACTTTTTGGCCAAGACACGGGCGTTGTGAGGTGACGCAACAGTCAAATTTTGTTGGTTTTTAATGTCAGTTTGGTGTGTCTGAGGATTTAGGGGTGTATTTGTGAGGTTTTTTTGTATTTGTTTCCCTTTGTTGTAATTTTGAGTCTGGTTGGTACATAAGTGACATTCTGCAGGTGAAGGCCAAGGGGACCCTGACTCTTTGGGCCCCTGGGCCTGTACCAGGTATTTCCATTCAGTATCCATCCACGCTCATGGACAAAAACACATTTCTCTACAATAGAGCAGTACAGTGGAATAATCCACCCACAAATCTATAATTGAGCAGCTCACAGAGCACATTTAAAGTGGCCTCAGAAGAAGCCTATTCAATTTTAAATTTCAACTCCTTATGACCATGAAAACAACCGCCTATTGCCTGGTCACCCCACTGCTGCTATTTATATGTTGATTGTATTGTCTGCACTTGCTGTCTTGTTGATGTGTTGCTTTATCTTTTAGTGTGTTCAGTGTTTCGTTGAAGACCACAATGGATAGAAGCCTCCAGGCTGTATTGTGTTTACATTCTCTGTGATCTCTGATGTATGTAATAACTGAAGTGCAGTGTTATGTATTTTTAATCATAAAATGAAATCAATCAATTAATCAATCAGACCGGGGAATAGTAGCAGCACAATGCAGAACAAATCCAATGTATTTTATTGCCATGAGGGCTCAGAGTAATAGCCTTTATAATATTTTTTCAGTTGAGGTATATTTATGCTTGGGGCAAGTATTTGACCAAATAAATAAATTACTGAGTAAGTATTTTTATAGTGTTATTCTAAGACTGTGTTAACATGGTCCAATAAATTTATAAATAAAGTTTTTTGGCAAAAGACTATCCCAGTATTAACACTGTCACTAAGCATCCATCATGGGGGATTCTTTTAATTTGAGTCTCAGTGGAGGCCATAACATTGTACATGTTCTTGTGCACTCTCTTAATCTGTTTTTGGCTCCGATAAAAGTGGAGGAAATTAAAAAAGGTATAGGTTTTGGGTTTTTGAGTACAGTTCCTTCAATTTCATTCATGATGTTCAGTTACTGACTTAAACTTTAAGGGAAACTTCACCCCCAAATCAAAAATAAATACATATTTTTCCTTCTACCTGTAGTGCTACTTATGAATACTGTATCACCACGCAGACGAAAGCTTGCATCTGCTAGCTCAGCCAAGGAGGACGCCATTAATGTTTACATCTTACATTGTCATGAGCACGAGCCTCTCGTCCATGAGTAGATGCACGCGTCCTTCTGTGCAATGATATGGTTGGCAGGTGTAGTTAGGTAGGAGGAAAATAGTTCCTACATTAAACGGCTCACAACAAGTGAGCTGTGAGTTATTTTCAGTGACTGGGTCGTGATTTCTGGTTTCAGCTTCAGAATTTACTGATGGTATTTACTGATGTATTTTATGTCATATAACAAAATTTGAAAGTCTCTTCAGCTTGTGTTAACCACAGACCTTATTTCTGGCATATAACCAATAATACATTGACTCTGAGACTACAGGGAACCGTGAATGCTAAAATTCTAACTTTACCAGATTTTAGGACTCATTTCTAGATCACCCTATGGAACTAGACAGCACAAAGCACCAAAAAATACATTTGAAAAACTCAAAAGCAACGTCTCTCTCTAGAAATGATGACCAAGTTACTAAAATGATTCACAGACCTTACTGTGATCAGTTTCATGTAGGAACTATTTTCTTTCTACCAAACTACACCTTCCAGCTGTATCGCCGCCCAGAAAGAATTGTGCATCTACTGCTAGCTCAAGCAGCACCACTGAGCTAGCTAATGTTACAACTTAGGCAAGGAGGAGGCCATGCTGTCAAGAGCAGGAACCTCTCGTCCATGAGTAGATGCACTCATCCTTCTGCGTGGTGATGTGGTTGGTGGGTGTTGTTCTTAGAAAGAAAATAGTTCCTACATGAAACTGCTCACAACAAGCTCTGTGAATTATCTTGAGTAACCCGGTCATGATTTCTGGAAAGAGACAATCCTGTTGAGTTTTTTCTTTTTTGGCACTTTGAGCACTTTAAGTCAAGAGCCATCCAGTTCCATTATGTTTGAGAGAAGGCAGCCATCTCTACGGCCAATATCCCCAACACTCACCAGCTCACACCGAAACAGTCTAGATCAGGGGTCTGCAACCTTTGCCATTAAAAGAGCCATTTTTGACCAAAAATAATTTGAAAAAATCTGTGTGGAGCCACAAAACATGTTTGAGCCTTATAATCAAGGTAAATAGCCTATTAAGTCTAAATTAGCGTATACTTATGGTCTAAATAAGCATTTGTTAATATGTTTTACCACAAGATGGCCACTGTGCAGGGCAATATTAATAATTATCTGGTACTTAAATTTTGCAGAGCTGGCAGTGAGAGCAAACAAATCTGTCCACGCACTACTACATTCTCTATTTTATTCAATTTACTTTTTTGGATTTGGCATCCATAGCTAACCAGCCACTGCTATCGAGGTTCAGCAACATTTGGATTCATAGAATGAATTTCCATAGACTTCTTTTCTCAAAGGCTCAAGGAGCCACTGGACACGGGCTAAAGAGCCACATGTGGCTCCGGAGCCACAGGTTGCCTACCCCTGGTCTAGATTAATAAATAGCACAGCAAGTAAAAGGAAAAATGTGCACTTTTGATTTTGGTGTGAACTGTCCCTTTAAGCCACTGCCTGTTCTGATACATGTTGGATACACCCATGCTGTATATTATGGCTCTGAAACAATGAACACTAATTGAGCTTGTGATTAGACAGAAAATAGTATTTCCATCTATCTATCAGTGGCTGAGCAAATGAGCTGTTGGAGTATTCCTTTTAAGACCCAAACTGTGTCAGGCAAATGTTTGGATATTGATTAATGATGCCTGTAGAATACTAGAGAATAAAATGGTGTCATATAACTGTGAAAGCTTCAGTGATTTTCACTTCCTGCCATGCACAGATTCCTCAGGAGAGGCATCTCACACACATCGTGTTTAGTCAAAGTACAGTGTCTGTTTACTGTGTATTGTGTTGGACATACATGCCTAAACAAATGTCCACCAGGCACTATAGTTTCCTAAAAACATACATATTTATAGTCAATTTTCTGCACTCCCTGCATAGTGGCTGTGGATTGATCTGTTCCCGCAGTAATGGGGGGAGCATTCACTGTCAGCCTGCAGCCTGTCTGTGGGTTCCACCACATTGGTTTTGCTTGATGGTAGATGTCAGCGAGCCCACAGAACAAAATAGTTTTGAACGAATGCTGGCAAATTGAATTCCTTCCCCATTTGTTGGATGCCGCTGTAAATGGATGCTTATTGACAACTGTACTGTGGAGGCCAAGATGACCAACCCTCCACATCATAGATCGATAATATTAAGTGAGACGTCCCTGCGACGAGTGGACAAACAATAGGAAATATGAACAAAAGATTATGTGTGATAAGTGTGGATGTGATTTCAGTGAGGAACAGGATGATCTTCCATACGGACTCCATTCACCAGTAGTTATTCTGTCACCTTGTTTAATAAGTACTCTTACCTCACCTATTTGTCTTTGTCATCTCAGCGACATTGTCCATCGATCAATAACCACGGAGCAAAGTAGTCAACATGAATAATGTGCTAAATTAGGATCTTTAGCAGTTATTGATTATGAATTTGCCCCTGCCCTTGAACTCCCTCACAGCACTTAACTGGTTTATATGCAAAGAGAGCTTTATGTCCTTTTATCACAACAAGAGAAACGTACAGTATAGGTCAGGCTCTACGGCGCTCCATCTATTTTCAGTATATTGCAGATTGCGTGCATGTCCTCACAGTGAGGCATCCTTAAGCACTGCCCTTTAAAAACGGGGAGGCGAGTAAAGCATACAAAGCTGGAGTGATTATCTCCATCCTTTACCCTGGTGGTGAATGTGATACAGCGTGCCAAAGAGAAAGGCCCGATCAGCCCAGAACATTTTGTAGAAAACCGGCTTTGCAGCAATGATGGCATGAAGCTCCGACAAAATGTGGCCAGAGACATGCAGTCAGAAATTATGTCTCTGTCTCCCAGGGTAAACAAGCCAGCACACATTCATTAAAGAGCTCTCGACTGGACCTCAAATGTGTATTGACCAGCTGGGGACAAATGGGAACCATTTCCCTCTATGAATTGAAGCCATTTGTTACAGTTTAGGATTGATTCTTTGTCATGGCAACCACCAGAGTATGGTCATGAAATAAGAAATTGCATTATCTCAACCGAAATTGATTTAAGAAAAAAAAAAAAAAAAAAAAAAAAAAAAGGCAGCGCTTTGACAGAGCGAATGGCCTCATCAAGATGTGACCCAGAATATACGGAGGTATGTGTCTGTGTGTCAAAAACAGAGTAACTGAGTAAATGTTGACATTATCACTCAATGCATTTCAAAGGTTTCATCATCTGTTCTGGACCTGCTGTTCTCTCCTAGGAATCTCACTTTTTATACCACATATTGTATTCATTGTATTCGTCCCACTATTTAGATATATTTTTGACCATTCCCAACATTTTTTAGAAGGCTTAATAACAGAAAATGGCACAATCTGAAGATCATAAATTTGGGCCTCAGACGAAAAACTGGGTTATTTTGATGCAGTGTTACACACAACAAGTTTAAGTTCTACCTTACAGCTCCTCTCCTGACACATTATAAAGGAGGCTATGTAGAATACTCAGTGGTTTAGTGGTAGTTAATAAGGTGGGTGTACATTTGGGTAGATGGATAGGTTACAGAGGAAGAAGTGGGTGTACTCTCATATATATTCCAATGGCTTTTTTAGCTGATAGGTGGGTTTACTGTCAACAGCCTGAGAAAGAGGTAGTTATATCCTGCATATATACCCTCCACTACACCACTGAAAATGCTTACAGGCCTACTCAAAATACTCTGAAGGGGATGGAGCAGATCTACTCCTTCTCCTTTATTGAGAAATCTGCTTATGGTATGTTTTGCTTTTGCTGCCCGTGTTCTCCAGCGTGGCTCATGCTCGGTTGACCGCTAAAAGAGCAGTATACATCAAGGTAGTTGAGGTTAGTGTTACAGGAATTGTCAGAAAGATTCATGTTTGAGCCTCAGCAACCCAGTCTCACAGTCGTTGAAACAAGGTGCCTGAGCAGTGACTTACGGTGTCAGACACTACTGAAGAAGCTGTCTTTTAATGTCGGCATGATAAGCAGTGAAACATACAGTAATATCTGCTTCGATGGGGTTTTTGGTAGATAGTGGAGGGAAGTTCCAGATCCAAAAACTGCACAATCTACCATGTTTGCTGTCAAAACTTTCACAATGCTAATGCAAACTCTTGCTCTACTGACAAGTCTGTTTTGTGCAGATGGTTTCAGGTGTTTTTGCAGGTGTTGTGTTGAAATCTGTTCCCCCGTTGTTATGTTTTACCCTTATGAGACAGCAGTTGGCTTGTGTACCTACCTAATGTAGCACATTTCAGAAAAATGGACAGACATTGCTCCCTCCAGTTTGGAGGAATGTGAGAACACCTCTCTAGTGACAAACGTTGCACAGATAAAAGTTGAACGTAAGAAAAACACATTTTTGATGGGAGGGTGGGTTTAAGTTGGTCACAAATCTATTGTTGGTTGCACTAAACAGTGTGTATTTGTCATCCAAAACATCAATAGATACACATCTTACTTACAATCAATAACAAATAGTGACGTGCAAGTTTTTTAAAAGTTACAGTAGATTGTAACAGTTGATAAGTATACCATGTTTAGTTTGGATAGGTAACCCAAGTGTATAAAATAACACTAACACATGGGTCAAAACAATCCATTGTCTTAGGTGGTTTTCAATCCATGTCTACGTCTACTGAGTAAAGTAAGAGAGATATTATGTCTTAAAAGGTAGATTAAACTCAGTTAAAGTGTAATATTCTCTTCCACAGTTGGCAAGTGACAGCAGTCTCAATATGTCTGAATTGGGAAAGTGTAGAGAAGAGGAAGCTTAGTTGGAGGGACCTGTGGAGTATGGGGGAGAATCGTATTAGATTCCTGGTAGGGGCTACATACGATGTGTTACCAACCCCCCAGAACTGTGGGTAAATGGGGACCCATCATGCCCATTGTGTTCAGGTACCGCAACCTTAAAGCATATTTTGTCAGGCTGTAAAGTTAGCTTGTCACAAGGCCGATATACATGGCGACATAACCAGGTGTTGAAAAGTTTAGCTGCAGGCATCGAAGGGAAATGAAGACAGGTGAATTCAGAAGGTGTTAAGGATAGGAGTTTAGCAATTCAGTTTGTCCGTGAGGGAGAGAAACACAGAAGAGATAAGTTAGTGAGGATGCAAGGGTGTGGCCGCCTAGAAGGTGCTTGTGATTGGGAAATGCAAGTAGATTTAGGGGGAAAGCTTGTTGTTCCCCAGGAAATAGTTTGTACCAAGCAGAGGCATGACATAGTGTTGTGGTCAGTGAGTCAACGGATAGTTTATTTCATTGAGCTGACAGTTCCTTGGGAAGACTCAGTGGAAGAAGCCTATGAAAGAAAAAAACTTAGATATGCAGACTTAGGAGCAGAAGCTGAGCAGCGAGGATGGAAAACTAGGATTTGTCCAGTGGAAGTGGGGTGTAGGGGATTCATAGCAAGATCAGCTGTCTCACTCCTGGGGGAACTCGGAGTGCGGGGACAGAGTTTGTGGAAGACAGTGAGGGAAATGTCAGATGAAGCAATTAAATGTAGCCAGTTTATCTATAAGAGAAGAAATAATGTCAGTTGGGGGCCAGCAGGGGGAACTACTAAACAGGGCACATAACTCCTTGAGATCAGGTGGAGAGATCCACCAATCAGTCCTCTCAGCAGGAAATCTGGGAAGAGGAAGTATTTAAGTGTGGGAGTGGCCTATTTGAATCCATTTTGTTTGAGGCCATGCGGCAAGGTGAGTGTGCTTGCTGATCCTGTAAGTTCATTTAGCTCCTTTAACTTTAGCTTATATTGTAGTTATGCTATGTAGCGTGTGAAATCGAGTATGGTGAATGTGCTAGGAAAGGTAGTATCAGCCCTGTCTCTACCTGGAGCACGCATGTATGGAGCCTGGGTTTCGTTGAAGATGGCAGTGCTGTTTGGGCTGAGAAAGCCATGTGTAAGTAAGGAGGAAGTCCCGGAAGAGGAAGGTTATTTAAGTGTGGGAGTGGCCTATCTGAATCGATTTTGTTTGAGGCCATGCGGCAAGGTGAGTGTGTTTGCTGATCCTGTGAGTTTATTTAGCTCCTTTAACTTTAGCTTATATTGGAGTTATGCTATGTAGCGTG
The DNA here is from genome assembly GCF_011397635.1 of Epinephelus fuscoguttatus. Lineage (NCBI taxonomy): Eukaryota > Metazoa > Chordata > Actinopteri > Perciformes > Serranidae > Epinephelus > Epinephelus fuscoguttatus. Next base: position 18,309,240 of record NC_064770.1, on the reverse strand, counting down.
TGAAATAGAGTATGGTGAATGTGCTAGGAAAGGTAGTATCAGCCCTGTCTCTACCTGGAGCTCGCATGTACGGAGCCTGGGTTTGGTTGGAGGTGGCAGTGCTGTTTGGGCTGAGAAAACCATGCGTAAGTAAGGTAAAGGAGGTTATTGGGTTGATGCGGGGAGGGGAGCAGTGAGACCTGGCATTAGGGGAGTGTCTCTGGGACGCTGGAGATCACTGTCTAGCCTCCTGGAGGTGTCGTGGGACCAACTAGACGAAACACTGGTGAAAGGAGGTTCCCACCTGATGACCCCAAAGACATGCTAGTTATCACTGCTCATTGGTTTGTATAGTTAAGCCTTGCCATATTAGCTTATCATAGGGCTTAGGTTTTTCACTGAGTGTTGATCCTTTCTCTAGAGCACAAACTTCTTGTGTTTATTTGAACTTGAAGTCAATGATTTAAAAATAAGGACAAGGTATTGTTACCTGATGTTGGTACGTTACAATAAACTTGATGTTTATTTTTAAGGCAACATACAAAGTACATTAAACCCAATTTCTGCTGAAAATAAGCACATTTCAATGTGACAGAGACCTTGATGTCAGATTAAAATACTTCCATCATATCACAATATTCATACATAAATGCAATAATAGAACCCACTGCAGCTGTATACATAAATATGCATATAGTGTTTGATGTTAGTGGGGAGAAAAAAAAGAAAAACAGATGTTCCCAGCCCAATTGCCATCTAACTGGAACAGACCAAACACAAGGAGTCTAAATCCATGTTAAATTGTAGTAATAAGGGTGAGTGCTGTTTTTAGAGGGGCTGCGTGGGATGCAGTGGGTTGTTCCCCAGCATTTCCACAGACAAAACCTGTGCAACCCGTCAGGAGAGGATGCTGGAGAAGAGGTGTTACTGTATTTATAACGAGACGCCAAAAACCTAATCCCTGCAAAGCGCGGGTCTAAATATAAACAACCTTCCTTCTGACTGTTTGTTTTTCTTTATGCATCCAAATTTATATTTAGGTGGTAATGTGACTGGAATTCAGTGTTGCTAAACTGTCTGACACATGAAATAATTATCAGACTACAGACTATTTTTTTTTAGATTGAGGTGTTAATTAAACCCTTCGACAAAACACACTGATAGTGTACCTCATGATCTATTTTGTTATTTCATTTTAGTGTATTTCACTCCAGTGTTATCCTAACGCACATAAAATTGCAGTTACCATGTGCCAGGCTGCATACAACAGATATTTTTCAGGTAATAATTGATCCTGTTGATGATGAGGAGTAGTGATTCTCCATCAGGGGTCTGGGCACCACAAGGGCTCCTTGAAGGCATTCCAAGAAATGGGGAATCATTTATTTTCACTCTTTTATTAAGTATAGACGGGAGCCCAGTGTACTTAAGAGTCATGAAATTGACAACTCTGATCACAGGTTTCACTTCCTCCACAGTTATCCCCTCAACTGTAGGTGACAGTTGTACAATTAGGTTGGAATTATATATGTTTGGCTCGCCACTCAGGAAAAAGTAGTTTATTACACATAACTTGAGACACTTTTCAAAAGTAAGGTCATGTCATTTTACGTCCTGCCATCAGTCATTTGTTACACTACTCTTTACTTTTCCTTTACACCCCACGAAATTGGTAATTGCGTCCTTTCTTTGCATGTGTGTCTCTGAGAGAACATCAGGGTCATCTCTCGTGAATGCAGCTAAGGCTTAATAGCCCTTTTTATCAGGGACAGGTAAAAGGATCTGTTTAAAAAATGAAGAGTCAATCATAGTGATTAATCCACCACATATCCAGCTACAATCTTCACAAGATATTTGTCACTTGTAGCTTGCAGCTGTTAGCTATTAAAATTCAGTTTTGGCTGTAAAGCCCTTGTTGGGTTTCAGCCATCCAGCATGGCCGAGGATAGCTCACTTTGGTGGGGTATATTTCCACAAGCGTCATGTTGTGGTGCTGTTGGTCGTTGTAGGTGTTAAAGGTTGTGTTTTTGACAGTGGGAAAAGTCTTAATACCACTACCTGGAACAATAGTGTTCTTGTTATCTTTTCTCCTGACAAAATCAAGGTAATGGGGATATTTTCAGCTGTTGAATGTAAGCGTGATTGGTTTTGGGGTAACTGCAATTTTATTAGTAGTTAGGTACACTACTTATTACCAGAGCATGTGAGCGGAGTGGAGCGGGTGAAAATTTCTGCTCCTCACTCGCAGACCTGTCACTTTGCGCCGCTCGTCCACTCCGCTTGGTTCTGCGCATTCTTTGCTCCGCTCCATCATAAATTTTATCCCGCTCCACTCGCTCACCACTCCGCTCAAAACAACTGCATCGTACTACCCTAACCTGTAATCTTCTATTCACAAATAAAACGGGGTCTGCCCATTTTTCTGACAGCCCATTGGTCCGACATTCCATTGTTCCGACCATATTAAACCTATTGTTCATGATGCCCTGTGGTTAAGGTCTGGTTAGGTTTAGGCACAAAAACCACTTGGTTAGGGTCAGGAAAAGATCATGGTGTGGGATAAAATGAAAAAGAAAGTGGCAAACAGACAAGCTGTGAGCCTGCTCCGCCTCAAGCCTTTCCCAGCTGACCCAGAGCCGGTCGCGGTGCACCATCAAGGTAGAAATATGCCCGCCGGGAGCCATTCAGCACCGCGGAGAGCTCCCCACACAACCCCGCCCCCAGAGTTAATAACAGGAGGTTATGATGTTTCATTCTCTCCTCTCTATGGCACTTGTATCTCGACCAGTAGCCTACTTTTGTTGCGTTGCTGATCCTCTATGGTACACAAATAGGGTACAGTAATAATCACATATTGGAACAACGGGACGTCTGACTAATGAGAGGTCGGAACAATGCTACGGCACCAACAAAACATGAGCTTGGTAGATTCTCCGGGGAAACCCTCTCGCCTCTCCCCGCAGTTAGGGACCATTCTACACGGTACCGCTGGCAGGGTGGAAATAGTCAAAGTGTGGAGGAGAAGGACCAGGTTAAGCGGCCGACCTCCGAAGCCCTCTCGCCTCTCCCCGCACTTAGGGACCGTTCTCCGAGGTACCGCTGCTTCTCTTCTCAGTTTCTTTTCTGAAGTACACAGTAAACTCCATAGTTTTGAAAGAAAATAGTGTGGGTGTGCGCAGGTGCAAAGATGCATTCTGGATAAGACATGAGCGACCGGAGCAAAATTGGAGCAAGAGATAAGGCTCCACTCCACCTTTTAAAAAAATAGCCGCTCCTCACTCAACACAAAATCCTCCCGCTCCCCGCTCACATGCTCTGCTTATTACTGGGAAAAGTAATATTACTGCTCAGCATCAAACTCTTTTCAAGTGGAGGTCCCTGAAACTAAATTTTATCATACGGGGGTCCATGATGTAATGTGTGTCAATTTAGGGGTCCTTAACATGGAAAACGGTGATGGCCTCATGGCTACAGATCCCCTGCCTGACTCCCCCCTCACAATAGAATATTCTTGTGATGTTCTTTTGGTTATGCCACTCTCTTCATCTGCGATGTCTGCTATTGTGACTATTGACCTGTTGCACACTTTGGAATGTTTTTGCACTACTGTGTTTTATTTGCATTATCTATACTACAGTTTTTTATTGCACTTTTAATTATTATCTCCTGGGCTAGTGCAAACTTAAGGAGCTTTTATTATTTTAGCCTTACCTATTATGACAAATTCGATGCATTTATTTCGCCCAGAAGTCCTGATTGTACAATCATGTTATTCAAATCGGCATGCTTGCTGTATTACAGGGTTGTCTACTGTGTGTCTTGATTGTATATGATGGTTGTATCTGCTATGCAGCTATGTGCCCAAAACACATTTCCCATTTGGGACAGTTAAGTTTATCTTATCTTATCTTATACTCATTGATGTAGAGGTCTCTTATAGGTTAAGAATCGTTAGATGGAAGCAATATGCATAGCAGGACCACATTACAGCTATACATGATTGTATGTTTTGTGTTGGGTATGAATGAAGAGAAATAACATTGTATAAAATGCTGTGATGTAAAGTACTGTGAGAGATAAAATATGTATTTTACATACTCTGAACAACAGAATTCAGACTCCAGCAGTAAATATTTTATGCTCTACATCTTTCTGTTGCCGGCATGGTTCACAACTGAAACTAAAAGATCATTCTGGGGCCCCTGTGGACCCAGAATGGAGTCGATCTCAGCTGGAGCTCTATGCAACATGTGCAACCGTCTCCTCCTTCAACACCCCGGACAGAGTTATCCAACAAAGCAACACTGACACTGAATCAGTATTACATTTAACTCTGGTTTGAGAAGCCATTACCTTGGCACAGACTAGACAGCTTTATTTAATCTACAAGCTGCCAGCTCTGTCCCCTTCCCAGACTGGCACAGCAGGTGCTTGTTCATTCAATCTGTAGGGGCTGGCATGAGTCGGAGAATTTGATTATATCTGGACGCCTGAAAAAGCTGGCAAGGAGCAAAGTTCAAACTGATGCCTATCTGCACAAGTACTGTGTAATCAGTATTTTGGTTCTCTAATGTGCTGCATAAATTATACCATATGTGTAGAGATTTGTGGGAGAAGGTGCGGCGCTACAACCTGGCGATATCTGAGGTTAATCTTTGTTTCAGGCAAGAGAAAAAGAAAAAGACATTCACACATTCATCTTATTTTTTTCCCTTTTTCTTTATTTATTCCCTCTGCGCCTCCTCCCCCTATCAAGTCGTGCAGGTGCCAGAAATATGTAGGTTATTCCAGTGTTGACAGGCCTCCACTGCCAGTGAATAACATAGATCTTATCTCCGCAATCCACCAGTCACATCTGACCGTTCACCTTGTGGATACAAGTGGCATTTTTATTTTCAGATTTAAACAAGTGTAAAATGTGAGAGATGTCAGAAAGCGCATGTACAGCATGTATGGCGGGTCAGAGGTCAGTGAGATGTGTGTGCAGTCTGGGATTTACAGGATAAGGGAGCACATCCAGGCTTGAGGGTTTAAATCCCGACAAAAAGAGGTGCCAGAAATGCTGCGCTGGAGTCAGACAGCAAGCTGCACTACAGATTAAACGGGATTGTGGTGATGCTGACGCGCACACGTACAAAGATTACATCTGCACAGGCTTACATACTGTACAGTAGGGGTGTTATCCACTGATTTAAGTGATACTCAGAGGCACACAACTATTAAATATTTTAATGACCCCTAATCCTCCTGTAAAAGCTCCTATCCTATTTGTTTTCTGAACTCATTCATATTTGAAGTGCAATAAGGTTAAAGGTTTTACTATTGTATTAACACCATCAAGCTGAGGCATCAAGGTCACTAAATAGTTGGCGTTTTAAGTGGGAGATTTGGCAATAAGCAGAGAATTTGCTCATTAGCTAGCGAGTTAGTGTTCCATTTAGAAAGCACACGCACACGCGCTGACAAATACAGGGAATATTTTTAGACACTTTTGGTTTTATAGAGCCAGATATTCTGATTCATGTGTCCTCACAGCATTGCCACTGTGGTCCCATTTCTGTGATAGACAGAATATAAATTGAAAATTTATATTGTCTTCTCCTTTAGATCCTGATTTGTGAAAAGAGACATTTCTTGTGAGGAAAAAAACAGAAGAGGAGGATGTGCTGGTGTCATTTTCTGTACGCGTTTTTGAATTTTTCCCCCTGAATAAACATCTTTAGTCCCCACTGCTCAGCATTTGTTCAAGGATTTTAGCAGGTGTGAGGCAGCAAAGTCGATGCCCAATGAGTCGCCCTTCTTATACTATTACAGGTCACGTCTCTTCTCGTTCTGCTCACACTAACAAATTGCACTGGCCTGACACAGTAAATAGACATAATAAGGGCTGTTTGTTTCTCAGCGACCTCTTCGAGACAAAGTCACGGCTGCTAAATGTTTGTTGTAGCTATAAGGTATTTCTCTGCAGACTACGCCTGAGGTCTGCTTAGTTTGGGCTGTAATTACTCTGTTCTATATTTCATGCTTGTTGGTTCTGCATACAATAAAAGCTGATCACTGAGCCACTGCACATTTCCTGGAGCTGTAATTGAATAGTGAAAGGGAGGAAGCAGAGAGGCGGCTGTGACCGCAGCATACTGCAGATGGCAGTAGTTGAACAGGCATCCGCAGGTGAGCGGTGCTCTGCTTTTTTTGTCTCCGAATGTTAACTCCTCCACAGGTGACAGATGAGAACATAGAGCTTCCCCAACAGTGTAGTAGTACTTTTAATCTAGTTCAGATTTATGATGTCAACAGAGGGAAAATTCTCCCCTGCTTCTTGTCTGAGATGAAATGGAATGTGTGCGCAGACATTAAATAAAGAGGGGGGTGTTTTGGCGGGTGAGAGGGAAAAAAAAGAGGGTTTGCCTCATATTCACCGAATTGAATGCCCTGTGTGATTCATCCCACAACCTTTTAGAAGTCTGACTGAGGGAAGGCATGAGGTGAACTGATAACCAAGCACTGCATCTGACAGGAATGAATTGAAAGACAAAGTGTAAATTGCGGCAACTCCAGGAGAGATGAAAGGCAGAGCTGAAGAAAGTTCAAATTGGAACTTAAAACAGGGCAGGGAGGAAAAAAAAAAAAAAGATGATGAACAGCCAATATAGATTGACTCTATCTAGTGCCTCATTCAACATGTACACCCTGTGGCTGGCTTCCTCATTTCCATAAAAGTCTAGGCCTTCATCTGACAAGAGGGAAAAAAAAACACTTGCTGCTGCTTCAAGAGAACACAAAGCATGAAGAATATTGCGTCATGCTCTTATCCTGCAGACACTCCTATGTGGTTACACATGACATATCCATTCATGCATTAATGTGCTGTATAAGGACAGTTCCATAAAACATCCAACCACATGCAATAAATCACAGCGCGGCTGCAGTGCAAGGCAAAGCCAATTAAGTGCATATTTCTAAGGAAGAAATAAGGAGCCAATCAGCCGAGTCAATGCTGGCCACAAATGAGGGGTCAGCCTAAATAAAAAGACACTTTCTTAAAAGCGTTTGGGAAGACGGAGCATGAAAGATTTATTCGAGGGACCGAGACGAAGATTTACAGTCCTGTCTCGACTCTCGAAGTTTGTCCATCCTGTCAAACGCAGCACAGCTAAATCTGTCACTATGAAACATAGCCATATCATACTGCCAAGACCAATTGTTTGTTGCGTCTTGAAGATCAGAGCATGACCTTAATGATCTGTGCAACATTGAGTGTTGGATTACAGAGTTACTTGAGCCAGCCACTGAAAGGCATGCTGCATGTTATATTTTGATTGTGTGGGCAGGAGCTGATACCCCCTCTGCCCTACCCTTGTGGAACCTGACGCCAGCAGCAGGACACTCAGGGGAGGCTTCAGCAGGACGAGGCATTCAGCCAAATAGCCACGCACACACACACACACACAGCTCTGCAATTTGTCTTCCTCCTCCTCTGGACACACCTCATGAAAACAAATGAACTCTCACCTTTGTTGCTACAGCCAGGAAGCACGCAACGTTGTTAGAGGCAACAATTCATTGTAGGATGCCGAGGTTGTTATGGGTTCTTGAGCACCGCTCCCTTAGGGGGCGGATCCAGACTTCTGTACACTCGTGATTGGATTCCACGAAAATTGGCTGAGGTGGGGGAAAAAAAGGGGGAAAAAAAGTGAATGATATTTAGTGACCTCTGATGTTAGGCCTTCAGGGTTTGTGGACTACATAAAAGACGGTAACAGAAAGCAAGTGTTGGAAATTCACTTGAGGGTCGGAGGCCAGATGCTGCATAAGCAGTTCTGCTGCACAAAGACCATAAAGCACTGGGTGGCCTATTGATTTCAGGGCCTTTATCAGTGTTTCCATGTGGCCGGTGGCCGAAACACTGTGGGATGGACATGTCCGTCATCTTTATGTGTGCATTTACAGTGCCCAAGAGAAACAATGAGTGTTAGAGCCTCATCTATCTATTTCTGTCCACTGAGTAAAAATGTGTCATTTTTTTGTTTGTGTTTCCCTCATTTACAACAGTGATTTAGAACAGCTTTCTCTCCGTGTTCAGCAGCAGTGCAATATAGTGGGATCAATATAATGCAGTTGAATTGCTGTAAATCAATTTCCGTCATACCGTACATGAGAGCAAAGCATGAGTAATGCAACAAAAGCTTTTAAAGGATAATCCCAGTTTATTAACAGGGGTCTTATTGCTGTGGCTGTGGTCATTGTTTCCGTCACTTATAGTATTGCACTCAACAAAGTGATTGCTGGCCAAACCTATGAAAAATTCAAGTTGTAATATACCAGAATTCTGCTTCTACACTGTTCTGTTATATGTTAAAGGAATAGTTCACACTGAAAATAAAAATTTAATGTTCCTTCTCTTACCTGTGGTGACATTAATTCATCTAGACTGTTTTGGTGTGAGCTGCTGAGTGTTGGAGATATTGGTCTTGGAGATGTCTGCCTGTCTGCCTTCTCTCAAATATAATAAAGAGCTGCAGGTTTTTTTGTTTTGTTTTGTTTTTGTAGGCCAACACAGAATTTAGCGCCACCCTGGTTACCTCGTCAAAAAGCAAATGGGATTTTTCTGTGGCAAACAGAAGTTTATAATACCTACACATTTTGTTCAGCAAGATAATCTTCACAAATGAGCACTTCTTTTGTGATTTTTGAAGGGTAAATGCAATCACCACAAGTAAAACGTTAACATTAGGCAATAAACAAATTACTCTATGGTCACATGACTTCAACATCGCCACCACAACAGTGCTGTAAAGCCGTGTTTGCCATGATGACATTCTACTGTCTTTTAGCCACTTGTTAGCAACTGCCCTTCTTAAGACACATAAAGGCTTCAAAATTTTAAAGTGGGGTATCTATAGTCTCACCACCAGACAATCAGAGATCTCCGCCTTCTGATAGTCTGGGAACACTCCTTTCTAAAGTGTGTTTATACACCGGCGAAAACGGCCGGCAACAAAGCAACGCCTCTTGCATTTTTGAAAAGGACACGCCTTCTCGGAAATGTGCACTCCCCCTTTTCTCATCCGCAAGGAAACAAACACACAGAGAGCTTGAAAATGGATGCCGAGAGATTAAACTCCGTTTTATCAAACGTGTGCTCATCCGTGAAGAAAATATTTTTTCCAGCGGATGTCTTAGTTACAACTTTATTGAGCTAACTGGAGTAGTTTCATGTCGTATCTGACAACGGGAGGCTTTTAACAGATGCCGTCCTGATGTTAGCTTTTCTGCTGCTGTTAGCTGTCCCTGTCAGCTGCAGCCACTGATGCTTTCTAGACATCGTGATTTCCTAAAACTGAATAAATACCACACATAGCAACACAAAACTGCTTTGCTAGCTCAACCATGTTGTAACTAAGATATCCACTGGAAGAAATATTTTATTCACGGACCGTTTAATGAGTTATTACCTATTACAGACACTGCTAACGGCTAACAGGGCTAACAGCTAACGGTTAGCCCAGCTAAATGTGCACACAGAAATAGTAATGTTTGTTCAATCATTGTGTTTATAGACTTTACAAACATCGGATTAGTCTAAACGGTGATACAGTGATGTGAAAAATGTAAGATATATATATATATATAATATAGCTAAATGCTCTTCTGGTTTTCTACCCGGAAGTATTTGTAAACAACAAGGCGATTCCCTCTATAGTTCGGCCAGATGGATGAATCATGGCCTTGTAAAAGATGTTTGTTTCTTTTAGTTGGCGAGAATGTGTCGCTGCAAACGCGACAAACATCCACTAACTTTGACGGCGTTTTCTGCGAGCGCGGCTGAGCCATTTTGTACCGCTACACGTGTTTCTAGTCGGACTATGTTTACAAGCACAAGAGTTCGGTGAGCCACCGAAGGACCGCCCTGCGGATTTACTGTTGGTTCTGCAAAATAGGGAGTTTTTTTAAACTCTGAAATTGTATCCACCCATCTAAACACAAAATCAGGGAGAAAGACATCAGTCTTTAGTTAAGCAAAGCGTCTAAAGACTGACTTGTGAATCTAGGGTATTTATTGATGTAGTTTATGACACATAACAAAATGCTTGTGTTAACAACAGACATTACGACCCAGTTACTCAAAATAATCCACAAACCTTGCCATGAGCAGTTTCATGTAGGAACTATTTTCTTCATACCAAACTACACCTAACAGTTGTATTGCCATGCAGCAGGAAGTGTGCATCTACTGCTAGCTCATGTAGCACCACTGAGCTAGCTAATTTTGCAGCCAACCCGGTCTCACTCTGAAGTCATCGAAATTTGGCGTTTGGGCAGTGACTTCCAACGTCAGACACTAACGAAAAAAGTTGTTATAGTTTAAAAGCAGCTGGTGGCCTCAGGGGGAACAACAAAAGTTAAGTAGGCAAAAGTCCAAGCAGGTTGGGTAGGTCCAATAAACACCGACTTTCACCCAGGAGAGTGGTGTTTGTGTCCCCTTAGATTATAAAGCTAGACCTTTTTCTTTTTTCTTAAACCCAACCATGTGTGACAATTGTTAAAGGAAAAACGTTAATTTGTGCTGTTGTACCAATGCAGTGCGTTTATTTTGAAAGAGACTGTATGTCAACGGTAAATTTTAAAGTGTATTTCAAAAGAAGACAATACATGTAACAGGCAGAACTTGACACGGCGTCCCAGAATGTCAACAACCAACGCACCCAGGGTACCTTGCACGTCATATCTGGACGTGGAAAGTCCATGACCAAACATCGATTTGTGACGAGGTTGGAGTGAGAATGTGTTGTTACAGCATAGGCGAGGAGGAGGACATAAAATCTCATGCAGTCAAGAGCAGGAGCCCCTCATCCATGAGTAGATGCACGCTTCCGCGCGGTGATACGCTTTGCAGATGTCGTTCTTAGAGAGAGAATAGTTGCTACATAAAACTGCTCGCAACACCGCCTGTAAATTATCTTGTATAACCGGGTCATGGTTTCTGGAAAGAGACATTGCTGTTGAGTTTTTCAAATGTGTTATTTTTTTGCACTTTGAGCACCACAAGCCGAGCGCCATCTAGTTCCATTATATTTTAGGGAAGGCAGACATCTCCAACACTTGGCAACTCACACCAAAACAATCTAAAGTGACAAATGGCACTACAGGTAAGAGGAAAAATATGTATCTTTATTTTTCAGCTGAACTGTCCCTTTAAGCTAAGACTGATGCAAAATCTTATAATGTGTGACTTTTATCATATGGTCAACAATTTCAAAGTTAATGAAAGGTCAGCACGGGGCTAAGTGTGTCAATATTTCCATCCAGAGCTTAGATTAAATTTCATGACAGATTTCTATCAGCCAGGCGGTTCACCGAGACGCCTGAGCTTGTCTCAGTAACGTCTGAAGCTGAATGAGTTCAATCACCCCGCTTCATACTCAGGTTAATCATGTCTGCGTCTGTAAATAAATGCAGGTAGTAGCCTCTGTAACCTGCAGCTGCTACACCTACTCACCATGATTGACTTCCTCTGTAGGCTTTGGAGATTAGGTTGACCTGGCAGCTGAGTAGATCAGCTGTTTCTGTATACTTCAGTGGTGTAATTACGGGGGGGAACACTGCAGCTCAATTTATTGAATACCTCGACGCCATCATAATTTTATGCAGCGATTAAATGGCGTGACTTCTTTTGTCCACAGCAGCCTTACAATCAAATCCTGTTTGGTGCTGCAAAATTACAATGTCATTGCCATTTTCTACCCACCAACCACAACCATCGTCTCATAATTTCTATTCATCAGAGGTTGTGTCAATATAATATACACATGCCATTCAAGTGGTTATGTTGAGACTGACTACTCAGAAAAGTATATGCACAATTTACAGCAAGCTTAAACAAGGACGTCTGTCAGTACTTTTCTGGTGATCAAAGTAGACACAGTGTAACCTAAACTGGCTTCATAATAAATCAGCGTTACTCTGTATCTCACTGTGAATACACTGAAGGTGAATTTCTGAGTAAAAGTGCACCGCGGCAAAATAATTTGGTGGTTTCTGTAGATTCATTACATAGATCTTTCTGATAGTTGTCTCCTTGACCCCTTTCGCAATTCTATATGAGTAATGGATATGCTCTCAATCCCATTAAGACGGCAGATAAGGTACTTAAAGGCCACTGAGTGTCGACTGCTATCAGATTTTAATCCTCTTCTCCGCTTATTGTAAGGTAGCTACACGCCTGGCTTACTAACAGGAGGGAAAGATTAAAAGAGTCAAAGAAGACAGTATGTACGCCATACTTTGAATCTCTAATGTACTTTTCGTCTCTCGTTCTTTTTTTAAATGCTATATCATTTGAACAAATGTAATCTATTTGTTTGCGGTAAAAAGCAGTTCAAATTAATGTGACCTTTATACATTGTATCATTTTAGACTGCAGATTTAAGATTGAGGAATAAAGGTGCGTCTAGAAATTGTGTTTTAGCTACAGCAAGAGGTCAGAAAAACAATTTACGGATGCTATATTAAAAATAAAGAAGAAAATAACACTTTGTTGTCTCATCTTATTATAGAGGCCAACAGGAAAGTTGGAAGCACTGATAAAGCCCTTTTTTATGAATCTGAAAATGATTTTTTTCTCTGAAACCTCTAAAATAGATTCAGTTAACAATAAAAAACAACACACTGCTCCACCAACATCCTCTATAATGTTGCTACTTTATTAAATTTATTATTGTCAATTTATCTTCAATACTAGAGGTGCATGCCATTCATACAGTCAGCCTTTGGTTTTATAGTATGGTGATGATTACTGATGGAGATGTCAACACAATAATAATTTCAGTTTCCTTGACACCAAAAACTTGAGGGGAAAAAAAAGACGAGGAAAAACAATAGGCTCCCCCGAGTGTATAGTCAGTGTATAGCCTTGATTGTAGGAATATCTTGCAGTGTTGAGATGAATCAAGTCTTCAACCCTGCGGTTTAATCAGCATATTGACTGAAAAGATGTTATTTAAGTTTCTGAGATCTACAAGTAAACATCGCTCCGCAGTGAAAGCGCATTTTAAACAGCCCTGACAAAAACAATGGAACGATTTTGTCTGAGAGGAAAATCTGGTCCTGCACGGCGCTGCAAAGAGCACCCACGGTAAACACATTCAAATATTTAGCTCCGCTCCGACTCGTTCCCCTCGCCTCGGAGTCTGAATGAATGCGGAGGAGTGGAAGGTCAGTGGTAGTGAGTGTGCAGGTGTGCATGTGTCAGAAGTTAATAGAGGCAACGGTGGCTCTGTAACAGATTACAGCAGCTCTGTCAAAGGAAGACGGGAGGCAAGGCCTGCAGCCCATTCATCACCAGCCCTGTCTTCTCCTCAGCCTCAGTCTCCTTAAGCCATGTGATAAAGGTGCATGTCAGCTCCTCTCTGCTGCTCAACTGCATCCAGTCCCTGCAGAATCCACACACAGAGGATCAGGTGCCTTCACAGTTTGACACTGTAGCCATAGCAATACCAACACTGTTGCCTGCCTGCTAATGTAATGTATATGTGGAACGAGACTGCTGCAAATATAGGATTTTAACTCTAAAAGTACTTATTCAAATACCTTGAAGTTGCTGCAATAATCTGCAGACTTATTTTTCAGTGTGTAACTCAGCAATCTTTATTTTACTATAGGAGATTATATATGCCTGAGCATAAAGTATAGAAAATCCCCAATCAACTCGACTGCGAAAGAGGCTCTGGTATTAATCTTGCCTGAAATAGACAGACACTGTCTTACACTGTGGTGTTCTTATGGCATTAAAACCAGAACGATAACTTCATTCAGGCTAACAACCACTTGGAAGTCATTTCTGTTGACCTAGATTACAACATCAGGGGATATTTTTCCCCCATTAGTGACACAGGCTTATGTTTGCTCTCGATTTTAATGTGTAGGTGGCTGTTGGTTGAGTCATTTTATGAAGGATAAGCCATTCAATCACACCACGTTTCAGTAGAACAGTTGCATTTATACATATTAAGTGAAAGGGAAATCGCAGAATCTTGATTCTTTAGAAGAATGAGTCACCCCTATCAACAACAAATCAGATGTATGTAATCATGTAAATACACATCCTTGAATAAATCTGTAACTATAGTACAAACCAGCTTTCATTGTCTTAGCTAAGATAATTCTTTATCATGTGGATTATTATTGGATGTCACCATGGTGAAAGCATGAGTGTCATGACCTCGCTATGATGCACTTCTGCTTACTGCATTCAAGCGCTTGTGTTATTTAAAAAAAAAAAAGTTTCAAGATACAACACAAAAGCCTGATAGGTTTTCCAACAAATAAATGACCCTGGTGTCCGGTGCTAGTGTAACCGAGGGGACAGTATCCACAGACGGTTAGTTACTGAGCAAACATTAGGTCAATCAGAGGGTTCAGGGTATTTGCTGATGAGCAGCACTGATGGCTGTATCAAAACCCCTGTACAATAACTGTGCCTACAACTGTTTTATAAGTCCGCGCTTTCTCATTTGCAAAGGTCCTGACATTAATCAGAGAGTTCAGGGTGTTTTGAATGTTTAGCAGGGAGTGATAATACTGGGGGGAAATGAAAGCCTCGTTCAGTATGTGGAGCCCTCTTATACTGTATGCAGCTGTTTCTTTGACCATGATTTCTGAGAGCTCACAATGTTTTTTTCTTTATGCTCAATGTTACATTCTGTTGGACATTTTACTCAACATATTTTTTGTAAGTCTGTGTCTAAATCGAAAATAAAAGATTCGATTTAATTTGGAATTCTATGCATTTGATTTCTAGCTCTTTATGGCATTTATTTTAACCATAACCTGTTTTAATGTAACCATAACCTAACCAATCTGACTGCCATCTTGAATAACATTTTATATCATTTATCTAAATGGTTTTAGAAAAGTAAGCTTTCACTCAGTGTTAGGCAATTCATGAAAGTCATTTCTTTTAATTAAGGAATGAACAGACATGGCACCTAGACCCTAGTGTTTCCACTGCAAACAGTACTCTTTCATGTGGGCGGGGTTGTTGTCACTAACTGCTCCATCCAGCACTCACTGTATTTCATCACTTACTATATCAGTCTGCACCTCGTTTATTGTCCAAAGAACGAGATTGCACAACAACATTTTCAGGATGGATTAAAAGAGGCTGCAGTGAGAGTCTCTCTCCATGGGATATTTAAAAATAGCAGGTCTGCGTATGTAGTCCTTCTTAGGCAAGCTCAGGTGTTTGGTGTTGCCGGAGCCCACAGGAACAACGCTCCACAATGCTTTTTTTTTCTCTGAGTGAAGAGTGGGATATATGCAGTTCAGATAATCTGGTCGAAAACATATATATTGAATAGCGGGAGATCCACTGATTACTAACAGTGTATGCCAGTCAAGAGAGACAATAAAGACTAAAGTAATGATCAAATTTGTTACATTGAAATTAAAGGTGTGCTGATGGATTCATGTTGTCATTTCATACATTGAGTAATGTATGAGTTGACATATAAATAATTGTTCCACCTTAAAAGTTGCTAGCCGTTAGCCCAGTGAATCATTTTCCCCCAAATAAGCTGCTGCAAGAGGCAGAAAACATCTTTTCATTTTATAGTTACTTACTAAAACTCTTAACAGTATGAACAGTGGTTACATGAGCCTCAAAACCAGCCACAACTCTGAGCAGAGTGACCATCCGCTATTGACCAATGAACGGACTGCAGTGTTCACAGCTCCACCTTTTAGTACCAGATCTGTGTGCTAGGTACCCCAACAGCAGGGTGACCAAAAATGGGGATGATACGGAACGGTTCCATTGGTACCATTAACAAACTATCACAGTGGAAACAGAATAAAAGGGTACTGAACTGAACCGTTTGGCAAAATAAGATGTATGCTTAATTTCAGCACAGCATTATGTTTCAACTACTCCATTCTTTTCCCTTACTGCAAATAGAGCTTTGACAAGTATGCACACTGGAAAATTACAAACGCCTTATCTACTAACTATCAGGAGATTTCTTAGAGTTGTATTTTGTGTAGGATAAACAGGACCCAACTAATTTTGCAAATTTCTCCCCAGAGAGTTTTAACTGTGAGTGCCTTTTTGTTATGAATAAAATTATGGAATTGTAGACATGGTGTAGTCATCTTGCTCCAGAAACATAATCTAATTGTTGTGATGATGAAATATGACATTCATTTTGGTGCTGCCTGTATCTGCTTTGTGATTTCTTGTGTTGTAATTCTGCTCTGACTTATCATATCTTATCTTCCATTTGATATGGCAAACATTTGAAGCAATCACAGACATATGTGTTGTCATAGTCTGTCTCTCTGTCCCTCTTCTTCAGCCACATTTCTAATTCCCATGGCTCCTTCCATAAACCACCTGATGTCCCCACCCATCCTCACACCTGTTCCTACTTCCCTCACCTGCTTTCCCCGTCTACTTCCTCACCTGCATCTTATTCCCTAATTAGCCACTATACAAGCGTCAGAGCATGGTCACACGTGTGAAATTAACATTACCAAATACTTGCCTTCTGTTTACTTCCATTCAATGTGAGCAAAGGGGTTAACAAAACATTTGCATCCACTGGCAAATCAAGTGGAGTTCAACGCTGGTGAACATTGATCAGCAAAGTTGCAGCCTCATCCTATAGTAAAGACGTCTGTGTGGAGGAGACACTGATTGTTGCCGTGTGTTACCAGCTGATATTGCATGATATTGGCCATGAAAAATACAAATTGCCCTACATGAGAGATGCTGCCTGGCAATGAGTGGGAGATGTAAGAAAACAGGAAATGTACTAAAAGTGTTAATGTACCATTAACAAGCTAACTAACATTAGCTGGCAAGCTAGCTTTCCATGTGCGCAACATCCAGCACTGCCCACATTCAGTACGAGTGTCACCTCAGCAGACGATGGTCACTTGCCTGCATTCACTCATGTGTGACCATGTCCTTACAACAAATTCTGTGACTAATCAGATTCTGGGATCTGATTAGTAATTTCAGCCGTACCGCCACTGCCAGCATTGTAATAGCTGTTATCAAACACAATGCCAATGCCAGTATTTGGATAGGCCTATAAATTCTGATGGCTGTGATTTGGGAGTACCAAAATTTGTAACACTAGAGCATCAACTGCATGAAAAATACACAAAGGTTGACCGGATATCGTCAGATGAGGTGTTTAGACTCTAAAGACAGATCTACATACTTAACTTGTTTAATTCCAAATTTTTCCCAGACATAAAGCTATCTAAATCATCTGTCACTGATAACATTTGAAATAATCATTACTTTTTCTTTTTTTTTTTTTTTAAATTTCATGGAAAAGTAGATGAAAAAGGGTTTTATGGTCGGTCACCATTGTGACCAGTGGGATAATGTGTTGTATCTAACATTTATCAACCAAATTAACATAATCTCGTATCATCAGAATTCTCATATATCCCAGCACAGTCATTAAAACGTTTAAAACTCTGTCAATGGCAGTCCCCAGCATTGCCACTAGAATGCTCTATTCTAGAGTGATTACTTTAGATATTAAAAACCCTTATGCATACATACATCACCGCTTTGTCAGTGGACTTTGACATTCATATTGATGTGCTAGGTATCCTTATGCGACTGCTGTTGACTTTCCAGGATGCGCTACAAATACAGTGATATCAACAAAAGCACGTTAGGTTTAGAAAAAAATATCTTGGTTCAGCATTCGGGAAAGGAACACTCAGCTCCTGGGTGAAAATCCAGTGTTTGTTGGACCCACCTGACCACGTCCAGCAGCGTATCATACCGCCCTGATAGGGGCTGTCTGGCTGACCAGCAGCATGTCATAGCAATGCCAAAGGTTACGTTCGTGGCTTTTAGTGTCAGGTGTCTGACACCGAAATAATTGACAAAGCAGCAATTTTCAACAACTTCAGAATGAGAACGGGCTGGAGTGGGAGGTCATAATCACTGATAAAGTTGCTCCTTTCGTGATTTGTTTGCATAAGTTAAGTATATGAATTCAACAGCTTGGCTGTCAAATGGCCCGTCGTAGTCTATATCTGACCCATCGCTATCACAATCATTGAAGACAGCATCTTTTTGATTCTGGGGAACAACTGTAAGATTGTATGCATTGACTGGGCCATCACCTACTGTAGGTCCAACATATCCAAAACTTCACCCAAAGTGAACCTAAAAAAAGAAGAGCAGAAGGTTAAGCAGAACAATAACTATGTATGTTTATAAGTACCTGTACATTTAGATTTAGACTTAGATTTAGATGCACTGTGTTATCCTAATTCTGTGACCCCACTGAATGAAGTTGAGTAATTGCAAATGCACTTGTCAATACTACACACCTTAAATATAATGTATTCCAAAACTCTCTGTCCTATCTTTATGTTAACATACTCTACTAACCCAAGTCTCACTCTGAAGTGAACGAAATCCAGCGCTTGGGCAGCAAGTTGCAACGTCAGAAACCAACGAATAAAGGCATCCTTTAACGTCGGCATGATACGCAGCCGTTTGCCATTATAGTTTAACGACGCCCAGCGGTGTCAGGGGGAAAAGTGCATTTGTTGCCGAAACCTAACCACATGTCGTTGGTGCCAAAACCCAACCACATATCTTTGTTGCCTAAACCCAACCACATGCTTTTGTTGCCTAAACCTAACCACGTGTTTTTGTTGCCTAAACCTAACCGCTTGCTTTGTTGCCGAAAGCTAACCACGTGCTTTTGTTGCCTAAACCTAACCACGTGTTTTTGTTGCCTAAACCTAACCACGTGCTTTTGTTGCCTAAACCTAACCACATCAATTTGCAGTGTTATACCAATGTAGTGCATTTATTTTGAAAGAGACAGTATGAAAACCTTTGCCTGTGAAAACAGAAGTGTATCTTGAAAGAAGAGAACTTGACACGGTGTCCCAGAACGTCAACAACCAACACAATCACGGTACCTTGCACATCATATGTGGACATGGAAAGTCCACTACCAAAACGTCAATATGAGACAAGGTTGAAATGAGAATGTGTTGTTGATGCAGCTATCCTCATCTCATGGTACAAAAAGGAAGTAAACAGTTATGGTCATGTGACAGTTTACAGTAAACATGAGTACCATTGAGTAAATGGTAAATGGACTGCACTTAAATAGAGCCTTTCTAGTCATCCGACCACACAAAGCACTTTTTACATTATGAGTCACATTCACCTATTCACACACACACACATTCATACACTGGTGGCCAAGGCTACCACCCGCTACTCAGTTTTTAACACACTCACACACTGATGGGGCAGCCAACAGGAGCAATTTGGAACACAAGAACTTGCTCAGGGACGTGCAGACTAGAGGAGCTGGGGATTGAAGTGCTGATCTTCCAATTAGTGGGCGACCTGCTCTAACTCCTGAGCCACAGCAGCCAAATTGATGTGCAGGAAATGCATTGATACTTAATTGGGTAACATTTTTAGAGCTTTATAACTGAAAACTTTTTTTGCGGTCACTGATTGTTACCAATGGGAATAAATGGGTTAAAGAAAATAAGTAAAGTATATCAGGTCAATATTTTTGGTGAGCAGCTATCAGAATATGTTCCCCCATTTAAATATATGGGGGAACTATTTTTTGCTAATACACCTACCTGTTATAATTGTGCTTTTGGTAAAGTGATGGAAACATTTATAGTGCCTATACAGATGAAATTCCTATTTGGGTTACTCAATCTGATGAGTCACAGAATATGGTGTAACACCTGTCCTGATCCTTTGTTCCTGAATTGGTTTGTCATAGTTGTAATGTTGCCTATTCATGTTTTGTTTGCTCTCAAGCCTATGATGCACTAAACGTAGCTGCATCAAACTCGCAATCATTAAAAGGTCAAGCTGTATCGGAATATATTATATAAACAAACCGCTGACTAACATTGAGCCACAAGAATATTAACAGCCATTGATTAGCGCATAGCTCCCTACTTACTGTGCCAGTACTCCTTAAAGATGCACAAATAGGACACTGCAATTACATGTAACAGTTTAAATTCCAGTGTGGTTTAAGTGCACAGAACAGTGATCAATATTGTCACGTTTTGCTGTTTTAAAAATTGAGATCATCCAATTGGACACATAATTTCTTCTGTTGTTTATGGCTCTCTGTCTGGAATTACTGCCTGATGACCAATATGCTGCAGACTTTATTTAGACTGTTTTATAAATGCACCTATTTGTTTTTATCCTCTACCACTGCCCTAGCATAACGTGCTTCCATTAAGCCCGAGAAACATGGACATTAAGCTTGCAAGAGCATACATGTGTCATGCTTTTACATAACAGCCATAAATAAAGAGCACTGAATTGATTAACATAATATAATGAAGCTATCTGTCCAGCACGCTAAAGAGATTGATTCCTCCACAGTAGCACAGACACAGGAATTGTAGTATGATCTAATATTTCAAAGGAACAACAGTATCCGGCTGCAATATGATGCTCACACCTCATAATGAAACTTTACTTTTCATTCTACAGTCCATTTCATCTTCACCCTTCTACTATGTTCCGGGTCCTTGAGGTGCGCTAGATGAAATGTTCCCCTAGAGTGAATAAATGTCGTGGAGAAACCTGGTTAGCTCTGCGTTCATTTTGCAGTCAGTTCCCTTCTGCGCCTCCAACACAAGAAGGATACTTCTGTTAACAACCCTGCCAGCAAAAATCTAATCCAGCTACTTGAAGTCTGCTCTGAAATGATATTCCCTCCTCCACCTAAGAACACATGGTCTTAAAAATGCAGCACATATCAAAGTAGTGAATGATAGAGACATTAGAGGAGAGGTGTACTGTCCTCCAGAGACAGCAGTTATTTGATTTATAAAATTATTTAATTTTTGGCTGAGGGGGGATTAAGCTGCAGGAAACTATTGCTATGATGATGGGGATCAAACAGATCACATGAATTATTAATCAGGAGCATTTTGTCCCTGATACCCTGAGGAAAAAGTGGCTACTGCTGGCACAATCCACATCTCATTTATTTTATGGAAAGTTATTAAAGTATATACTTAAAATCAAACTGTTGGTGCGGGGAGGGAAACATGAAAATAATGAATGTCACAGCCCTGGTATCAGTGTATATGGCATTCAATCAGAAAACAGAGATTTACTGCTAACCTATGGCCGAAATGAAGAAAAGTATTTGTTCACCTATTTTCTCAGGACGCTGTACACTTTCACCCATACAGTGAGTTCATGTGAGGACTTACGGTCCACTCTTGAAATATACCACAGGCAGCAGAGGCAAGCGTAGCAGTAAATCCTCAATATTAAAAACATGGAAATACGAACCTGTTGTCACGGATGCTGTTATGGAACACTGAGAGTCTACAGCCCTGCTAGCAACTTTGGGTGTGTACGAAGGCACAGCAGTGATTTAAGCTAAAAGCTAATGCCAGCATGCTAACATACTGATGTTGAGCAGGTATGATGCTGCGCTCACATGGAATCAGACTGACAACACCTAGTCTGATAGAATTGCAGGACAGCAAAACGAAACATGCACAGCAATATGTTGCCATGGTGGTGCAGTGTTGTTTACAAAACATGGTACAAAATATAACTAGTCCATACCCATTGGTAGCTTTGTCACCTTCTACCTATGCCAATCCTCAATGCCTATGTGCAGTTTCACATAGATTGACCACGTCAGTGAGTAGCAAAACGTAGGACAGACAGAATGACACACGGACAGTTTCCGTGATTACAGCATACCATACCATGACTAGTCATACCAAAAATTAGGAAAAAATACAAACATTCGGCCACAGGGGAAGCCACAGCAATCGGTCACATTTTAGCCATTTTTAAGCATTTTTCTGTTGTTATAGCGCCACCCAGTTGCCAATTAGAGTTAAATTTCTCCAGTCACCTTGACGCGTCCTGTTCTACATATCTACCAAGTTTAGTAAAAATCCATATGGCGGTTAGGCCTAGATAAGAAATTAGCTCTCTAGCGCCCCCATTTTGTTTGATGGGGTCAATAATGGAGGGGTCCCCTCAGATTATGTGTGGTCATATGCCTACAAAGTTGCGTGGTGATGGGTGAAACCCTTGAGATGTTATGCACCTTTATGTGATGAGCCACACCCTCCGCAATATTCATTGCCTTATAGAAGCTCAGTTTTAGTAAGTTTTCCAACTTTTGCCAAGAGGGAACTTTAGATATTGGTCCCTAGATTATGTTTACCGAGTTTCATGCAGATCGGTCAAACTACCTAGGAAGAGATCGATTTTAAGTGTTTTTCAAAAAATTCAAAATGGCGGAAAATTTATATCTGGAAGTTATGGGTCCTGAGGCAAATTTGTTCCTCATGAGGAGAGGCATCGCTGTGCAAAGTTTCATGTCTCTATATATGCCCATTCAAAGTTTGCAATTTCAGTTGGTTGCTATAGCGCCCCCCTTTGGCCATATTGCTTCATTCGCATTCTCCCATGACCTTCTACCACTGTGCCAAATTTCACATTGATTGACCAAGTCAGTGAGGAGAAAAACGTGGAACAGACACACCCACACAGTTTCGTCATCCTACTATTAAATGGAGAAACCTCTGTCCCTCCATCCGTCTGTCCCGTCTGTCTGTCATCATCTGTTTTTCTCCTCACTGCTTTGACCTACTTCTCTGAACTTGGACATAGGCTTTCATCTTGGTCATGTGCAGACAGCCACAATGCCATTTTTGCATTTTTCCAACATTACTACTGTTTATATTCGTGTTTTTGTCCGCTACCCATTCATATTGTGAGCACCATTAGCAGCGTGAGCTGCGCGTGCGCGGAGACCACTTCGAAAACACCTACGCTGGGACCACAGTTTGGCTGGGAAGCCTTTATCTCCAACACTTGCGGATCAAAACCCGTATGTGTGTACCTGTGTGCCCGTGCACGGCCCCGCACATTCGCGTGCCTCCGTGCCGTCAGCCAATCTATGCTCCATATATTTTGCCATAAAGCATGTTTCTAAATACAGTGTGCATTGTTTGGCTTACATTAATATTTATTACACCGTGCATTTACAGTGCTCTGATTTTGCATCTCCTCTAATACACTGTTTTTGATTTCTTATTCCTCTATACATAACACATCCCGGGTATGGACTAGTTATATAGTAAGATAAATACTTTTTGTGTGTGTGTGTTTAAGATTTTATGTAATTTTCTTTGGTAAGGAGCTATGTAACATCCGGTTCTAAATTTTGGAATGAATACACCTACTACCATTACCATCACTAGTAATTCTCTGCTGGCCTTACCTACTCTTATTGTCCCGCTCTCGTCCTCTAAAATAATATTGGGTTTGCCATCTGCCATCTCCCTGATTCCAAGTGAACATAGCCTAATTTTGACCATGTTAACATTAGCTAATTCGCGCTAAACACAGGGCTGATGGGAGTGTCATTAGTTCGGCAGGTATTTGGTCATAAATTAAAATAGTGGACAAACTGATCTGATGATGGCCCGACATGAAAGTAAAGGTAAAATAACAATAAGATAAAGTGCCACTGAAGTTAAGGTTTTTGGCTCAGAATATGAGAAAAGGATAACGGCCTTTTTACCATCTTTACCAAGAGTGTCTCTCCGTTAGTTTGGTGCTACAGTATTTACACTGAATCATTCAGCATAACGTCTGCCAACCTTTGTTATCTCTGCGATTCCAGATAAGTTAATGAAGCTAAGCTCCAGAAGTTAATGTTAGCTTAACTAGAGCCCTATGGACAACAGCTAACAATGATGTACGATCACCAAAGTACAAAACTAGAACAAAATAAGCTAATGAACTCCCAGCAAACAAGCTAGGACCCCCTCGAAAACAAGATGATGCATCTCAGGGGGTTTATCCTACCCTACAATAAATTTCTTCAAGGTGACATGATGAACAACGCAGCTAGGAGCTAATGTTAGGTTAACTTTAGCTAACGTTAGCTAGAGATGTTAAAGATAACCTTATATTTCTTTCCAGCAAAGTGACAATACGTTGCCTCAAACACAATGTTGTCTTACCTTAAAACAGATGTAGACATCATTGTTAATCTTATTCACCTTGAGCTGATGTCAACCTGATCTCACAGAAATACATGAAATGACCACGACCTCTTAACACCGCATTCCGTGGTGGCAGCACGTAATGGGTTGAAATTACGTGCTGCCACCACGAAAACAATGCCAATGTAAAGTCAATTAGGGTCCTCTCCCGTGGTGGACACACGGATTCCCTGATTCAATCACGTCACGTCAACCTCGTTTTCCTCAATGATATCTTTAACGTTCCTGTATACACACAAAAACGCGGAAGTGTCCTTGATAACTCAACAATATGACAGGTTAATGTCAAGGCCATAAAATAAAATAAATGTATTTTGCCAGCTTTTGATAGCGTAGGGCTTTAAGAGCATTGTGCTGTGGGCGGATGGGGCGCGTTCCACTACTGTTTTGTAGCTGCTGTCCGCTGTCTGTGGGCTTCATTCCATTTCAGATTGCCATCCGTCTGCCGTAACTGAATCCAAACGCCACTAATAAATAAATAAATAAATAAGAAGATAAAAATAAGGCTGAGCACGGAAGAACCAGAGAGGAAACACCATCACATGGAGCCGTCAGCCCCTGGCAACCCGGCCACCCTCCACTCCACCAGGGGAGAGCGGACCCCAAGCCAGCGCCACAGAACCAGCGGCTGCCCCGCTGGTTATACCTCCGACCGTGGCAGCTGTCACACAAACTGCTGCTGAAAATTACAGCCTACATTTTGATACAGGTAGGCTATATACATATTGCAAAACTCTATAAAAGTACACCAAAGCATATTTTCGTTTCCAAATATTTATTTGAAAACGAAACCATTCATACGGTCAATATAAAACATTTTGTTAGTAATAAAAAACAAATGGAATCTCAATGTGACCATGCCAGCCGGCGGGACTGTGGCTGAACCACTTCCAATGTTCATTCATTCATTCATTCATTCATTCATTCAATTGCGTGTTCAATGTGTGTGTGTGTGTGTGTGTGTGTGTGTGTGTGTGATCAATAAAAAAAAGTAATTATTTCGGTGTTTATTTCTTTTATTCTTCCGTTTTTTTAATTAAAATGCGTAATATAGCCAACAATATTATAGACCAAATGTTAATCTAATTATTATTGTAGAATGTATTTAGCAAATCACCACTCTCAACTGGAGACAGCAGCAAAAAAAAAAAAAAGGTATTATAAAAAGCCGACAAATAGTGTTAATTAATTGACGTGAGACATTGAAGAGGTTGGCTCCTATAGTCTGTAATTTTTTATTTTTTTTATCATAACTTCTCGGAAATTAGCTACTCAAAAGTAGAACATGCTAAAAGTAAATACAATAATAGGCTAAATAGTATCTAAGCAATAATAAAGTGTCTAAACAATAATAAATATGATCTAAGTTATCTATTAGGCTACCATTCCACTCTGTAAATAGATTTTAAAATTTCAATATAATTTTAATATTATTTTTGCTTATTTCATTATTGTTATTATTGGTTTTACTTTTTAGTAGTATTGTATTGTCTGAGAATGACTCATGTTAGTAACTATCTACAGTAAAAAAGAAAAAAAAACAAGCAAAGAAACAAACAAAATTCATTTTATATACTGGGCCTTCAAAGTGCTCTCTGAAACTACACCTGGCATGGCTTGTGTCCAAAAAATGAAAAAATCTAAACTTTGTCGTAGAGCTAAACCAAATACATCATTGGTCTCAACCTGGAGAGTAACATATGTCAGTATGAAGATTCTACATGGCTCCTGCTTTCAGCCATTGACCTTTGAACCTTGACCTCAGTGCATGTTTGAGGGCTTATAACTCAGCAACTAAAGGGGGTACAGACATGGGACCAGCTGTTATAGAGAGCTCTTGACCTCAGCTATCATGTGAGTGTAGTCAACAACTGAGGTGCTGTCAGATATGGATAAAATATGGATAAAATTAATTTTCACCCATTTAGAAATTAGATATTTAAAATCTGATTACACAAGTGTGTTTACCATCCCCTTAAAGTCCACAGTGTACTCTCAATTCAGTATTTACAACTTCCAAATCTGGGAAAAACACTTATATTTTTTAAAAACTACAATTCCCTGGGACCGCGCCATGCAGCTTGATACATATCAGCAACATAGTTGTAGTTCTTCTGATTTGCAAAGTAGGGCTCTAAATAGGGTTGTAAAAAGATATATCTACTGAATATATCTAATATCAAGTAAAGCCGAACTAGTTATTACACTCCACCTAGATGAACTATGGTAAGAAAAAGTAAAGATGTCGGCTAATTTTCGATATTTTAGCTAATACACTAGAAACGGCGTTTTTGGGACATTAGGTTCGTTTGCGGCTTGTAAAATAGGGTTGTAAAAAGATAGATCTACTGAATAAATCTAATATCTAGTAAAGCCGAAGTAGTTATTACACTGCATCTAGATGAACCATGTTAAGAAAAAAGCAAGGATGTTGGCTAATCGTAGCTATTTTAGATAGTACTCTAAAAACGGCGTTTTTGGGACGGTAGGTTTTTTGCGGCTTGTTGTAAAACAGGGTCGTAAAAAGATACATCTACTGAATATATCAAATGTCTAGTAAAGCTGAACTAATAATGACACTGCACCTAGATGAAATATGTTAAGAAAAAGTAAGCATGATGGTTCATTTCAGATATTTTAGCAAGTTCTCTAGAAACGGCGTTTTTGTGATTGAATATTTGAATAGGCTATAACAAATATCTAGAACAGCTGAACTATCACGTTATTACCATTATTATTATTATTGGTGGGAAATTAGTAGTATATAGGGACCAGCTTTGCGCGTGCATGTGAAATGCGCGTGCACGTGAGACGTGCGTGCGTGCGTGCACGTGAAACACCCCCCCCCCCCCTTCCGGCCCCTCCCCCACTACGCTCCTCCCCCACTCCGCCCCTCCCCACACTCCGCCCCTTCCGGTTCGCCCCCCCCCCCACTCCGCCCCTTCCGGCCCCTCCCCCACTACGCCCCTCCCCACACTCCGCCCCTTCCGGGTCACACACACACACACACACACCGTCATATGAAATCCGTCTCTCATTGGTTAAACATAGCGCCTCCTATTGGCTAATCAAAAGCCCCTCCTTGCGGACGGATGTGTGTGGTGTATATATACAAGGGATTTTCTTAACAGGACATCCTCAACTTCTCGGACGGCGAAGCTACGGCGGGACGAGCTCTGAGGTATCTTTACTTCACCCATCGCCTGTATTCTGCAAGACGTTTCTGCAACCATGTCTGCCTGCACCAGCACCACCGGCCGCGGGTCAAGGGAGCGCCCAGGGATGGCTGATGACCCGGCGACAGGTGTGGAGGCGCGGGCCCCTTACAAGAAAAGAGAGCGTGTAGGAAGTGGGCTCGTTACGTCGGAGAATCGTGAATTTGAGCTAGAGCTGGAGGGTGTTAATGGGTATGTTTACAATGTTAAATATCAGGACTCTGTTGTCACACTCAGTGCGCGCCACCGGTCGATGTGTGGTTCCAGGCGTTGAAACATGGTCGGTCAGTTTGATGCATAGCGATTGGAAATTGTTTTGGTCTGAGGTCTGTCCTGACCTAGACCAACCTGGTTTCCCAGAGAGTATTTATGTCTCGCAGTGGGTCAGCAAAGCGGGCCCGAGATGTACCGCATTGAGACGGATCGTTTTAACAAGCGGCGGGAGGACTTTATTTTCTCAGTGTGTGCAACGATCGAGAATCTGTGATCGCGAGCAGAGGCCGCGACGCGTTGGGACAACAACCCTACCCTCTTACGCTTCAAGAGCGTGACGAGTGGTTTAAAACTGTTTTCTTTATTCAGTGGTGTGACTGGAGATCTCTGCAGAAATTGTTTGTGAAGCTGACAAGGGCATCCGCAGAGACAGGATCATCTCGTCGTACCAGAGTGTTAGAAAACGGCTACTTTTCGATGATGCGCAGACTAATGCGCGGGGTAGTCACCTTCCTTCCCTGTGCCGCCCGAAAATCATCAGACACATCGACTACTGATAAAGCCTAGGTTAGCATAACTTTTGTATTTTTGTCTTTTTTAAATTATGATAAACGCTGTATATGATTTTAATGTTGTTTTTCTGTTGTTTTTACAGGCAGTGTCTTGATCAGCACCCATGACGACGATGATACTAGAGGGTGTTGGGAAATCGATTGCGGTGGTGTGGAACCCTGGACACCTCATATGAAGCCGCTTGAGGCGCTGCATGTGAAGAAGAAGAAGGAGAAGAAGGAGGAGGAGGAGAAGGGACATGTCTCGACACGGTCCCTGACAAAAGACGACGTGGACACGATCAAAGACTTTCTATCACGCTGCCAGTATCACGCAGGGCTGGAAAAAACAAGAGCTCTCTGCAACGGGTGTAAAATCAACCACCCGAGTCAGCGTCGACACTCTTGCTTGTATGATTTTGATCAGATCAGATGTATGTATTTTGACCAGATCCTGGACTCTGTATTCAACCCGTCTCTAGGAAAAGCTCTGCATTACCTGTTTGCGCAGATATCACCGGGGGCTTTCTCACAAGACAGGCTTTTAGGAGCGGCCGAGACTCTGAGACACTATCTCAGACCCGGATGTGACGGACCATCTGCCAAAGAGGAAATGGAGACGGAGGAGGACCACAAGCACGAGACCGCTTTACGCAACGCCTTCACCGTGTGGACCAAGTGCTGCTGCTGCTGCATGTCGACAGATTTGTAATATTTACCGCAGAAAAATGATGTTGTTCTTTGGGATCACATTAGCCACATATCTTTTCACGTGGAAAGACGCCATGCCGTGAACAGACTGACATCACTTCTGCACGGGTAATTACCGGTGACGGTGTCCTCGCGAATGTGTTACATTCAACAACCATTTAAGCGTTATAAGGACAAGTGTTAAAAATTGGAATGATACAGTGTGTGCGGCAGCACACAGTTCATCAGCGGTTAAAGATGTGGTAACGCATATTTCACAAACTGTAATGAGTCTGAGGCGTAACACGCCATGTTATTTGTCTTTGTGCATTTCTTTGTGATGCGTGTTTTGATGATTAAAAATGGTGTACCATTAGATGTTTGTGATGCAGTTCAGCACCTAGTGCGACACATGATAGACAGAGATGTGACGGTGTGTGTAAAATACCTAAACATGTTGAAAAACCATAAATAAATAAATAAAAGACGGTGTGTCGACCTCATCTTGGCCACTTGTGTTGTTGACTGAATATGGAGCGCACGCTAGACAAGATTTACCACGACCCCGCACACCCAGGGGGTCTTGGAGGTGTACAAAAACTTTGCGATGCTGTTAGAAAATGCACTGGGGAGGCTGAAGTAAAGCGTTACTTACAGGGGCAAGATGTGTATACCCTCCACGCTAAAGCAGCTGTACACTTCCCTAGAAATAGGGTGTTGGTTAGCGGTATTGACAAACAGTTCCAGGCCGATCTGGTGGACATGAGTGAATATTCAGAAAATGACAGTGTGTGCTACCTGCTGACATGTATCGATGTATTTTCTAAATATGCATGGGTTAGGTGTCTTAAAAACAAGACCGGTGCATCTGTTGCAAAGCGTTTGAAGACATTTTGAAAGGCGCATACCTGTAAAACTCCAAACCGATCAGGGGACAGAGTTTTATAACAAACAGTTTCAACATCTAATGGAGGTGTATAAAATTAAACATTTCTCTACCTCAAACGAGACTAAGGCTATACGGTTGAACGTTTCAACAGAACATTTAAGACCCGCATGTGGAGATATCTAACGTCTGTTAATTCGGCGTAGATATGTTGATGTCGTCAGGACCTCGTCAACGCTTACAACAAGTCTCACCACAGATCGATAAAGATGACCCCATCCGATGTAAACAAAGACAACGAAGCTCGCCTTTAACACGCTGTACAAGGAGAAGAAGAAGAAGAAGAAACCGCAGAAGATCGTATCGTTCAAATATAATGTAGGGGACACTGTGAGAATATCAAAACTCCGCGGTGTGTTTAGAAAAGGTTATGAACAAACATATACAGACGAGTTTTTTACAATAACTAGGCGCATAGCCCGCGACCAGCCTGTGTATAGAATATCAGATTGCTCGGGTGAAGAGGTAAAAGGCACATTTTACGAGCCTGAGCTACAGCCGGTAATCATTGACAAAAACAAGGTGTTTAAAATAGAGAAAGTAATATCCAGAAAAACTATAGGCCGGAAAAAGATGGCGCTTGTGAAATGGTTGGGGTGGCCTGAGAAATTTAACTCGTGGGTCTCTGAAAAGGACATCGTTGACGTGTGATATATATATATATATATTTCTGGCAATGTTGGACGCCATATCCCCTACAATGTTTACAGCCGCGTTTTTTAAATGTGGCTTGGCGATGCTGAATCCTTTTTTAAATAACGGTACAGCCATTCTAAGCAAGCCTCGAAATATGCCGCCTAAACCGTTACCGTATTGTGTACTTGAACCTATAAATCCAGGTAATTCGCCACCCGCTTGGTTCATGTAATATGTCATATATCGGGCATCGTCACGCACATATGGTGTGTAGGCCATTTTCTCAGGTCTAGAAATACTGCTTCACAGGTCTAAAGTGTAGTTTAACAATCACTTTTCCGTACGTGAATGGTATATACTGGTTTTGATCGTTTTTTAACGATATCTCGATATCGTCAATGACAGATTTGGAGAGCGATGTATAGTGTGGCTTGTCATATGTCAGAGTGGGCATACGACCTACCTCCGGCGTTATATTTATACATCGGAGGAGCGGCACGTGGCTGTCTCCCACTAGCTGATAATCAACAATATCGCTGTAAACGATATATTATAAACTCCCCAAAAATATCTGCGGGTGAGGAGAGGCGTAGATTTTCTTAAAAATAGGGTCGCGGTATCTCAAACGGCTCACCGGGCTTAAAACCCAATATTTCGCCAGTTTCGCGAGCGTCACCTTATATCCTTCTCCTCCCGAAAAATGAACGTGATTTGTAATGTTGTTATATTGAAGACCTAAGCGCGATGTTATCGGGTTACCGATGCATTTAGCATTAAATTCTTTAGTATTCTGGGAATGGAGTCGTAAAACCCGCAAACAGTGTTATAGTGGTTGTCTGGTTGGTTTTACTATCGTATATTAACACGTCCGCGTCAGAAGCAGGGAACGTTGACCACACCTAGGGTACTGAAGTTCAATAACCCCACTGCACGGTTTTCGCTCAGAACAATCGGTTTTGCTAATTTTGTTCGGTAGCGCCATATCTTGTTATTAGGATACACGTGTAGCGATGCATTACTCGGTCACGTGACATAAAATCCGTTCTTGTTCTCCATCTTCTTGATGTTGTTGGGACGTCGACAATTCCAAAGTGGCTGTGTAAACAGGTAACATCCGTGATATATATATATATATATATATCGCCAACGATGTCCTTTTCAGAGACCCACGAGTTAAATTTCTCAGGCCACCCCAACCATTTCACAAGCGCCATCTTTTCCGGCCTATAGTTTTCTGGATATTACTTTCTCTATTTTAAACACCTTGTTTTTGTCAATGATTACGGCTGTAGCTCAGGCTCGTAAAATGTGCCTTTTACCTCTTCACCCGAGCAATCTGATATTCTATACACAGGCTGGTCGCGGGCTATGCGCCTAGTTATTGTAAAAAACTCGTCTGTATATGTTTGTTCATAACCTTTTCTAAACACACCGCGGAGTTTTGATATTCTCACAGTGTCCCCTACATTATATTTGAACGATACGATCTTCTGCGGTTTCTTCTTCTTCTTCTTCTCCTTGTACAGCGTGTTAAAGACGAGCTTCTCGTTGTCTTTGTTTACATCGGATGGGGTCATCTTTATCGATCTGTGGTGAGACTTGTTGTAAGCGTTGACGAGGTCCTGGACGACATCAACATATCTACGCGAATTAACAGGCGTTAGATATCTCCACATGCGGTCTTAAATGTTCTGTTGAAACGCGTTCAACCGTATAGCCTTAGTCTCGTTTGAGGTAGAGAAATGTTTAATTTTATACACCTCCATTAGATGTTGAAACTGTTTGTTATAAAACTCTGTCCCCTGATCGGTTTGGAGTTTTACAGGTATGCCTTCGTTCAAAATGTCTTCAAACGCCTTTGCAACAGATGCACCGGTCTTGTTTTTAAGACACCTAACCCATGCATATTTAGAAAATACATCGATACATGTCAGCAGGTAGCACACACTGTCATTTTCTGCTGAATATTCACTCATGTCCACCAGATCGGCCTGGAACTGTTTGTCAATACCGCTAACCAACACCCTATTTCTAGGGAAGTGTACAGCTGCTTTAGCGTGGAGGGTATACACATCTTGCCCCTGTAAGTAACGCTTTCAGGCATCCCCGAGCCTCCCAGTGCATTTTCTAACAGCATCGCAAAGTTTTGTACACCTCCAAGACCCCCTGGGTGTGCGGGGTCGTGGTAAATCTTGTCTAGCGTGCGCTCCATATTCAGTCAACAACACAAGTGGCCAAGATGAGGTCGACACACCGTCTTTTATTTATTTATTTATGGTTTTTCAACATGTTTAGGTATTTTACACACGTCACATCTCTGTCTATCATGTGTCGCACTAGGTGCTGAACTGCATCACAAACATCTAATGGTACACCATTTTTAATCATCAAAACACACGCATCACAAAGAAATGCACAAAGACAAATAACATGGCGTGTTGCAAACGCCTCAGACTCATTACAGTTTGTGAAATATGCCGTTACCACATCTTTAACCGCTGATGAACTGTGTGCTGCATCACACTGCACTGTATCATTCCAATTTTTAACACTTGTCCTTATAACGTTTAAATGGTTGTTGAATGTAACACATTCGCGAGGACACCGTCACGGTAATTACCCGTGCAGAAGTGATGTCAGTCTGTTCACGGCATGGCGTCTTTCCACGTGAAAAGATATGTGGCTAATGTGATCCCAAAGAACAACATCATTTTTCTGCGGTAAATATTACAAATCTGTCGACATGCAGCAGCAGCAGCACTTGGTCCACACGGTGAAGGCGCTTGCGTAAAGCGGTCTCGTGCTTGTGGTCCTCCTCCGTCTCCATTTCCTCTTTGGCAGATGGTCCGTCACATCCGGGTCTGAGATAGTGTCTCAGAGTCTCGGCCGCTCCTAAAAGCCTGTCTTGTGAGAAAGCCCCCGGTGATATCTGCGCAAACAGGTAATGCAGAGCTTTTCCTAGAGACGGGTTGAATACAGAGTCCAGGATCTGGTCAAAATACATACATCTGATCTGATCAAAATCATACAAGCAAGAGTGTCGACGCTGACTCGGGTGGTTGATTTTACACCCGTTGCAGAGAGCTCTTGTTTTTTCAGCCCTGCGTGATACTGGCAGCGTGATAGAAAGTCTTTGATCGTGTCCACGTCGTCTTTTGTCAGGGACCGTGTCGAGACATGTCCCTTCTCCTCCTCCTCCTTCTTCTCCTTCTTCTTCTTCACATGCAGCGCCTCAAGCGGCTTCATATGAGGTGTCCAGGGTTCCACACCACCGCAATCGTTTTCCCAACACCCTCTAGTATCATCGTCATAGGTGCTGATCAAGACACTGCCTGTAAAAACAACAGAAAAACAACATTAAAATCATATACAGCGTTTATCATAATTTAAAAAAGACAAAAATACAAAAGTTATGCTAACCTAGGCTTTATCAGTAGTCGATGTGTCTGATGATTTTCGGCACAGGGAAGGAAGGTGACTACCCGCGCATTAGTCTGGGCATCATCGTAAAGAAGACGTTTTCTAACACTCTGGTAAGAAGAGAGGATCCTGTCTCTTCTGATGCCCTTGTCAGCTTCACAAACAATTTCTGCAGAGATCTCCAGTCACACCACTGAATAAAGAAAACAGTTTTAAACCACTCACGCTCTTGAAGCGTAAGAGGGTAGGGTTGTTGTCCCCACGCGGCCTCTGCTCGCGATCACAGATTCTCGATCTTTGCACACACTGAGAAAAATAAAGTCCTCCCGCCGTTTGTTAAAACGATCCGTCTCAATGCGGTACATCTCGGGGCCCGTTTTGCTGACCCACTGCGAGACATAAATACTCTCTGGGAAACCAGGTTGGTCTAGGTCAGGGCAGACCTCAGACCAAAACAATTTCCAATCGCTATGCATCAAACTGACCGACCATGTTTCAACGCCTGGAACCACACTGCGACCGGTGGCCGCACTGAGTGTGACAACAGAGTCCTGATATTTAACATTGTAAACATACCCATTAACACCCTCCAGCTCTAGCTCAAATTCACGATTCTCCGACGTAACGAGCCCACTTCCTACACGTCTCCTTTTCTTGTAAGGGGCCCGAGCATCCACAACTGTCGCCGGGTCATCAGACATACCTGGGCGCTCGCTTGACCCGATGCCGCTGTTGCTGGTGCAGGAAGACATGGTTGCAGAAACGTCTTGCAGAATACAGGCGATCGTTGAAGAAAAAAAATCAGAGCTCGTCCCCGCCGTAGCTTCGTCCGAGAAGTTGAGGATGTCCTGTTAAGAAAATCCCTTGTATATATACACCACACACATCCGTCCGCAAGGAGGGGCTTTTGATTAGCCAATAGGAGGCGCTATGTTTAACCAATGAGAGACGGATTTCATATGACGGTGTGTGTGTGTGTGTGTGTGTGACCCGGAAGGGGCGGAGTGTGGGGAGGGGCGTAGTGGGGGAGGGGCCGGAAGGGGCGGAGTGGGGGGGGGGGGGGGGGAACCGGAAGGGGCGCTGTGTGGGAGGCGCGGAGGGGGGGCGGGGCCGGAAGGGGGGGGGGGGTGTTTCACGTGCACGCACGCACGCACGTCTCACGTGCACGCGCATTTCACATGCACGCGCAAAGCTGGTCCCTATATACTACAATGTATTTGCCGTTTTAATATCAAGGACACTTCCATGTTTTTGTGTGTGTACAGGAATGTTAAAGATATCATTGAGGAAAACGAGGTTGACGTGACGTGATTGAATCAGGGAATCCATGTGTCCACCACGGGAGAGGACCCTAATTGACTTTACATTGGCATTGTTTTCGTGGTGGCAGCACGTAATTTCAACCCATTACGTGCTGCCACGGAATGCGATGTTAAGAGGTCGTGGTCATTTCATGTATTTCTGTGAGATCAGGTTGGCTGATGTTGTGGTCTAACGTTACCGCACAACTTTATCCAAAGGAGACACTTTTCTCGGTTGAGATGTGGTTTAAAGTGTAAAAAATGCACCTCGTCGCCCAGCCTCTCAGGATACGTTGTGTCAGAGTTGCATGTACCCCATGCACACCATTTTTAAACCTCAAATCTCAAAAAAAGCTCATAAAACCCAACAAAACTGACTTTCTGTAATGCATTTCAATGAACGTTCAGGCAGAGAATGTCCGAGTGTATGGGAATGGCTATACGCACTGTGATTGGCTCATCGCGTTTGAGGGCGGGGCTTAGCAATAGGTCAATTCACTACCTCCCACTCCCACTCGCTGCCATCTATATCAGCCAATCAGGATGCTACTGCAAAATTTTAAATCTGCTCTTTCCTCTGCTGCTGTCAGCTGTCATTATAGGCAGATATTGCGCTCTCCTCCACCCTGCTCACCTCCACCCATCATATCCAGAGTCCAGGACGAGCTCAACAAAGGCTCATTCCCCGACTGATCCAGATCATCAACACTTCTCCACCACCAGCGTCTAGACCCCGGGGGGCTTTCCTTTTCCACTATGGATTCATCACCCTCCTATATTCTTGTAGGAGGGTGATGACTATAAAAAGAGTCTCTCCTGATTAGAAGAATATCACTTACATCATGTGTTACTTGTTCTTTGAAGACAGCAACCTACATGGCAATCCATCCTGTAGTTGTTGAGATATTTCGGTAAGATCCAAAAAGTTGAAACAAAAGAGAAAGCCAGTAGGGTTCATCTTCTGGGGACCACACGTCAGTTCAAAATTTCATGTCAATCTGTCTTGTATGTGTTGAGATATTTCAGTTTGGACTAAAGTGGTGACATCTTGAGAGCCCTAACATCAGCATGGATTAACAAACCCAATCAGCAGAATAAATCTCGGCCTTGTACAGGTACGGTTCGGCAAACTATGGATGGATTACATTTGTATGTTATTGTGTGCAATTTGTTTCATATGTGGCAGAGATGTTAAAACTTCCAGTCTCTTTACAATTTATGTTTTAATTGTTATGTTGCAACAATGCTGCCATCTGGTTAGAAAAAAACACTTGGTAAGGGTTAGGAAAGGATCATGTTTTCGCCACAAACACACCGGAACTTTGTCATTAAAAATACCTGCTTTTGTTTGTTGGTCTTGAACAGTGGTGTGCTGCTGTCTGCTGCTGTTTAGCAACCGTCTCACCTGGGTGTCACTCCATCCATCATCCCCTCCTCCTCCCCATGATGAGAAACCCAGCTCATATACATGTAATCTTAACCATGTCATTCTAGAAATGTTGGTGCAACACCTATCTATGGTTTGCAGAAATGTACAATTCCAATATTTTACCTTGATGACTACACTGGAATTAACAGTTGGAAAATTAAATTAAAGTTGAATTGAAACATGATGATGAAGCACATAACCTCATACTCCTTCCCTCAAAGCAGCATCTGTGTTTGATATTACAGGTGCTCAGAAAAGCTCTCTTGAGAACTGCTGCTGTTCTCAATAATTTGCCTGTTGCTGTTATTACTGCACTTTATCTAGATACACAACCCCAAAGCATGTGAGTAAACCTTCACTGCATCACAGAGTGCAGCAGAACATCTCTGAAAACCATTAAATCAAATTGCCGCTGTCTTGCTGAATTATCATCACCCTGCATTAACTGTGTAGAACTACATATGGTCTGTGTTTTTCTTCCATATTCATTAATATAATAGCCTTGAGAGAAATATTAATGTGAACCAAACATCCAATCATAGCAGCCCAGCTTGCTCATGTTGATAAAAGCCTGTGCCGCATTACAGTGTGATGTAAACTCATTGCAATAAAAATTTGTTTTTCTATATCAACGCCGTGGGCACTTCGGGCCTAAATTTTGCCAAGGAAACATCACTGCAATTCAAAGCTTTGCACTCCAGAGTATAGAGCTGTTTTCTGTCAGCCAGAGAGTTCGCTGCTCCCCTCTAGTGAGGATGCGGATGGCGCCCTCAGCACTCGTCTGTGATGGGGAGAGCTGATGAAGAAGTACAATGCCATGGCCAGCGGTCAGCAGTGTTTATGAGGAGTGTCATCACAGCTGACAGCGTTCCCGCTCCATGATTTATACACTTCCAATCGCAACAGGCACCTGCCGAGAAGTAACAACTCGCCTGCGGAGGAGTGTGGAATTGTTTCAAGCGAGAGGTGTCCTTGATGCCAGCAGACGTAATGACACCGTTTGATGTCTGAAATTCAACAGCTGGAATGCTGTGCACACATTTGCCGGGGACGCGTTTCACACGTGTCTATCATCTGCTAAAAAAACAAAAAAAGAAGCTGTAAATCAAGTCACTTTTTATTACAGTTACAGTGCCATCAGTCTCATGAAAACATTTACCTTCATGTGACAGCAAAGCAAACTGAATATTTGTAACAGTTCAGATGGACCTTGATGGCAGGCACAGTCTTGAGTGTTTCTGCTGTGGTTAAACTAAAAGAAAATCAGTCAAACTGAAAAACGCTCCTTATAAATCCTCCTCTCTAAATTGTTGTGCTGCCCGTTAGGAGGTTGATTCATCTCAGCATTTCACTCATATGACTTTCTCCCGCAGTTTGATGCGTCATTAAGAATTGAATAACACACCTACTGGCTGTGTAACACTGCGTATATAAGACAGACCAGTGTAATTTTCCCTCTTGAAAGCCATCTTTAATTGGAATCTACGTTTGTCATTTTAGGTACAATCGCCCGTGGCACCCCATAAAACAGACACTGACACAAGCAGAGCTTCGAAATTATTATATAATTAGGTAATAAATTGGTGATATATTCTGTTCTTGATTCTTTGGACAGTTACATTCACACATTTCTATCACATTTTTCTATTAAATGACACATTTGTGTTCGTGCAAAGCACAGATAAGACTAATTGGACAGTTGAGAGTATCATGAATTGATGGTATGGCTTGAGTTGCTTTTCATTCCAAGCGTGGCGTTGAATTAATAAAGGTGCTTCTGCAGCTTGTATGAGTTCCCGGTGACCTTCACTGAGCTTCAGACTAATGTTTTTGTTTTGCTTCCTTTTAGTCCTTTTTTAATTTGTGGGCCATTCAGAAACTCGGTATACTACACTCACACATGCAAGGTGAAAATGTGGAGCTACGATTGGAATATTTCATTTTCCTTGACAAGTGATCATCCTGTCACTACTGTAAGGTAATGATTGTGGCTGTATTTATAAAGAGAAGTTCAGTAGTGTTAGATTTTACTTAAATGTAAGTATAACAATCCAAAAAAAAAAAAAAAGTACTTCAGAAAGCCAAAACAAATAACAGCAAACACATCGCAAATACAGTCAAAAACACCTAAACCCCAAAAACAAATGCAACAGCCTTTGTATTTGTAACGTGTACACTGCTTTTTGTTCAGGCTTTCAGCAGCACATTTTTCACTTGCAGAATGTTTCCATTGTTCTATTGTTTGAGATTTCTGTATGTTTTTTTCTTTATAAATTGACATTGTCCCTGAAGCGGCAATATTTTTCTCATGGTGAAAATGTTTTGAGTTGCTGTAGTGTGTTCAACCTTGTTGGCCACCGTAGCATGCAGAAACTTTGAACTATTGCAGAGTATAGTCAGAGATATTGGATAAAGGAGATACCCCACCGTAGGCTTATCCAATGTTAAGAAAATGGTTACTCTTCCTGTCTCCTAAGTGGGCGTGGTTAGCTCTCCCTCCAATCAGAGCCTGTTCTCCCTTCACCCCTTCTCCTTCCACCAAACACTTTCAGTATTGTACCTTTGGAACCAAAAGTAACCCTCAGACATGGTACCTAGACCCTAGTGTTTTCACCACAAACTGTAACCTTAAGGCCCTGACGCACCAAGCCGACGGTCGGCTGTCGACCAAAGTCGGGCCGTCGGTGAGCGCCTGTCGGCCTAGTTTTTGCGATGTGTTCCGCACCGTCGGCACTTCGGTGTCGGCGGCTTTTCGGCTGATTGAGCATGTTGAATTGGCTGCGGAGCTGGTCGGTGAGAGAGATCACTCTGATTGGCTGTTCAGGTTTTATTTCCTCGCCCCTGTAGTGAGTGAATCTGCCTGTAGTGAAACCGGGGCTATCCGGTGCTTCCTCCTCAGGCTCCACTTCACTCAGCTGCCCGACAGACCCGCTGCTTCTTCCCACTTTAACCTGAATAACAAACCGGAGCTAGCTGGGAACGGCTAGCGGAGCGTTAGCCACAGTATTACCTGAAGGAAGCACAGCCAGTTAGCCTCCGCTAGTCTCTTAGCTTACAGTCTGGATGTAATAGCCTGTGGAGGTGCTGCGGTGCTCAGCTGCACAGGTAGGAAACCCCTGACAGGATGTACCACTCTCTCACTCTGCCTTCTCTCACACATGCGCAGAACGTATGTGCCACTTGGCCGTCGGATGTAGTCCGTGTAGTGTGTTCAAATGCAACTGACACAGGGTGATGTAGACGACGCAACAGTTGGCTTTCGTCGCCGCTAGTTCTTTGATGTCGGTTTGGTGTGTCCGCACCTTTAAATGTGTTTAAATGGGGTGTTGTCACTCACTGCTCCATCCAGCACTCACTGTATTTCCTCATTATAGGTGACACAGATGGAAGTCTGCACCTCTTTTATAGTCCACAAAACAGGGTTGCTCAGGACAAAATAAAACAGGCTGCAGTGAGAGTCTCTCTCCATAGGATATTTAAACATATTTGTGCATTTAGTCCTTCCAAGGCAAGCTCTGGGGTTTAGTGTTGCCGGAGCCCACAGGAACAAAGTGACGGTCGAAGTTGTCGCAGTGAAATTTTAGGTGTGTTGATTGATTCACATCCTTACCTCATGCATTGAGTAACATTACAAGTTAACGTTCCACCTTAAAAGTTGCTGGCAGTCGGCCCAGTGAATAACGTTATTTCTTTTTTGACTCCAGAGCCAGCAAAACATCCTTTCATTTTGTAGTTACAGTCTACTAATAAAACTCTCCACAGTATGAACAGTGGTTACACAACCTTCAAAACCAGCCACTACTCAGCCCTGAGCAGAGTGACCGTCCTCTATTGACCAATCAACGGACTGCAGTGTTCACAGCTCCACCTTTTAGTACCAGATCTGTGTGCTAGGTACCCCAACAGAGGGGGGACCAAACATGGGGACGGTACAGAACGGTTCCATTGGTACCATCCACAACTTTTCACAGTGGAAACAGAGAAAAAGCATACCGAATGGAACTGAACAGTATTGTACTGCTCAGTGGAAACGGGCTTATGTCAGTAGAGGTACAAATAGAGTCATGTTTTCTAGATACTTGTATCTGCTACAGTTTTAGTAAAGTATTGGTTGCCTATCGTTAAAATAATCCCACACTGCAGTAAAAGGGACATTGAAATAAAATGAAGTTTGTCTATGTGTTGTCCAAAATGACCATAAAAAATTGTACCTTTCAGATTTTGGCAACAATTTTAATATCATGCATCTGCATTTTTTTATGCTTAAATATGCTAACTCAATGGGACTGTAGTGCAAAAGTATTGAATACAATATAATTACACCTGCTCTGTCTTTAGAGCAACTTCAGGCTTTCTGTTTTTCCACCATGTCACACTTTGGTGATAACAACTCGATACA
This sequence comes from Epinephelus fuscoguttatus, assembly GCF_011397635.1. NCBI lineage: Eukaryota > Metazoa > Chordata > Actinopteri > Perciformes > Serranidae > Epinephelus > Epinephelus fuscoguttatus. Next base: position 18,268,362 of record NC_064770.1, on the reverse strand, counting down.
TCCTGCAAGAAATGGAAAAATCAAACCAGAATCTTTATCTCTCGACATAGTGGATAAACTTAACCTCCGCCTGGGTGTTATCAAACTCCACTGAGCAGGGCCATATTTCTTGTCCATGTGAACATTCACCCTCTAGTCCTCTCTGAATGGAGAGGTACTGTATATCCCGAAACGCACGTCTGGACAAATGTTCTCTTTGCACCCGGCATGTCTTGCCTATGAACTTGCCTGTTCACAGGAAGAAACATGGCAGTCTTTCTCACAGTTCTTCCAACACACAGCAGAGAAATATAACATATATAGAACAAACTGTGTTGAAAACATAGCACCAAAACTGCAATGTGGATTTTCAGCCATTAAAATTGAAAATTCTGATCTTCTAATGAGATGTCCAGTTTAAAAAATGTCTGCCCCACTATTTGAAAGAAAGGAAAATTCAAGAAGCGTAATGAAGACGTAAGGGTTAAAACTCAAGTGGTTAAAAGCTTTAAAAGGTACGTCAGGGGGAAAGAAGAACATGTCAGACACAGTGAAAAGCTAATTAATTAGAATAGGGTTTAAGAACAGTTTAACCATTGGCTGATCTGATACTTTGGGGACGGCTTTTCTCTTACACAGTCTCAGAGCTGCCACACTTAAGGCTTCATCACCCATCAGTCTTAACCAGTATGTTGAGTGAAAACAGACCACAGAGGTTTGCACTCTCTACCCTAATTAAGATGTAGTTTCCAGATGTGAACATCGAGGAGAGTCTTCCCGGTGAAAGTATGTCTTAACTTTGTGTATTTCATGCTCAGCAACACTGTATTACATGGAGGAATGGCTGTGAAAAGGAGGAGGAGGTGTTGAGGAAGAAGAGATTCAGGTTGGGAACGAAGGCACCCAAGGGTAGACTTGAATCTGAATTCTCTCTGATGCCTGCAATAAACACTGACCCTCTTGTTTTTTTCTGACATCTGATGCAATGTGTGAAACTAAATCCCAGCCCAGCAGAGCAGAACAATTGTGGAAACCCGCTCTGCATGTCAGTTATTGGTAAATCAGGTGGAGAATCAGAGACAGCTGCCTCCACTATTCTTTCTGTGCATGAAAATGTGCAGCGCTCCTCACAGCTGATGTGGGCCTCCGTCTTTTAGAAAGCACTGTCATGCCAACTTTTAGACAGATTCAGTCAGGAGGTGTGTAATTTGTGTGACAGTTGCGCTGGGATTTTTCCATTGAACTATGTAAACAGACATTTAACTGTGGCTTATCAGTATGGTATTTATTTAGCTGAAAAAGGTAAGTAAATTAAACAACTGAAGATAAGACTGATATATAGCAGGTATAATGGTCACCATGTTCATCTAATTTTAGCATACTAACATATTTTAACGTTTTAACATTAACATATATTAACATACACTCAGGATGGGAATGCCATCAGTGCAGCTGCTATTCAAGGGATTACCAATACAAGTCATCCTGTGGGAAACATTAATGTTGATCAGATTTTTTTTAGTTTGTCCATCCAGTAGTTGGAGCCAATGCTTGGATGGACTGCCAACTGTCAGCCTCACTAGAAAAAAAGTAGATCTCCAGGGTCATTAGGATTTATTGTCTGAAAACCAACAATGTGCATGCTAAATTTTGTGCTAATTCATCAAGTAGATGTAGAGAGATTTCACTGACTAAGTATAATTGTTGACCTTATGGTAGTGCTAATGGAAAAAATCACCAGGATAAATGTCCATGGTTTGTAAATGCAAACTATGGACATGTTAAATTTGTACCTTTAATATGTAGCCAATATTTTCAAAGTTAACATTTCACTTTTCAGTTTTATGTTGTGATACCGCTGTGGTTGGGAACTGCCCATTGGTCCAACAGCCCGTTGTTCCGACCATATTAAACCCATTGTTCCGAAGTCCCATTGTTCCAAAATCATCATGATGCCCTGTGGTTAAGGTCTGGTTAGTTTAGGCACAAAAACCACTTGGTTAGGGTCAGGAAAAGATCATGGTGTGGGTTAAAATGAAAAAGAAAGTGACAAACCCATAAGCTGTGAGTCTGCTTCACCTCAAGCCTTTCCCAGCTGATCCAGAGCCGGTCGCAGCGCACCATCAAGGCAGAAATACGCCTGCTGGGAGCCGTTCAGCACCGCGGAGAGCTCCCCACACAACCCCATCCCCAGAGTTAATAACAGGAGGTTATGGTGTTTCATTCTCTCCTCTCTATGGCACTTGTATCTCGTCCAGTAGCCTACTTTTGTTGCGTTTGCTGATCCTCTATGGTACACAAATACAGTATAGCCTAGTATAATCACATATTGGAACAACGGGGCGTCAGACTAATGGGCTGTCGGACCAATGACATGGATCCCTGTGGTTAACATGTGGTTAGGTTTGGGCACAAAAAACTCTTGGTTAGGCTTAGGAAATCATGTTTTGGCTTAAAATATCTGGTCACCACAAATGTAGCCGGAATTGTTCCAACCTGGATTTGTTGCACAACACACGTGTCTGGAAATGTCTTAATTAGGGCCCGGCCGATTTACAGCCATTAGAGGATAATCTTTTGGCCAATTGACGCTGATGTTAACACTTATATTTTCCTCACTAATAAAATGCAGGGAATATGGTGTTTTACTTAGAAATGATGTCCTTGTGTTACTTTTTGCACTATAACCTACCTCTGTTAAATTGGCAATAATAAGAAGAACTCTGGTACTGTGAACATATATGTGAATGTCTTAATTCATATGGACTTTGCATGATTATTTTATTTCCCAGAGGTTTACTGCCTTTTTGCACATCATATTTTTGATTTCTTTTGTGTTCAAATTGTTCATATGCTGCTTGTTCCACACAATTTCTGATAATAAAAGTATTTGAAAATAGTAAAATGTTCTTCCTTCAATTTATATCTTTGTAACGAGTGTTTGAACTATAATTAAGCCATCAAAGGCAGGTATTTCTGTTTGTTTTTTTTTTTGTTTTTTTTAATCAAAAAACATAAAAATGTAATCGGCCAATAAATTGGTTATCAGATTTTTTTTATTCCATAATATCGGAATCGCCCCAAAAAATCCATATCGGTCGGGCCCTAGTCTTAATAAAGACCATCTGCTTCAACACACTTTCCACATAAAGTAGTGAAAAGTGCACTACTAGCAAAACTATTTGCACACACACAAGAAAAAAGATGAATTTAGGTGGAAAAATTATGGTAGCAAAAGCTTAATCATCACGTGTCTTAAGGTGAGTGCAAGAGACAGTCAACAAATTTAGCGTATTTGAGCAAAGAGAGCAAGCTGAAGAACACAGGTCAAGTAGTTTGGCTACATAAGAGGGAGCCTGGCCGTGCAATGCTCTGTAAGTAAGAATGAGAATTTTAAACTGGATCCTAAACTCAACAGGGAGCCAATGAAGGGATCTTAGGTAGCCTGTTGTTTTCTGGGACACTGTGTCATCCTCATTCTGTTACATGAATTGTGTCCTTTCAGAATACAATTTCGCAGGAAATGTTCAGTTTGCGTAAAGTCTCTTTTTAAAATGAATGTACTACGTCAGTACAACACCACAAATTGACGTCTTTTTCCTTCAACAACAAATGCACATGGTTACGTTTTGCCAACACACTTGTGTGATTAGGTTAGGGCAACAATAGCATGTGGTTATATTTAGAAAATAATAACAGGGTTTGGCTTTACATTCTTACGGGAAGCATAAAGTTGCCTCCCAGGTTAAAGTCAGTGATTGTTGGATCCATCCACCGACCCCCCCTAACCAGCCTACTCTGATTTTCTGCCCCCTTTCACATTACACACTCACTGTGCATGGTCAGGTATCATGCTGACGTGAAAGGACATTTTTTTTCGTCTGTGATTGATGTGAAAGTCAGTGCCCAAGTGCCGGTATTTGACGAATTTGTAATAAGACCGGGTTACGTGTTTGCTCATTTCACCTAGGTCTGATGCTATCCACCATCTCCTCCTCCTCTTGACGAGAAAGTCAGCTTCCATCGATCTTAAGAAATGTGGATTACGAAATGTACAAATACAACTTATCTATGATTTGCAGGAATGTACAATGCCAACATTTTATTCTGCCGACAGGACTACGTCATGAGGGTTCATCCTCTGGGCACCATGAATAGTTGTAGCTAATTTAATAGAATCCATGGTGGACCAACTGACCAACAGACGGACAGACCAGCAGACGGAGACCTAGAGCCGTCTCAAAATATCTTTAGAGCATCTTTAGCTTGTTGCATTACTACCTAAAAACACCTCCTTATATATCTAACATGTGTAAACCTTAAACGGGTGCTAGGTGGTTAAGAATTTATTATCCTAAGGTTAAGAATGCTTTTACCAAAACCATTTTAGGAAATGGGTATTCATCAGATTACACAGTGTGCTATTATAGAAGCATTTGATTGCACGCAGCTGATTTGACCAGTCACACTGCACCTGTTCCCAGCAGAAAGCATATCACCATTGTACTTTACAAGCTGGCTCTGCTGAATACTGGGCTATAGAGGGTAAATTATATGGAGTGAGCAGAATGCTCAATGTTCATCTCTGTTGTCATAAAAAAATGAATATAAGTCAAAATTTGTTGAGAGGTAGGAACAATGATAAAACTAGGTTTTACCCCTCATTTAATTATTGTATAATTATTGTGGACATAGCAATCTAAACAAAGCCAAATGAATGTTTTACAAGAAGGTCAATTATGAGCAATGCTTTAAGCTTCTATAAAACTATGGCCTGCCTGCTCTGCCTGTGGCTGGCAGCAGTGATACCAACCATTATGAACACCCGAACTGATCTCACTATATAAAGAAATTTGACTTAACAGCATCTCTCAAAAAAACTTATTTGCACATTAATAATTGCAAGGGTTATTGGCCAAGTTGCCTGGCCCTACCTACAAATCATCACTATGTGGAGGGGAAAAAAAGGATTTACATATGCATGACCAGCAGAATGCAGATGCATTTCTCTGCCAGCACTATTAGGGATGTTCTCCATTCACTGCACATGGTTCGTGAACAGTATGGCATTCTAATTTGGTCATTTCAGAGGTATGGTGCACACTCTATGTATGCAGCTCAAGCCCTTGGGTCAGAGTCTACATGTCTCATCTGCTGAAAGAGTTAGGGGGCACGAAAATGATTTGTTTGTGGAACACATCATAAAGCCAACAGGGGGTAATGGCGAGGCTAAATTGGTAATGTTTGACACTGGCTCATCCACTGGTGGGCCATTTTTATCTTTCAACTCAAAGGAATGATAGAAACATATGGTGCCATTCCCAATCAATGGAGTGTCAACCTACAAATGAAGCAAGGCTTAGTTTAGTAACAAATCACATGGAGTCTTCCTGCAGCCTAAACAAATCTGTGGCCTGCTGCATGTCTCCAGATGGTGTGCATTAACAAAGGCTATGTTCACATGACAGGACTTAATGCTCCATTCCAAATTTTCCCACAGATCCGATCTTCACGCCTACGATGTTCACATTCATTTTTCAAGTGACCCAAATCTGACATAAATGTGAATGGATCTCTGCCCTGAAATGCTTCAGATGCAACCAATGAAACATCAACAAATAATGTCACATTTGCAAGACAGGCATTTGGGGGAGAAAGATAAATGATGACATAATTCTGCATAATAATTAGCTATGGGCTTCTGTTTAGGAGGGTGTTTAGCATGTTTATGGAGAAATGGCCCCTCAGAGCAAGGGGCGTTTGTTTTCAGGATAACAGGCTGTCATTCAAAGGGCTTTTAGTCCATTAGCTCTATTAGCAGCTATTGCTGGTGGTTCTCTGGAGACAGAGGTTTGGGTTTGGCCAGGAGACATATCAGGAATTGTGGGGCTGCGATGTGGAGGGTTGCACATAGGAACAGTTCCTCCAAAACTTTAGGATCTCCAGAGCTACATTCCAATATCTCTGTTGGCATCTCATGACAGTGTTGTCATGGCATGTAGGTAAGCTGTCCTCATAAGACATTGTCCAGCAGTTGGGCTCTATTGGTTGACAATGGGCAGCCTACCGCAGTAGCAATGTGGTTACATCAGTCTTCTGTAGTTTCAGGGGACCGCTCTGACACTGTGGGTGAGTGATTTGTGCCTGTTAAGTATGACGTGGAAAAACCTTTGATGTATGGAAAAAACTACGGCTGCCCCCGACTAAGAATTTTCCTAGTCAACCAATTGTTGTCATTTTGGGCGGGGCAACACAGTGGTTTGAGTTGAAGGTGTGAGAAAGAATAGTATCAGTAACATTGTTAACACTGTGCTACATTACAGAGAAATACAAAACCATACTAATGAACCTTCATTAATATAGGCCTATATTTTATCTACCAGTGCACATCACACACTGAGCGAGCCGCCTGTTAATGACGCTGTCTGCAAAGCAGTTAGTGCTAAGTGGCTAATGGGCATGTAGCTACTGACATGTTTCAGATGATACGTCATGTTTGTAGTCGACCAATGAAGATGAGTTTACATATCACCTTGGGTTCGTCCTTCACCTTCTCAAAATGATCCCACACTTTGGATTTCCTGCCCGACATGTTATTAACTAGCCTGTGGAATAACCGCAGGTACCAGCCCTGGAAATCAGGGGTCATACACATGCAGCATCTTCAACCACCTGAAAAACGCGAGCATGCTGGGTCGGTTTGGGTGCTGGGTGCTACTCTTGTGCCTTTTTTGTGCCAGTTTTCAAGAGTACGGCAGCAGGTTGCATCTGAGGTTGCTAAGCAACCTTAACAAGCATCATAAAGCCTGAGTGCAGAGCTGATCTTCTTCCAGGCGCTGTTTATAAGTGTGTAGGCCTATCGTCAGTGGGACAGGTGTAAAGCTCTGGGTAGCCCTGCACTAACATGATCAACTTTTCCGTATTTATCAGACTGAATATTTACAGAAGAAGGGAAATATATCTGTCAGCTGTGACTGGTTTGTAATGTGACTCCAGTCTGACTGCTGAGCGTGGCCTCTTCCTGTGTCTGTCCTTTCAAATTAAATTCCCACATGGTTGAGTCATATAAGATTTGATTTATTTTGACAAGGCGCAGCTCTTAATAGAGTTTCGCTTTTTATTTCAGATTTTTTTTTTTCTGCGACTAAGCAACCAATGAAATCTTGCCAACTAATGACCTTTCTGGTCCACTAACATTTGGTCAGCTGTTAGGGGCCAGCCCTACAAAAAATACACATACATTTCAATATGAGTGTTGTCACAGCAGTCACAGAGCCAGTGATCAGATCTGTATTGGATTAAGGTCCACATATGAAAGTTGTCCAAATCTGATTTGAGAAAATCAGATTTTACTCTCCGATCTGTGTTACATAAGGGCAAAAAATCAGATTTGGGCTGCATCTGCTTGTTTTCTGAATGTAGGCAAAGAGTAAGCTTTAAGGTAACAGTGAAAGAGGGAAAGAAAAAGAGATTTGTCCACCTCATCATCCTGTTAACCCAGCTTTTGAAAATCACTCTTATTACTGTAGTTTAACAGGACATTTGCTGTATTGATTGCAAAATTGTTTATCATTTCTGTGCATTGTTTTATTTCTCCCAGAGTGTGAAGCCGACATTTCATATCTACCTACCTACCTAACAATGTGGACAGATTCCACATGGCACTCACCCATGCACCCACACAGGCACAGAGAAAAAAAAATGCAAACACATAGAACACACTCAACCACACAGAGAGGACCTTTTTCCAAACATTGCTGCCAGATCAGATTCAATGGCTTTGTATCATATAGAGCACATCCCTGTAATTACACATATCTTAGTCACAAAATATGCAAATGCTTCATATTGGAAGATTTCTTAATACTGGAAGAAGACATGTTGATACAAAGCCAACAGAAAAAAAAACTGTGGCCTCTTGTTCCCTTTTATAAAGTCTCTAGTCATTTTTACAGATCATTCAGATATTTTAAAAGTACAAGCTGCAAAATGTTACGTTTTATAAGTATTCATGCTGTGCCAAGTTTCTGATGTGCTCTGCTGCGTATTTGTTTATGTCTTGGAGACAGAATATGTGATTTATAGTTAGACTGGTGGGGGTGGCAGCAAGGGAAGCTGTTATGTTCTTCCTTTGCTGCTTGTCGTGCGCCGCTGCTGTTCTCTCCAGCTTGCTGTACGTTCACCCCGATATGCACCCTCAGGCAGTATGCCTTTCATTATTTCTTTTGAAACTTTCATCTGAAGTCTCTGAGGGATTAGCCCTCTTGATTCCTGACACAGTCAATGAAAAACAAGCCTCATATACAGGGAGGCTTACAGCCAGAAAAGCCGTGCTCAGCCCTCCCCTCTCCTCTCAGTGTGAAACTGCATAATGGTTTACACAACAAGTGGAGGCTCCTCTCATTTCTGCTCATTTTGACATATTAAAAATTGTGTTTATTTTTTTAGGCAAGTGTGTAGATGCCAAAAAATTATAATCATTTTTTATTTTTGATGACATCTGGCTGTCATTCCCATGGAGGTTGAAGTCTCTTTGGATAAAAGTGTCTGTTAAAAAAAAGTAATGTCAGCTATTCAACCCAACTCTGCAGCATTACCCATGTTTTAGCTGCTTTTATGTTTCCTCATGCTGCACATAGACAGTATCGTTCAGTCTTTATGCTCTCATTTACCCTCAAATATTAAGTCATGGGCAGCTATTTACAGCAAGCCAAATCAGACAAAGTAGTGTTGCCCAGTATGAAACCACAGAGATATGAGATAAATAAATGGCTGGTGAAAAAATGTGATATTTTGCTTAGCAGTGGAAAGAGATCAAATCAGAGCTATTGCATTAATTTGTTGGCTGGAACTACACCAACAAGTCCTCCAACCCACATCACCACATAGGTCATTTGTTCCTACCCTCTAATATCAGCCCAGTTGCCAGAAGAATTGTTGGCACTGTACGTTTCTGCAAACCAGGACTATGTCACATTTGCACGTTTCATTCATATCTATATGTCATTGCAAGGTGGAGGGGCTGGTGGATGGCATGTTACATAATGAGACATCTGCCAAGCTGCTGGTCCATGTTTCCACGTGGGAAAAATCCAGGAAGTAAACAAAACATTTAAGTAGAGTTAACATGCAAGATAAATGTGACACTTTCTAATGTCACAGTGGAGGGACAACTACGCAGGTTGATTTTAGTGCTGGTCATCGTGGACTATATTGCTGTCATTGTTCATTTTAGTCAAACCATACAGTTTGAAAACAAGGCGCGGCTCCAAATAGAAAACAATGTTTTGATGCATTGGATGTGCTGAATGTGCATATTAAGACAGTACAGGAGGAGGTGCACATTAATAATCCTCCAGGACTGTAACATGTTCATGTTTAACCCAAACAATGTGTCATGTGACTGCAGTTGGTTCACCAGAGCTCGTTTGTAACTGGACCCAGACCACCTCTCGGGTGCGCACCAAAACAACCACCTCTCGGTCGATTGCTGTGTTCACACCTGCCCAAGTGAACCGCACTGAGGGGGCAAACGAACTTGAGTTCGATTGAGCCAAACCAAACAGGGCAGGTTTGAAAGCACCCTTAGGTTTCAAACATAGGCGTTTTGAAGCAAACTGTTGGCGGGGATAGTGCCACAAAAAGTGGTTATTCTATACTGACACATTGCTGCATTTTGGGCAGGGATTGTGCCCCTAAAATCAGGTATTTTGAAGCAAAACGTGATCTTTTTCTACCCATAACCAAGTGTTTTTGTGCATTAATATAACCGCACATTAACCACAGTGTTGCTCGCTACATAATAACATGCAAATATAACATATCTGTGGCTTGCTGAAATGTACAATGCCACCATTTTTTCTGGCGACTGGTTTGCTAATATGTCCTGCCCAAAGGAGCATTACCTAAATTAGCTATTGGTGTCAGGAGACACATCCTTATACTTAAAGAAACAATGATAGGTCTTATATGACTGTTAACAGTCACAGTTTTAGGCAAAAAACCCCAACTCAGTTAGGTTTCGAAAAACGGTCATGATACAGGTTAAAAGCAGTGCTAGCTGACTTTTGGCTTCACATGGGACATGAACAATTGACTGGTGAGAATAAAAGCAATGGAACATATGAGGATAATAAAGTGCTTTAAGTTAATGTTATTTAAGTGGCTATTGTCAATATCTTTACAATACCAATGTATCTAATGACAGTGTAAAGACAGTGTATGCCAATGTGAAAGGGGTTCGCTCTTAGTGATGAAGCTACATAGAATTATCACATAAATCTGCAGCTTTACGGAGCTTTATAGTGATTTTCAGCTCACTCTCACTGCCCTTATAGAGTTGTTTTCAGCTGCAGCGGCTGATGTTTTCACTGAAAAGGCTCCTAAAAACCCACTGTACACTCCCTGCTCAGCACCACACAAACTTAGTGACTTGCTGGAGAACACAGTGGAGCATTTAGCAGCTAAAAAGCCAAATATTTCCCTCAGGAGTGAATATTTGGACTTACATTCAGCAGGTGGCTACAAACTGTTTGCTGTTATCTTTCAGCATTTGATTAGAAAATTTGAATTTAGATGCCGATGCGGTCCAAATGGCCTGTCATTTAAAATAGAGTGCTTTTGCTTTGCAATCATCAGATAAGTATTAACACTCCACAAAGAGTACTTCTGCGTGATAGAATGTGAAAGTCTTCTTTCAAACTGTGTGTGTTATTAAAGTGGCGGTGAGTGATCATCAGCAGGATCAATGGTAGGCGAACTGTGCTTGGATGGTGAAATGTTGCAATCTTGACTCCTTACGCTGTAAAAACTGTGAGTTATTAGAGAGCGTATCTGAGTCCCTTTGGGATTTACATGCTGTGTAATGACGTACTCCCCCCTCGTTCTCCTTTGAGCTTACTTTTGTCAGCAGTTTCATTACTTTGCACTTTGCTACTAAGCAGGTGGAGCTAATCTATCTAGTTTGCCCTTCAGTTATGGTTTACTGTCCGGGGGACTGGACACAAGTGTCTCCAATAATCCCTTAATTAGGCAATGATGGACTATTCATTTAGTATGCAAAGCTGCAAATCTCCCCATCCACTGAGCGGAGCCCTCTGCAGTCATACGGAGGCCAACGCTAATGATCTCAGCAAGTGGCAGCAATCCATTGGAGCGCTGCAGCAAGTGCACATTAATCTTGTGGGTGATCCAGTTGATGAATGACCCTGGCCCAGAAGCCCTGGCAGATCCCACCTTAATTATGCTGAGGGAGCCACACCTGGGAGGCACCAGGGGACGTCTTGCTAACTCAGGAACAACGACTCAGGAGATGGCCCGCGGTCCACAGGCTGCTCGCTCCACACAGCTCCAGTCCAGGTGTCACTGTAACGCCTTGGGAAAAGCAAGTCTTTACAGCAGCTCCGTGGAGGACATTATAGCCGGGACTGACTTCCAAAGCACAAGTTATGGAAAGGGCAAATGGATGTCATCAATTCAAGACACTTTCCACTGATAGGTCATTAGAGGAAAGTGATTTTTAGGGCAGCTCCAAAAGAAACTAATTCAAGACGCTGCCTTTTTTTCCTCTGATGATGCCTCCAACAGTACAATTTCACCACCGCTCTAATTGTACCCCATTATTTGGCTGCGCTCTGACATGTTTAAAGAAAAAAAAAAAGAAAAAAAGAAAAAAGCACAGCAGGCAAAGAGTTGCATCAGTCTAACATCAACACCCTAAAGATAGCACACTGGCACAATGGGAGGATGAGTAAAAAAGAAAATGGGATCAAAATGCATAAGTAAACAATATGAGGAAAACGGAGAAAAACAGCAAATCCTCTGCAAACTGTTTGATTAGATGCTACAAAGAGAAACACCACACTGCATAACAGCGACATCCACATCTACAAAACCCCTTCTGTTTTAGGAAACAGTCAAGGTCATATTAAAATAGTCAGTGTCTTCATGTTTAAAAGGCAAAAACCACTGACAGGGCGTATTACGTTTTGCACTGTACAGCAATGACAGAAGGGTTTCGAGTGTACCTTTTTGGCTTGAGAACAATGTGTTTTAGTTGTTGTCCCTGAGCAGCTGAGAAAGTGTGGCGAGTAGATGAGAAAAGGAGATTGGGAGAGTCTTGAAATGAGTTTTTGCTCCAAAACAGAGAACTGGTCATTTTGTGCTGTTGGAAAAAAGTCTTGCCTTTTTTTCCCCCTGAGAGATATTAACTATTTTATTTCAAGACCTCCATTTTTAACCGCTAAATAGGCTTAAATATTCTAAATCCAGCACACCTTGATGGTAAAATAGGCCATATTAAAATATTCTGCAGTGACTGTGTAAGGGCATTCTGGTGGCCTCTCACTGATCGTGTTGGGAATACATGATCCATGTGAACTCTAAGCAGCCTTGATTTACACCTTCCTCTTTTTCCCTCCAGTAATGGTCGACTGGTCGTCACGTCCTCGTAGGATGCTATTGAACACATGACCTGTTCATAGAGGTTATTGGATTCTCCAGCACAACATTCTCCAGTCTGAATAATTTGTCCCTTTTCATGCATTAAAGCCACTGCGACTTATGTGGAGGCAAATTTCTGAAATCTCATTATCTTGTGTTTTGAAATGAGGATCAATAGGTATTAATCATTGTTTTATTCATATAGGTGGGACCCATTGTTTCCCAAAATTCTTTCTCTATCTTTCTTTCTGTCTATATACTGTGTCTTTATATACTCTGTATGTGTGTGTGTGTGTGTTTGTGAATCAATGCAACACAAGCCAATTGCCCCATCACAAACATCCAACAAATTGATATAACTGCATCCACCTACAATAAAGTTAGGATCCAAAAGGTCAGCGGGAAATGGGACAAAGCCCAAAGGAGTTCTCTTAAGGGCCAGCTGAATTTAATACACATCCATCACTTTTTATCATCTAATTAGTCCGCTGTGTGGCAGCCTGGTCAACATTGGAGGGAAGCAGAATTATTGATCAAGTAAAGGATAGTATCTATCATTTCACCTCAGCATCGACACTCCGGCCATTTGAAAACAGGGAAGACAATACAGCCGCAGCAACGCGCGATGAGAATCATGATTGCCATTCAAAACACAGGCCATTTGTTTGTTCTCCTCGGTTAGGCCATTGACTAATAGACTTGTTGGTCCGACTTTGCAGCGCGACAACTACTGAGATAATAAACGCCACAACTGGAGGAGAAATATCAATCTGTATTTAGAGTCATAATGTGAAAAATGATACTGCAGGTTTTTGCTAATTACAGGATGTCTAATATTTGGAGTGCACTGTGTGTAAGTCACTGCAGAGAAATACTAATTTCACTTTATCAACACCTTTATGGGGCAACTTGTAATTAACATAGATCGTAGTTAAACATCTGGCTGTAATGTATAATGAGCTTTTTTATTAAGAAACAGGGGGAATAGATATTATATTATTGCATCCACTAGTAATAGACTTTTCATTATTCAATAATACGAAATCTGACAACATTTATAGATGCAACCCAAAGAGGTGATGATGATATGGTGTTCAGTTCTGATTGAGGGTTACTGTTTTGAGTAAACATATTGAAGGTAATGATTATCAGCATCTGGAAAAACACCTGAAAACACCCAGAAAAAAGTCTGGTTTTTATATAACTCATCAGTTTTTATGTTGATAGAGGCAAAGACTTGACTTAAAGTCAGCCATTTAGAACAGTATCTGTGCTCCGAGATATGTAATTTGATGTTTTTGCTTTATTTTAGGGGGGGGGGGCAAGGGATCACACCCCACTCAATATTTGGAATATGTGCATTTGTCGACTCCAATAAAAACATGGAAGTTGCAAGGGATTTTCATTTTAACAAAATTAAAGACATTCTCAAAATTTCCTGAGAAGCCCAAACTTCCTGTTTCATATGTCCCCCCATGATGCACTTGTAAATAGGATATATACTATAGGAAGTGTTTTCTCACCTTAGGGTAGATGCTCAAAAAACAAAAGCCAAGATGAAACAGGCAATGGATGAGTGGTTGTCATAAATATTTTCCTAAAGCTAAAGCCAATGATTCTTCCTCAAGAATCAACAGACAACAATACCATAACTGCCCTCTCTATAGAGGATGTGGCATGATAAGACATGGAGGCTGTGTCAACCAATTTGTAGGCGTATCCCTTTAGAGGACTTTGGGGTTTGTGGCAAAACCTACATCTCTTTCACAAATAAGATGGTTCGGCATCACAGACACCAGAACTAGTGCAGTATTCTGGGGGTTCACACTAATAATATAACATGTCCATGGGATATCCCCTGACTTTAAAGAGACCATCTCAGTGCACCAGTGAACCACTGTTTGAGGTGCAATGGACTGCTGCATACTGAGGCCCTCAAATGACGTCCTCCAAGAAAGATGAAATGCGACAGACCAGGGGCAGACTAGTGACAAGAAGCAGCCAGGGAAATTCTGTCAGAGGTCCCAGTTTGACACAGCGAATTTGAAGTGATGCAACGTGTCATTAATTGGAAAAACAAACAAAAAGTTAATTGGTAATGCTTGTGTTAGGCTAATATTGAAGAAATCAAAGAAAGATTGAAGAAACATTGACGACATACTTAGCAGAAGAGAAGTATACTGGATATTTAATCTGCAAACTCTATCTCCCAAAGGAATAAAAGATGATATACCATGGCATGTCATGCTATGCTAGATCAGGGAATCTCAGAAGTCAAATTCATAATGCATGGTATATGGGTATACATATACATATATAAGAGTATGTTGAATATATTGAACGATCTATGAAAGCTGCAAGGCCAAAGTGTTCATTCTTGACACTTCATTGTATATGGAGCATGATATTTCTAGGTTTTCCTATGTTTTTCTTGGTCTCTTGTTCGTTCGTTTGTGGGGTATGTGACATATGGTGCACAGGCTGTTGTCAATTATTGAGAAACATACAGCTGATTAATTCCCCCACACCTGTGCACACCTGTGAAATGGGTGGAGCAGTTTCTATTTAAGCTCTATGTTGTAAATAATACTGTTGAACACTCTTGACAAAGGTCCATGGACCAACATGTTAGTGTTAGTAATAAGTTTTGAAGCTGAGCAACAGCATTGTGCAGGATTTTCCGTTCAAAGACTCTTGTGATATTTTCCGTGGTCAAATCAGCCAATGCACTACAACTGTAGTGAACCCATACGAACGACCTGACGAGGAGAGCTGGTGACACATTTGGTGACATTATCAGAAGGCTACACATGTGACTACATCCGTTTTGAGTGGTTGAGGGAAAAACAGGACAGCCCAACTGGTATAATTTCTTAATTTTACAGTGGCCTGTCTTTGTCTGTGATGGACCTCAGTGACTTGTTATGATGTATTTGGTTTTGGATATCCTGAATAGGAGCACGGCTACAACCATCTCCACCGAGACTGTAATGTTAGAACAAACAAATCAATACTGTCAATCCCAGCATCAATTAGTCATCCTGACAGTTGACCCTGCTGAGTTGCGCTGGCAAGTTCAGCAATTCAAAAACAGCCTTCTAGCAACAATAATAGGCTAAAGTGACAGATATCTTATCTGGTTTCAAACAGCCCACTCAGGAATTCAGGAGTTTTGCAGCTGTGCAAGAATTACAACAAGAGCACAGTGGACAGTGTAACTATCCATTGTGAGTGTTGGAATATGTGCATGTTCTGCAAAACGGCACTCTGAAACTGTTTATATTTATTGCAGGATCAGAGGATTCATCGGGGTGTGAGTGTTTGTGAAGAATGACCAATTTAGACCAGCGCACACATCGGGGGCAAACATCCACACACACTTTTTTCATTTATGAAATTATCTCATCAGTGCAAATGATCGCCGCTATAAATCACAATCATGTGAAATTGTACATTGCACAGGAACACGCTTAATAGCTAACTAAATCAATAGCTGTCTGCTCCTATAATTAGCCATAATTTGTTATTACTTTAAATGCCCCACTTTCTCCCTGTTTGGCCCTCAGTTTCTCTGTCACCGCATTCCATTCTGTCAACAAGATGCGCATAACTCAGAGCAGCAACACTACACATTCAAACCTTTGCTGGCTGTGAAGCAGATCATAAGTGGGTTGGATTAGGGTCGTCACAAAAAGAGCATCATCTTTTTTGACATGTTAATTTGCTGAAATGTGTCTCAAGTTTGTCACAGCAGTTTGTCAAAGGCTGCAAAATTACATCTGTTAAATCAGGATAAAAAAAAAATCAGCATTACGGCTAAATCTACTTTCCTGCCAAACTCTGCCATTAAACAAGTGTGCCAACGCAGTCATGCTGCATCTTTCTACTCATACACATACATGTGAAACATATTTTGATAAATATTACAACTTGAAAGGCAGTGCGGCAAAACTCAGGTATTTTATCACCCAATTTTATCCTCTTTGCTCTGACAGTATAATCTCAGTTTTAATTTAAACTTTTAATCAGTGTATTTGAATCAAAAGTTAGTCATTTCCCTTGATTTATAAATATTGTTTTGGCAACAATTTAAAAAATAAGTCAATATGATTGATTTTCCTAACTCTCTTAATTGAACTAATGTGCATTCAAATTCCTTCAGGTCCTCTGTGACATGCGGGATGGGGATAGGATTCATATGTTAGAAACCTTTACGTTGGGCTTGTGATCCAACAGGGTGACAAGCATACTGCTAAGTCCGGGGTTGCAGCCTGGAGTTATGGGCTCAAAACACCGAGTGTAAGTCGACTCTGCCTCCATTTCATTCCCATTCCCTCACTGCCATTGCTCATTACTCACCACATTGTTCACAACAATAACTGCACAATAACTGACTTGACCATGATGGAGAAAGTTTTACTAGAAATCTGTTGACCTCCTGAGACCTGAGCCTTTGTTTGGTAAGCATTTTTGAATTTCTCCAAGCTATTTGGGATAAGTAGGACGTAATAACTGTATAAAAAAATGTCCTCATATGGGGACAGCGGGTTTATTTTTGTGTAATAAAGTATAAAGCTGTTTATTTTGATGCCTGAACATAGTTGTGCAAAAACAACATTACAATCAATGCAACATTTGTTTAATGTTTTGTACAATAACCGTATAAGTGACGGGTCACTGTTCAAGTCTAGAAATGTTCAAAATTATTCCTTTCAGTGCCTGAACATGGCTGTGCAAAAACAAAACTGCAAACAATGCAACATTTTTGAAAGGCCAATGATTATGTAAATCCATATGAATTTTCTTGCTCCACACTCAAAGGTAAAAATAATACTAATAATACAACAATACAGTCCCAATGTCTTCAATGAAATTAATGCCATATCAACCTACAAATGTTATGTTATAACAAATTTTGATCATAAAATTTGGTCAGGTTTTGTACTTTGTCCATGTAAGTGTTGGAATCAGCTGTAGACTGACTTGGCAGAGACGGCTGTTATCTTGTCTTTACCTGGATTGGTGTATTGGGCTTCTGTCACCACTGCATGACACATAAAGTGTCCACAAATGGGGACAGTAGGTTGGAGTTCAGCAGAATGAAGTATAAGGTGCAACAATTTAAAATACAAGCATAAAATCCTGTATTTGTATAAGCACAGTTCTGGAACACAAAGGCAATTTTAGCCGAGGCGCATTCATTCATTTGTCAGTCCTTTCTTTCGTTGCCGTTATCCAACACATCCAAATTCCCATCAAGATGTACAGTGCATACCCAGAATGTACAGCTGCAGGGTGGCACACGTGTTTGCACATTTGTGTTTGTGTTTATACATCCCAGGTTTTATTTATATGCACAGCCTGAGGCTTCAGGTCTCCGGATGCATGGAATTCATATCTTTTCTTGGCCAACTCTGTTGCTCAGTTTACCTTCACATGTGCATTAACCGGATTTCTGATTATATTTGGTATGCTAACGGAAACCAAATGCTTTCTGCAGAAGTATGTGTGATACTGATCCAAATGCATTTGCCAGGCCCAGAAATAAAGCATAGGATTCTCACATCCCTCATTTGGCGGCTGAACGTAAAGATGGTTTGTAGCAATAAATATGGCCTTCCTGTTTGGCGTGTCTTTAGAAATTCTAATTTATCAGCGGTTCAGAAAAATAAACCTTTGACATCTTTTAACAGTCCTTCTACTAATGGCTCGATACTGTATACAACATCTTTGTTTTTCCAATCTTTCTGCAGAGGAATTCTTCAAAGGCAAATGCGGCAAATGCCTCCAAGTATCACTCGAAGGCATTTTCCTCATGAATTTTGTTATCTTCATTAAATGCAGACAACAAGGCTGTAGACTCTGCTGAACCTGAGCAAGCACTATACAGCGTACGGAGCTCGGATTCATGCATGTGCTTTATTGTAACATTGTGATACATGACTCTTTCAGAGGTTGAAATGTGTGCGATAAATTACCAGGTCATAGAAACACTGATTTACTTTTATCTGGTGTGTAGATTCTGCTATAATTCAAGAGCAATTTGCTTCTTTCATTATATTTATTACAGCCCCTTTCGTCATTGTTAGGAGTCCCTCCATGGCAGATTTTAATTGATGAAGAGACGATCGCATCCTCTGTCTAACTGCAGCCTGATAAACCATCTCTGCTGTCAGCCCCAGTGGAACAGCGGGGCGTCTTACTGGCCAAAGTGCTCTGACTTAAATTACACTGAGCACTATAACAGTCGGGACGGCTCTACCTGCCAAAACCTCCCCACAATAGCCCGTTCATCTCAACACTAACAGACAGGCTCAGACTGTGGCAGAGTTCAGAATCAGGTCATTTCATATTAGACGACCCAAATCTCAAGGTGGTGCAGCAGCTCCTGAGCTGTAACTATATTGAGAAAGTGCCTGGAGCCTGATGTATTTTGCATTGACAGCAGAGGAACTTCGTGTTCTTAGAAATTTGGAAGTTTAATTATTTTAAAGTCTTGTTGTTTTTTTTTCACCCTTTCTTGGCATAACACAGCCTCTAGCATGTGTTGCACCTTGTGATGATGAATCAGATCCTGAAGGTGCTCGGTTGCCGCATTAGTTCACCGTACAAGTGGTGGCAGGTGTTGTATAAGGTGCAGTTTAGTCGTTAACCTCGTCTGTGCTAACTGCCTCCAGGCTGTGCAGGCTGCATCCTCAGCACAGCCCCCCTCCAAAAGGAACAAAGCACTGACCACCAATAACTGGTGTGGAGCTGTCTGGTTTAGATTTTATCTGCACCTGGTGATATACAGCACATGTTACGTAAGGCACCTATTGATATTAAAGCAGCTACAACAGGGGTTTTAACTGGTTATGAAACAGTCTCCATTTAATACTGATGCTTCTATATGACCTACAAGCAAACAACACCATCAGTGAGAAGAATGGCTACTTCTATTTAGTGTCTGTCCCCTGATCCGACATCAGACAAAACAATTTATGGCAGGCAGACCAGAGGAGTCTGTGTTTACATTTTCCAGGCAAAGTTTGGCAGTGAGTTAGCCGGTTAAAGGAAGCAGGAGGAGATTTTTCTTTGGAGAATTTTATTTTTCACATAACATTTTGTGGTTATTGCTGATACTGGGGCAGGACCAGCCAAAAGCTAAAGAGAGGAATTGAGCGAAAAACAACAACAAAAAAGCTTAAAATGACATTGATGGCGCAATGGTGAGAAAACTAGTTAACCCAGAGGCCAGTACTTCGAAGCAGGATGTTGAGTTAGCGAGGTAACTTTGTGTTTTCAGTACTACGACGTTGGTTCTCTTTTTACGGGGATACATCACTGTGGTAACTTATGGTGAACAGCTAACCTTCTCCGGAGCAGGTTAACTTCAGGGTAACGGATCACATCCAGTCAACATCCCGACCTCTGACCAATCAGATCACTGAAGAAATAAGTATCCATGAACGAGAGTCTTACTGAGTAGAATAATTTCATTGTTCTTTAAAACAGTGCGAGATGATTGCATACAACACAAAACACACGATTTTAGCTTGATTTGAAATTATGCAAAGTTTATTTTAGTCCACAGTGACAGTGCTGATACTTTTACACTCTGATTCCATCACTGCAGCTCAAAATAACATGAGACACCTATTTTTATATTTTTTTATTTGTAAAATAATCCACACATTGTTAACTGACTCAAGTTATCATCAATCATTAACTACTTTCCCACTCTTTCCACTCTGTTATCCAGATGGCCAGTCTTAGGGTTAGTCAGACCAGATAATGAGAAGATATCCTGGGTTATTTGAACTGGCTTCGTAGTACAGGCCTTTGGTCTGTCATCACAGATGGAGAGAACTGCAAGATTTGAAAGGATTCAAAACCAATCGTGAATCGTCCCTCTTCCTCCTGAGGCCTGTACTACGAAGCCAGTTCTACCCAGGATATCTTTTCGTTATCTGGTTTGATTAACTCTAACGAAACTGGTACTACAAAACTGGTTATCAGTGACATCATCAGAACCACGAGTGAAGTAGCCTACTTCGTATTATGTGATATGAAACAGACAACAACATACAGGCTGCTCTTTTATACCTGAGACTCTGGATTTTTGTTCATGGATACTTATTTCTTCAGTGATCTGATTGGTCAGAGGTCAGAGCTGATACTCTGAAGTTAACCTGCTGCGGAGTTACCACAGTGATTTATCCCTGTAAAAAGAGAATCAGCTTTGTAGTACTGAAAACCCAGACTTAACCGGGCCTCTGGACATGCGTGTATCCTATATGTTTATGAAATACATTGACTTGGTTTTATATGAATATATACATTTATGTTGGTGGCTAACACAAAGCTAGCTAATGCTTTGGCTGATGTGTTTTTACATCATTGCTTTGCATCCTGTAAACAGCAGTGCTCTTAAAAGAAAAATAGTCATTAAAAATAAGATGCGTCTTTCTTTCTTTCACTTCAAATTAAATCATATGCTAGCAGTGTTAAGGTTCTAGGAAGCACTTCCACTTCTGTCCACAGGGGCCCCCAAAATCAACACAGAAATGAAAGTTCCTTGTGTCTGCTTTAGGAATAAGTTGTCTTAGTATTGTCTATCCAGCTGTATCACTGAATACCGTGGACCAAATATGCCTTCTCTCTGTAATAAAAAAAATATTCAAATAGAAAAATAAAGCATTGACTGCATTACGACATCTGGACCAGATGTGTCATATGAGTATAAGAGACACACACATACACTGCACTAAAGTAAATTTAGTCCACAGCCTCCTCTAAAGCCTGTGAGCTCATTTATTATAACAAAAATATATTTATATTGAAATAGATGAATAATTCTGCCCTAACTGTGAGTGGATATTGTCAGGATTGGAAATCATAATTGCGGTGGAACTGCAGACACGTTGTGTAGCTGAGACACATTTTTAATTCCAGGTATAAATGTAATATGGATAATTCATATCTGAATACAATCTAGACACGAGGCGAATGTTAATGCGAGCTGCAAAGAGGGCCACTGTGCTTCGTGTGGCTCACAGCCTCATTGTGATGAACACTGACTGTGTGCTAGTAGATTGTGACTGCAGCGGTGAGCTTGTGCCACGTCTGCTGGAACAAGGAGAAGGGAGAGTCCTTTCCAACCTCCTCTGATGTTTTATGACCTTTAGTTTCTCTTAAATCCTGTTAAGACCTGTTGCCCTTATGTAAAGTAGAACATGTTCATTTGATGTCTTCCTTTTGACACAGCCAGTAAATTCTCCTCCCCACAAAGCAGCTGCTAGGACTAAACTAAACTTCAATAAACTCCATTTTTCCTGAGTGACTGCTTGTTTGTAAATGCAAATAGACACAATCTGAGCACTCAGCTTCCGCAGGGAGAGACAATGTCTGAGCGGTTTATGAATGGCTCAGATAACAGACACAACAAAGGGAAGATAAAACGGGTCAATATATTTTCTCTTGTGCTGTGATAATAATTTATCATCAGCACTGAGTAGCGGCAGCCATCTTAATACCACTTCACTTGTGTTGTTAACACTGACACGTTCTGCTGCAACTGCTCGGCAGCCTCAGTATCTGAGCATGCTCGGAAATCTCTGACAGGGTGACTCTTAGACAGGTAGGAAGTCTGACAACAGTAAGAATTTACAAACGGGGCAGTTCGTTGTTAGAGAGCTCTCCGCTTCTCCGAGTGGCAATTTACGAATGCAACAATTTCAACAAACCCATTGAGCTCTCCTACGCTCTCTTGACTGCCAAACACCCAGTAACCATTGTGCTCCAAGCACTTGTTCGTGCTTTCCTCCCCCTCGCCCGATCACCTGCATTATTTATGTACAGGTCTAGTTTGCCAATATCAAGATATTCCATATTGTTTGGGACATAACTTTGGAAATAAATCAGAATCAAATCTCCATAAAATATGATCAGTTCAGTCATGCAGTAGTGATTAGAAACACTATTGCGTGACTGAACTGATCATATTTTGTGTTTCTAATCAAGTTTTTGCCAAAGATCTGTTGATCTGACATCTGTATTTCAAACAAATATGAATTAACATTAAAATAACATTATAGCATACTATGTGACCATAAAAATCTAAATGACTGATTTTTGTTTGTTTGTAGTGACTATGAAAGATGACCCCTTTATTAAATAACCATAAATTAATTTCTATAAGCCATATTGCAGGGTTATTAGAGAAAAGTGAATTGCACTATTTATTTTATTCTGCAAGGTTTGTGGGTGGGGGGCAGTCACAACACTAGCATATCATCACATTTGAAGTTAAGCTGTGTTTTGGGCACCATGGCAAATGAGAACCTGGTCTCACTCCAAAGTCTTCAAAATCTGGTGCTTGGGCAGTGACTTGGGGCGTCAGAAACCAACAAAAAAAGGCGTCCTTTAAAGTTGGCATGATACACGGCTGATTGTCGTTATAGTTTAACAGTGCTCGTCAGCATCAGGGGGAAACACGGCTGGACAAGGACAAAAGTTAAGGTGGCGAAAGTCTGAGTGGAGTAAGCAGGAGGGGTGGTGGATGGGTCCAACAAACGCCGACTTTCATCCGAAAGCGGTGTTTGCGTCCTGTCAGATTCCAAAACCAAACCCTGTTCTTTTTTCCCTCCACCTAACCATATGCTTTTGTTGCCTAAACTCAACCATGTGTGTTTGTTGTTGAAGGAAAACAATGTCAATTCATAGTGTTGTACTGAAGTAGTACATTTATTAAATGTCATTAAATGAAAATGGAAGTGTATTGTGAAAGAAGACAATGCATGCAACAGGCGGAAGTTGACACAGTGTCCCAGACCATCAACAACCAAAGCACCCAGGGTATGTGGGTGTATGTGTCAACTTTTTTGTATCTTTTAACAGCAGATACTGCATGTATCCAAGACAAATTTCCTTTGGGACAATAAAGTCTATCTTATCTTATCTTATCTTATCTTACCTTGACCAAGCACGTCAATATGTGACGAGGTCGGAGCGAGAATGTGTTGCAAATGAAAATATAATTTTCACTCTCTTTTTGCTCTGTTTTTGGTCTCTACCAACTCCTGAGGGAAATGTGACTTTAAATCTGCCCAGTGCTCCACTTTGTTCACCAGCTAATCACTAACTATTTCTGTTTTCTATTTGGCGTTGATCAGGTAGTGTAAAGCTGTTTTTTAAAAAGCTGTTTTATGGCAGCCGGTGAGTTACAAACAGTCTGAATGCACTTAATCAGTAAGCTCAAATATGTTTCTGAAAACATTTAAGACAATCAGCACTGCTACTTTTACTATTTGATCTCATTATTTTCAGCCTCCATTTTGACAACACAGGAACAGTCTGATGCTTTCTGTTTACAAATCTCATATTACAGCCAAACAGTGTAATAAAAAATGTTTCTGAGGAATTTTTTAGACAATGCAGTAACGGAATATTGGTTCATATTTTATCAGCACTGCTAGTTTACCTTTGATTGCAATATTTTAAGCCACCATTTTGACAACACAGGAAACAGCATGATGCCAGCTTCCTGTTCACAAATCTCCCATTACAGCCAAACAGTGCACTAAAATGTGTTTCTGAAGACATTTTCAACAATGCAGTAACACAATCTTGGTTCATGTTTTATCAGCACTGCTAGTTTTACTGTTTGATGTCAGTATTTTCAGCCTCCATTTTGACAACACAGGAAACAGCATGATGCCTGCTTCCTGTTCATACATCTCATATTACAGCCAAACAGTGCACTAAAATATGTTTCAGAGGACATTTTAGACAATGCAGTAACAAAATCTTGGTTCATATTTTATCAGTACTGCTAGTTTACCTGTTTGATCGCAGTATTTTTAGCCACCATTTTGACGACACAAAATTAGTATGACACCCACTTTCTGTTCACAAATTTCGTGTTACAGCCAAACAGTGCACTAAATTATGTTCCTGGAGACTTTTTAGACAACACAGTAACAGAATGTTGGTTCATATTTTATCAGTACTGCTAATTGTACCATTTGATCTCAGTATTTTCAGCCACCATTTTGACAACGCAGGAAACAGCATGATGCCAGCTTCCTGTTCACAAATCTCCCATTACAGCCAAACAGTGCACTAAAATGTGTTTCTGAAGACATTTTCGACAATGCAGTAACACAATCTTGGTTCATGTTTTATCAGCACTGCTAGTTTTACTGTTTGATGTCAGTATTTTCAGCCTCCATTTAGGCAACACAGGAAACAGTATGATGTCAGCTTCCTGTTCATACATCTCATATTACAGCCAAACAGTGCACTAAAATATGTTTCTGAAGACAATTTTGACAAGATATAGGTAATACAATAACAATATTTGTTTATATTTGATAAGCACTGCCTTGTTTTACTGTTTGACTGGAGTTTGGTCTATATTTAGGAAAGGGAGGGGCAGGTCTCTTGATCCGCTGTATACTCTTTGTGTCCTGGTGGTGGGCATACCAAATTGCTAGGGACAATCTGTAGTGTGCTGGATGACCACGTTTTATTTTATCTGAGAGTTAAGCAGAGAGATCTGCACACTGGTGAGATGGAGGGAAGTTTTCTACAGTTCTTTCACACACAGTACCCAACTTTTTATGATACAAAGCTGGTTGAAAATTGGAAAAGTATCCTTTTAAATTGTGGGCCGGAAACCTAAACAGTGAGCTGAAACTGGCTATAAAGCTTTGTAATGCTGAGGGGAGCTGCAGTTTGACGGATTGTCACTGTGAGTGACCCCTTTCACATTGTCAAATTGTTTTCACATTGTTTTTTTTTTTTTTTAAATATTGATAGCCACTTTAGGTTTAGACAGCACCTTGCAATAGCTAGCGTGTATTTCCTTTGGGTTCAAAAATCTTGACTCTATGTTTGGAGAGTCAGCGATGAGAAGATGTATTTTCTCTCTGTACTGGTAGCTCTCATTGGATGACATAGATTTTCTGATTCAGTGGAAACGCACTGGCTGAATGCAAAAGAGTTGTCCTTTAGTAACACTGCAACACTCCATAATGAAATGACTTTGTGTCACCCCTGGTTTGCATGCCGAGCCGGCTACAGGCATTTAGAGGAGGCAAATCTGGCCAGGCAGCATATACATATAAATATTTTCTTACATTCCAAACACAGAACTTAAAATATAACAGGGGCTTGCTGTTCTGAGAGGCAGGCGTTGCAAATTATTTGAGACTGGCGCTTAGTGTGACGCTGGCTCTCCTGGTGTGTTGGAGGTGTGTGATGAATGAGATTCTCTAATACAGGGAGACATTTCAGTGGCATGCAATTTTAAATCGTCATATTGCGGCAACAAAGTGTACAAGTTAAGGTCTAGTGAATATTCCCATCAGTAATTATACTCTGCACCCATGTATAATAAATTCAGTGTATAATACGCCTAAGCAGCATCCCCATCCTCAGCATAATGCAGAACACAGGATTGTTTTCTGCATGTGCTCTCTTGCATTTAGAGAGACATAGAGGAGAACTACACCCCCATGACTCATTGATTTAATTTAAAACACAGTGTTGCTCATTATCCAGCTTGATTCTTATAAGATTTGTTCATATTTATCACAGAAACTTATGCACTTGTGCTTCTGTCCTTTTTTTTTTTTTTTGCAAATTAACTTATTCATTGCTCCACAAAAAACCAGCAGGGTGCAGACATGAGCTTTCTGTAAAATGCAATCTCTATCAAAATAATCTTTCTGAGATGGAGTTTTATAGTGAACTTTATACAGCACGGGATTCACAATGCAATAAGCTCTCTGCATATTCCCAGCGCTGTAATTCTCATCTCTCCGAGCGCGTCACATGAATGAGGAGAAGCAGCTCTCCACGCAACTATTTCACATGAGGAAATCTGACGTTTATAGCCCTACTTGTGCACGGATAGAGGAAAAAGTGGGTGTACACACTAGTTGTGCTGTGTGGCTCCACAGTGCTTCAGTTCAGATGAGCTCACTCAGCCGATGCGCACATCGTAGGATCCTACCAATCTGAGAAGGCGCAAGGACGGCGAGCAGCAGCCTGGTAGTCAGTGGGAAGAGTGGATGCTTTTGTGCAAAGGCTGCGGACTTTCTGCTCCTCAAAGTAGGAGAATAGAGAGAAGGATTCGCCTCTTGTTGGAAAGATACAATGCTTTTTAGGTTGCCTGGATGGATGTGAAACCAGTCAGACTGGACTGGACTTCGGGCTGAGCGGCTGATGAGAAGAAGAACCCCACTTTAAACACTGTTCATTTTACCTTTCCCCCCTCCTCTCTCTCTCTCTTTTCCCCTCTTGTTATAAAATGCCAGGATTTCGTCCATCATACTCTGTCCAGTTCAAGCCAGGCTGCTCATTTGGAAGGACGCCAGACCTCCAGCCTCTCAAATCTGCAAGTTCAGTCCAATAAATTGTGACATTGTCTGTCAGCCTTGGAATAAGAAATCGATACTCAAGAAAAGGGACGCAGTATTCTTCCGGAATTTTAACGATCCAGTTCCCTGCTATCCTTAGAAATATGCGATTTGCTTGGATTAGGTTGGTTTGGTCCGGCTTCACGCTTTTTTAGCTGGAGCAGCGCTGATAGTGACTGATTATTGCTGTTGATTTTGTCCATGCAAGACTCGGGGTGGAAACATGTCTGGCCACTTCTTTGAGAGGATCACTGCTATCAGAGATGGCATTTTGGTCCAGCACTTCGGTTTTCACCTCTAAAGTGCCCCGGAAAATCTTATTCATGTTCACCCTCTCCCTCTCTGTCACCTACTTGTTCTATAGCTTGATGAGCTGCTACAACTCGCTGCAGTTCCCCCTGCAAGAGAACTACGCGTATCAAGGGAGGCTGGTGACGGAGGAGACAACTTTTGTGACATTGAGGGAGAAACTTTACTCCGCTTCCCAGGGCTTTACTGAATTCACCGAGGCCGAGGGAACCACCGCGGTTTCCACCGTAAAGGATCATGCTGAGGCCGAACAAAGGACAGTGGAGTGGATTAGGACTCAGGCGTCTCCAACTAAATCGGCGGCGGCGTATCACACCACCGCTCTGGAGAGGGAGCACCAGGAATTCAGCACCACGGACAGCGAACTCAGGGTGAACTGCACCATGGATTATGGAGAGAAGAAACTTCCCCAAGCCATCATCATCGGGGTGAAGAAAGGGGGGACCAGAGCCCTGCTGGAGGCTCTCAGGGTGCACCCGGACGTGAGAGCCGTTGGGAATGAGCCACATTTCTTTGACAGGAACTACGAGAAGGGGCTGGACTGGTACCGGTGAGTTACCATTTCTGTTTTATCCAGCAACACTCTTCAATTGTGGCCCCATTTTTTTCAAATTACGCATACTTAAAGCTGCTGTTTTTCCAAAGCATGCCTGTGTGTTGCGGTTTTATTGCTTCACACACAGTCACATGTCTTAATTCTTTTCTTGGAGGTAAGAAAGTCAGTTTGCAAGAGATTAAAATACATAATAAATCACAGTGATAATTCTGCATACATATTAATTAAAGTCAATATGTTGTTGTGTGGCAATGCAAACTTTCCAATCTGTGCTTTCAGCCTCATAACATTATTTTAAGCACATTTTGGGTTGTGTAAAAATATATAATCGACTCCATGGGATAGATTTTCACACTCCAGGAAGTTGCAAGTCCCTGAAACTTCATTTTTATCCAGCATATAGTGACGTGAATTATTGCTGCCTGGATTTGTAGTAGGGGAAAAGTCATTCAAAAATCCTGCACACTAGTTTTGGGAGGTGTTTTGTAATGCAAATATGATTTAGAAAACTCTGAAATGCTCCTTTTAAGAGAGTAAAAATCGTATAAAGTGAGCTGTTTCATGTTGGGTTAAGAGTCTGAGAGTATACAATTGCATATAGCTGTTAGCTTTTACCTCATTCTCAATCATAACGTGTATGATTATATACTGAGCTGAAAAATGCTATATTTTTAGCTCCACGGTCTCAAACAGCAGCTCTTTTCTGTACAGATGATTACAGTGTACCAACGTTCTGTTTGTCATATATCAAGTTAGCTGGAGTTTACATGTGACACGTAGATGAAAAACACACAAAGAGGAGTGCTTTTGTGTAGTTTTAAGCTTTAAAAATGTCTAGTTGTGAATTGTCCACTCTCAAAACCTAAAATCAGATTTTATTAGACATGTTACATTTTGAATGGAGACATTGTGTGCTTTAGGTGGGTAAAAATGAAGCACAAAACACACTGTGAGAGAATAATAAGAATACGATGTTCACTTTAAATAATTAATATAAATATTTGTGATTTCTAGACGCCATTTTTTTCTGAGAAATTGTCCCATTAGCAGTTCATTATTGCTCTGTTTTAGTGTCCCTTACACTCTTACACACATGCACAGTCATGCTCACAAATTGCTGTAAAACAAAGGCAGAGAGTTCATTTGTAGGAGTACATTGTTCATGTGATTTGCACAGCATAGCACATACATTATGTTGTAGGTGTAAGTATTTGAAGGAGATGTGGTGAAGGCGTTTACTCTGTTTTGATCTTCCAAGTCAGCCAGTATTATCTTCCTCTTCACAACAGAACATTCAATCCATCAATTACCAAACCAAATTGCATAGAATTTAGCATGTAATAGTGCTGTAAGTGCTGTATTCTCTCAAATGCCTTATGTTTTTGCTTTGCGGCCGATTCTCCAAGGAGTGTGAATTTGTTTACAGCACCTTTCATGAGTGTGATAGTTGACATTCACTTTGAGTCCAGGTTTATTAGCCGGAGAAGAACCTGTTTATCATGTTTATGGGAGGGAAAAAATCAATTTGAAGGGTTCATCTCTGGTCAGCTGGTCGCGGCTCTGTTCAGAGTTGTTCTCTCATAATGATGTTTGACCAAGGGGAATTCAAGATTTTTCTAATGGAGTCAATGAGCTGATGAGAATGACGCTGACTCAAAGTCCCCTCTGTTTCTCCGTGGGTCTGTTGCGCTGGTGTTTGGGTTGCGGAGCATCTGCTTTCATCTTGCTGCATAGACATGGGAGCTCTCGGCTGTTCATTTAGCCTGTGTTAATGCAAGCTGTTTCATTACGCTCACGGTGAAAGGCTCATTAGACAGGAGGATGACATGCTTACATAAATAATAATAAGTGTGCTCGTGTGTTTTAGGGGCCCCTGAGCCACACAAATCCCCTAAAAGAGCTTTGATTTTATATCTGCCATTGTCCTGCATTGAGTGTTCACCTCAGAATGGCGCATTCAGGACGGAAAGACACACAACCTGTTGTCAAATGCTTAAATGGTTGAAAACAATTACGAGTTGAGTCACTTTTTCAGACTCTAATATAAAAATTCATTCAGACCACGTTTGTTTGTTTGCTTCTAAATGATGCATTATATTGCATCTCTCCTCTCTGTCTGCGATGCTCCAGCTAATGTGGACTTAATGGAAGTGAAATTATGATCAGTTACAGATGTTTGCAACCATTTGACATTGGTGTAGTTGAATGAGACCAGTAATCTCGTAAAATGTGATTCATAAATTTGGGCCTGTCTTAGCAACACCTGCTCCACATTTTGATGGATATGATAGACTATGGGGAATGGAACCTAAAGGCATCTTGTGAGCGCTTACATGTACTCAAATGCTCGTTCAGTCTGTTCTCGACGCGGCGAATCCAATGATGCCTCTGTGTTATTGCGCTACAAGCTTGTGTCGACTGATATTTCGCATATTCAGGTTTAGTGATCTTTAGAAAGAGTGCGTGTCTGTGTTTGGGTTGTTGTTCTTTGTGTGTTTAGTGTATTGCTTTTTCTGTTGCTTCCATACTTTGTGTGATGCTCTGGGGGGAAGAAAACAGGATGAAGGCAAATCCATTGAGTTTTGTGCCTGTAAATTAAAGAACCTTGAAGCTATGGACTGAAAAAATACAGTGTGGATTCATTCAGGCTTGCCTGGAGCCTTTGCCACCGACAGTACTGTTTGGTTCACTGGAGGTCGTGGGTAAGTGGGGTTACTGAATAAGAATGTAACACAGTAAACAAACTGTAAACATGTGTTTATGCCTCTCCAGCTGAATCCTGAACATTTATTCGACACTTCTTTGTCCAGACAAAAAAATTGCTCAAGGATGTTGTCATTATCCTGGTAAATGCCTGACATGGTCAAACATCAGGGGCAGATTAAGATGAATAAAAAAAAAAGAAAGGCTCTTTTATGCAGGCAGCAGCGCACGCCCCCACCTATTCCACAGCCACTGTGTCAGGAGGTAAAGAAACCACCTGGGTCTCACTGTAGTAGATATATATCCAGGCTGCAACTTGCCATCTTATAATGTAAAAAGACTGTATGTTTGTTATATAGGAGGTAATATAAATAATGACACCCAGTCAAGTTTCAGGTTATTTGAAAATGAAACATTTAATTAAAAAAAAAAAGAAGGTAATTTTGGCACAGCTGCAGCCGAGCTTAGAATCTCTGTGATGTTGTTATGCAGCCCCGTCTCCCAGAAATGACATTTATACACAACTAATATGAACAAGCTATTAAGTTTTGAAGGAAACATCATGTCGAGCAAATTACGTTTTCCATGAACATAATGAGGAAATGTAGCAAATTAAGGTACCTGGCGAGTTGCAAAAATACAATGCAAAAAAGGGTGTAGGTCTTATTTTAACATGGAGTGTGAGGCAGGCGAAACACGAGGTTTCCGGGTCACCTGCAAGAACGTTTTGAGCATCAAACACTTAATTTCCTTTATGCTGGTGAATTTTTATGCATAAATGTGTGCATTTTCTGCACCAATTAATGGCTTAAAATCCTCTGCTACTTTCATGTTTTAATTGGTGGGGATGAATGCACATGTTGTAAACATTTAGGGGGCATGTCCTCTGTGATCCCCACCCAAAATCTGAACATATGTACCACACACATCAGCAACATGGGCACTGAAAACATATTTACAGTTGTTTTCAACCAAAATAGGCAATCCTGCAATACAGTATCAGCTAAAGCATTATTTTTTATTACCTTTTTTTGTGACTGAAATCACAATTTTTTTCCTAACCTTAATCAAACTGCTTTTGTTGCCCAAACTTAACACAAGAGTGTGGACTTGAATCCGAAAATCTGGTGTCAAGGTCCTGCACTTTGTACTCACACCTTCCTCTTCAACCACGTCCTTCCAAAGCCTGCACAATACATGAATGTAACGTTTAATTACCTGAAATATACGCTGTTTCTGGACACTACGAGTCACAGTCGCCCATTCACACACATTCATACACTGGTGGCCGAGGCTACCATACAAAGTTTGGGGTTCAGTATCTTGCTCAAGGATACTTCGACATGCGGACTGGAGGAGCCAGGGATCGAACCGCTGATCTTCAGGGGCGGACTGGCCATCTGGAGGTTCTGGAGAATCACAGAACGGCCGGTACTCCAGGGCGGCCGGCGGTCGCCACGCAGTCATCACTGTTTTTTTTGTTTTGTTTTTTTTTTTTCCCCTTTTTCTCCCTGATAATCTACTGTTCCACGTCCAGTCTGCTAGGTGGCAGCCTTTAAATTGGATGCCAGCCGGCCCATAGATATCTATGAGCCGGCCGGCCGCCAATCAAACTGAAGAAGAAGGAAGCGCATACCGTATGCGCACCGGTTGTTGTGGGCTGGGCCGAGTCAAAGTCCAGGGCTGTTTTTTAGTCCCAGTCCACCCCTGCTGATCTTCCCATTGGTGGCTCTACCTCTGAGCCACAGACGCTATTGTTGCTACAGCAAAGTAAATAAGAAATGTACAAAACATTGTTTATAGACGACAGGGTTGTGTTGTGTGAGAGAAGGCATGGCAAATTGTAGACAAAATCACAACACCACAGTATGTTATTCTTTAAGACAAGAGAACATATACTAAAGTCCTATTTTTACATGACTTTATTACGTACAGTTGAGCTGTAAAAATAACACAGTTTGTATAAAACTGGCCCCTTACTGACTCTGTTAGCAGCCGGAGGGATTTAGCAAAATGAGCAAAAGTAGCTAGAACTATTAAGCATGAAATACTAAGTAGGTAGTCCATCATATTTAGAGTTTCCTGATCCAAAAGAGGGTCCTTTGTATTTTTTTGTAGTATTTTGTCTTTGAGTCTCATTCCCCGGTCGTCAAATAACGACACTTTGGCTTGGTAGTTGGACTGAACCACTAACCCAAAGGGTTGGTATTTGACGATGTGGGAATGAGACTCAACAATAAACAGTCTTTCCCAAAAGTTGCATACAGTACCTTTAAAGTTTAATTTGGTCTATAAACAATTCCTAACGGTGATCACTTCTGGATGTGGAGAAGTTTTAGCCATCTGTATAAACACAGACTCCCACGTCCATAAAAATGTCTGCCTAAATATATTTCATATCTAATATTCACATCAGGATTCAAAGTTTAGCATTGGGCTGGTTTGAGCCGCCATTGAAGGGCCCAGATTGGTGATTGGTGCTGCTTTCCTGTTTTTAGCACTCTTGGACAGTTTCTCCAGTGCGTTTTGGGCTTACTTGAACAAGCAATTAGCAATGTAGTGCCATCATTACCGTACACAGAGGACTTTCATCAGCCAATTGGCGCTTTTAATGTTGCCTCTATTTCTGAGTAAAGAGGATGAGCCACCACCACAAGGATTCAACTTATCTGTTCTCTTGAGCATGCCCCAACCTGGTGCAAACGCCCATCCTGGAACGGGAAGCGTTTGATGCATGATGACCAATGCAGGAAATGTTACTCCGGCTCTGTGCCAGCATTCATATACTTTAGTGGGAAGATAATGTGCCTCATAAATTGTGCTAAAGAATGTCATTGATTATCGATTATATGTGGAGATTTATGCCTGCCGTGGGTGAGCGTTCTCAGCAGGAATTCACACTAGTTAGAGACCGGCCTAATGAGGGCTTATTAGTGAGGTTGACTGCTTGATATTTTCGGCGTTTTGCAAAATGCCAAACAAATAGTGGCTACATTAGTGCTAACAAATAGGGTTTGAAAGGAGCAACTGTCGGAGCACAGAGCTGGAGAGAACAAAAAAAAATAATCACAAAAATGTCCAACTGCTGTCTGAAAAACTTTACTATGTATTAAGAATTATTTGAGACAGGTAGAAAACCCATGGTGACATCAATTACAGCGGAATCTTGTTGACACAGCGGATATTTTTCTGATTTAAAAATGGTTAAACTATTACACTGCAAAATAGGGAAACACACATTCTGAAGCACTTTAACGTTTGAGTTATTAACAGTGGCAGTATCACTCCACTGCATTGCTTAAAAATAACACCAACAGTGTCAGATTGTCCAACTTAATTCCAGTTGAAAAGTGTTTGTGACCAGATCAAATAATTCAGCAAGAGGAATGAGGTTTCTCATCTATTGAGGCCCAATTGAAATCTGCTCTGCATTGATGTGTGAACTGGACAGTCAGCAAAGTAGGAGCAGTCATATCAGTCTTTTCACGAGGAGTAAGAATGGCTTTCTTCATGCTGAAATAACCTGGTACGGTGCAATTGTGTTGCGAAATATGCTCTGTAATAATGGAATTATATCATAAATATGTAATTGACTAATGTTAAATGTTAAAGCATGAATTCATCCTCAACCATCTCCTGCAATTTATGAGCAAAGATAAGGTTCAAGGTAATGAAAAGTACATCACATGCTGTATGTTTGTATTCTAACTTTAGGCGTTATCAGTATCTATATCTGCCGGAGGTGCAAAAAGTTGAACTGATACCTATCAAAAAATCAATACAGGAGTCAGAGACACAGCTACATCGACATAGAACCACAGATCCGAACCAAATTCTGTGTGAAATTTATCAAAAATCAATATGTCTGTGAAACACGGATCTTAAAAGTTCGAGTAATTCTGTCTCTGTGCCCTTGTGCGTCTGGTGTGTGTGTGTATCATTATGTGTGTGTATCCCGCAGCTCGCGTGCCAGGAGAGCCTGTGAACATACAGTGGCTACTTTAAGACATAACAATGGCCTCTTCCTTATTTCCTAACCCCCTACTATGGTGCCCTTGACCACACCCATCTTTGATCTCAGCCTTGACTGTGATCTCAACTACACAGCTATAAGAGTTTCTGTGATAGTTCCCACTACAATAGGTGTCACCAGGACTACATTTTGCCACGACAACACACAGACTCACAAGATGAAAACCAGCTACTGGTGAATATACTGGTGGCACCACTGACTTTGTTTGTTTGTTTGAGTAGAATGGACATTCCCATTCAAATCAACGTAGCAGGAGTGGTGAATAGACCCTTTTAGGGCCACCGTCACGATGACGTCATTTTACTAGCTCGAGGCAAAACAAAAGTTGCCACCACAGGGCTGTAGGCTACATAGAAGTCTTAAAATGTCGTCTTCTTGTGTTATCGGGTGAGTTGTGAAGAGGAATATTGGATTTCTCCATAACGCTGACTTTTTAGCAAATTAACTAACGTTAGCTTTGCTAGCAAAACACAACAGAGGAAACCATTCAAGTGTCAAATCTCCTTTGTAAGACTGGCATCAACCACAAAGCTGGCCATCCCACCTTCAGCAATCCTGTCAAATCATCCATCCACTGAGTGAGAGCGGATACAGATTGGCCAGTCTGGTCCAGTTGGTCAGTGTTTGTTTCGTGGTCCCAGAGGGTGAGTGACCCGACTGGGTGCGTTCGTAAATTCAGTCTGACGCTCTACACTAAAATGAGAGCTCTGTTGGTCAAAGAAATGGAATGTTTTATGTCTATATGAGTTAATGAATGTGTCAAGTTTGTAAAAAACACACTTAATTTTAAAGTGGAGCAAATTTCCAGTGCAGAGGTTTTATTTTGAAGTGCCATTTCCTGCTGTAGAGTGAGTGACTAACCGAGAGCTGCTTGACAGAGACAGCAAACTAGCTTGACGACATGTTTGACGCTGAATATAAACTGTGTGGACCTTGAACTAATAATTAAGGAGTAAGTACAGTTGGGAACACTGTACTTAATCATCTGAGAGGACCAGATACACACCCTTCACATTTACTCCACATAAAACACTGAAAAACATATTTTGTACTTTTCGTCCATTAAAATGAGTAAAACTTACAATTCACTAAAATGAACTGTCCATCCAATTAATCTGCGTATATTAATAAGCCTGTTTATAGTTTTACACTCAGTCCCCAATACTTGGTCAAAAGCCATAAATTAAACTTCTCTCGTAAAATTTTCCAGTATAAGACTTAACAGGATATAAAATCGATTTTTATACTGTACTTCATCAAATGACTGTCACTAAGAGAAGGCCTGAAGTAACAGCAGCCGGGAGAAAGACAACACAGCCATGTGTGAAGAAACATTTTCTTCTCTGAAACAGGCAGTGTACATCCTGCATAACAAACCACAAATAGCTACCCCCGAATAACTTATCACTCTGTTGGCCTGCTGTTAACACACTACAGCTGCCACCTTCTGTAACGCCGAGTTTCACCACAGACTCCATGGATTTGACCCAATGTAAAAGGATTTATTGCCAAGCTCACCTGTTTATGAGGTGAATACATCATTTATCAAAATCACAGCCTCACGGTCGGGACTTGGCAGCGCTAAATTAAGAGCATATTTTAAGGAGAAAAAGACGAAGCAACAGCAGGTCATAATCTAAACAACTTTTTTTTTTAAAGTACTTTCATGACTTTCATCGCGCTGCACAGAATCCTGAACCCGATTTACGAGCATTAATGAATAATAAAGATTATGATAGTCACTTGAAATTTAGATATCTCTCATCAACATGTGAGAAAATCCCTGCCAGAGGTCTGCGTAACATTTCCAGTGTATCCTTTGTCTCCTCTGCACAGTATTTATACATAAGATAAATCAGCTCACTGTGAACCAGAACCAAAGTTTTACTGAGGTTTGCAAGCTCTAATATCTCTGTGTTATTAAAATGACACTTTAACCCCCTATGCAATAAAAGCTGAGGGGATGTGCCTATAAATCTTTGGAGCGGTGTTCTTATCCTTTCAGGGCTGCGTTCCTGTGCTGAGAAACGAGTCAGCAGTAGCGTTCAGCTCTGTGGTGATTAGTCCCACTAGATATTGTTTTTATTCCAGCATACACGGAAACTATTTTACTTTTGTTGCTGACTTTTTGGCAACCATCTTTTCTAGCTGCCTCTCAAGATGTGGCCTTTTAAAGGCATGTCATAGAATTACCCTTGCCATTTTCAAGGACTTTTCTCTTTGTGAGAGTTGTAATGTGCTCTAATCAATAGATTCTGCACAGCTAGGAAACTTCTACCTCAACCAAGGTCATACAATAGAGTCCTTACACTCCTCACCTTATCAAAGAAATGGATCCTTTCTTTGCACAGTGAAAAATTCCCATCTTTCTTTTTTTGAAATATTAAAGTCTATTCATGAGGCGGTGTCAGTGTACCGCGTCAGATTCAGCTGCTGTGGGACTTTGTAGGAACAGTGTGTACTGCAGCACAGGCTTTAGTGTACCTGCAACCTCCGGTCATAAGACAGGACCTGGTGACAGGGGGTGTGTAATGGAGACATGGATCCACTGCCGAGCCCAGCAGCCGAAAGTCTAAATCCAGCGTTTATCCCTTGTTTAGCCCTGCTTTCCCTCTCTCAGCTGCTCCATGGGCAGCTTAGCCCCTGACTCTTGCCACCTGACTGGGAGCCCATGACTCCACTCAGTGGGGAGATGGGAAAGAGCAAGGTGGGCCAGATCCCCGAGTAGGCAGGATGCCATCCCTTCCAGCTGGGCCTGTGTGCTGCTGCAGTGCCTCCCTGTCCCGCGCCTTCCCAACATGGCAGAATCTGCCTACGCCTGATAAGACGGCGCCAAGACTCACAAGGACGCACCTCTGAGTGCTCTGATGCCAGTGCTGCAGTTGTGGAATTAAACTTTTTAATTAGCAGCATACCCCTGCGCTGTCAAGAGAGTGGACTGCTTCAGTACAGTCTTTCTCATTGCCCACCCTCTTTCCACTTGATTAAACTCCCAAGCATCATGGAGCTCTGAGGTTCCAGTTACCACAGGAGCAATCACGTTTATTTCTTGTTTGAGGATCTTTTCAGATGCGGCATAGCACAAGAAAATTACTCATTATATCCCACAGCCTG
This sequence comes from Epinephelus fuscoguttatus, assembly GCF_011397635.1. Classification (NCBI taxonomy): domain Eukaryota; kingdom Metazoa; phylum Chordata; class Actinopteri; order Perciformes; family Serranidae; genus Epinephelus; species Epinephelus fuscoguttatus. Next base: position 18,230,822 of record NC_064770.1, on the reverse strand, counting down.
AGAGAGCGGCCTTTTTCCTCCTGCTCTACCTCACACCCAGTGGCATATAAATCATTTTATTGAACAGTAAAGCCTATTACACTTCCATGTTATTCCTGTCCACCCTGTTGAATCAACAGTATGATGAAGTCATCTCCTCCATGAGCAAGACTTCTTATTGTAGATGGCCACTCCTCAGTGATTATCAAACCAGCAACTGATTGTGAAGGGTAATGATAGAGTACCAGTGAGTGCCTGTGCAATCTTAAAGGTAAAATTGCACATCCATGTACAGTATTTTATGTCATTTTAGTTACACCGTTAATGGTCTCTTTACTGGAAAAGTGTTTACATCATTCTATCGAGTTACAGAAATTCTACACACTGCATGTGTGTGTGTATTTATGTATTTATCCAGTGGAAATCACTTCAATAAAGTTTATGTGAAGGGTCATTCCTGGACATGTTGGCACCCCAGACCTTGAGGGGAGTAATCTTCAAATGACAGCGTAAAGTCATCAGCATATAATCTGTCAAGTAGTATATTTTCATGCACACTAGTCCCTTGTTTGTCTTATCCTGGTTTTGGTATTATATGGAAAGTAATAAACCTGGTTTTCTATTGTATGATTCTAACATTATCCTTGCTTCTGAAGGCCTATATTGTGTGTGTTTGATTGCTCAACACCCACACAGGACTTGTGTTTTTTTCGGGGGTTTTTTGGCTTAAGGGAGGGATGTACAACTTTAAATTGTTGTATTTGTATTTTATTTTAAATACCCTCTGAGCCCCCCAAACCAGCCAGCAGATTTGGAAGGCATGTTTCCTTTAAATATTATCAAAATTACCGCATTTATCCAGCCAGAAACTGTAAAACCAGAAATTATCATCACATTTCCAAAATGTGATGATCCCTGAATACATCATGCACACCAATTGCTTCCACGTCAGAAAACATAACCAAATCCAAGCCTAAAATAGTGATATTTCATCAAAATCACTTTTTTTCTCATTTAAAATTTTGCCAAAAATAAATTTTGTGCACAAACTGAATCCTGTAAAAAACAATGAAAACTGAAACACTGAATACTGCGTTTCTGAACGCATGACAGCAATGAAAAACCAAGGCTTTTTTCATCTCCAGGATATCGTTTTCAACCTATATGCCCATGTTGCTAATGCTGGTGTTGTGTTGAAGTCTGTTTCCTCGTCAATACGTGTTTCCCAATACCTACACCTTCCACCACATCTGTAATCAGAGAAGGGCATTGATGGGAGGTAAACACAGCAGTAAAGGAACAGACTTTGACTAACATCCACTGTGAGTGTGCTTTGATGCATGTGTGCACATGTGCGTGCATGTGAAAAAAACAGCTGTTAGTTTTGGTGATAACTTTTACTCCTGTTTGGTTCATTGTCTCCAATACCTACATGTGGTGTGAATATATATTTTTTTAAAAATTATTTATGGTGGAGGGAGGGTCATACATTTCCCCGCCCACTCACTCAGGGAGGGGCAAGATAAATAAAGCACAGTTTCTTGTGGATGTCCACTATATTTAGCCTAATTATTTTTCTATTAAATTTATGACAGTTTTTGTCCTACACTTTGGCCTGCATTAAAGAAATGGTTCAATATCTAAGGAAATAATTATGCTTGAAGGAAAACTTCAATTAATAGCCCAGGCTATTATTTGCTTAAATCAGTTAACTCAACAGGCCTGTATTTGGAACAGGCATCTTTATGGGACAGTCCTTTAGTTACTTTTACACAAAACTGTTGCTCAGCAAAGATGGGAAACACAATCAAATTGTTTACTTAAACCAGTATGAATATCACTTAGGCAGTCACAACTTGGATGATTTTTTATGAAAAACCCTTTTGATTCTTTTGATCTTACAAACGAAGGGAATATGAATAACTTACAGGGTAGTCAAGGACAAATACATAATTAGCCAACAACCCACTGTACATCTATTAAAAAAAAAAAAAAAGTGTGTAGCCACACTTGGCTAGTAAATGGGACTGGGTGTTAAATTGGGACTAGGCTTTCAATTTAAGTTTTACAGTATTTGCTCTTCACTTCTGAGAGTTAGACAACAAGATCAGATCTATGAGGTAAACATAAAGCTACTACCGCAAGCTGGTTAGCTTAGCCTAGCACAAAGACTGGGAACATCAAATCAAAATCAAAAATGGGTCATAAAATCCGCCTCTTGCTTCTGAACCTGTACAAACAAACAAACAAACAAACAAAAAGAAAACAAAGAAAGAAACAATTCCAAACACAACAAAACATTTTTTAAAGAAGGTCATGTGCTAAGCTACTTTGCTTCGTTAGCTAAGCTACCTGGCATCTGGCTCGACTTACATAGTTAGTGTACAGACATAAGAGGGGTATTGATCTGCTTGTCCATCTTGCAGCAAGAATGCACACAAGGGTATTTACCAAAATCTCAAACTATTGTTTAAAGATACTACCGATAACAGCCACTAGATGTCACACTACCCCCTTCTCCCTTGCATTGCATTACACATATCACTGTTTGTAATGCATGTCTCAGTCATGTAAAGGGCTGAATCTTTTGTGCTAGAGTAATAATTTAATTTTGCAACATGTAGATTAAGGTTTTGTATTGCAGTGGTGTTGCAAGAATCATGTAATGTAATCTACTGCTATGGTAACCTTAGGATATGGCTAGCTAGCTTTAGCTAATGTGCCATGACAAAAAAGTTCCACCATGTTTTTGGTTAGCTTGGTGTCTGATGTTAGCTGCTGCTGCTGCTGTTGTAGCTTGTGCAAACCAGGCAGATGTTGAACTATCTGTTTGCCCCACAAACACCACTGGCAACTAAAAAGACTCTTGATAGCCGATGACGCCAAGATACCTATCAGCGTCGTTATACTATTGGCATACAAGTCATGTATTAAGCGGTAACCAAACATAGACATCTTTCACAGAGTGAAACAAAACATTTATTTTGGACCTTTCGGATTACTTCACAATCTTTTTTTCCTCCTTAGGAAAAGCAATACTTTTATTCCCCAACTCTCACATCTCATAATTTAATTCAGTGTTGCCTTTACCAATCCATAAATCCAATCTAACCAAGGCCAAATCATGTTGTACAGTTGCAATGAGTGAATACTAGAGGAAAAATACATTGTTTCTCAATGTTTTGCAGAATTATACACCTAAATATGTTACTCAGGCGGCAAAATACAGAGTTCTACTGGAAGCACTTTCCAGTTAAATACAGTTTTCTGCAGATGGACAATCACAGATTTTATAGAAACATCAACATCGTCAGGTTTTGAATTATTTATATCTCAGGTGAAAACTTCTTTTTTTTGTAGTACACTGTAGAGTTGAATTTCAACAAGTACAGCCACAAAGCTGCAACTATTTCAGCAGAGCTAATTAGTACAGCCCTTACAACAATATTCTCCAGGTTTCAGATTTTCTGCAGCAAATATCCTAATACGGTGGATCAACACATACTGTAGAGCACGGTGCTGAATTACCTTTCAGGTTTTTCCTTTCAGTGGTTTTGTTTTGTCTGAATAGACGCTCCTTTTTTCATTCCATTCCAGGATTACAGATTGGTTTGATCTTATTGTAGCGATCTGTATTGTAACATGGGAATTATGGAAGAAGTAATACCGCTCCATCCTTTCTGCATATGGAGAGGGAAAAAAACCCTCTTGAGGAGTTAATGGGTATAGCCAATTTCATCCTGCCTTTGGTCCTGTTCAGAATTCATGTGCATTCCTCCTCTCTCACACACACATTCATCTCTTTCTCCTGCCCTGCTGTAGCTACACTCCGATGCTTTCAAGTGGAAGTCTATTTTACTTATGGTTAGAATTTAATTCACCGTTTTTTCCCCTTCCATTGCTATGAAGTGGCCGTGGGTTATGGTTCACCATCAAGGCTCATATCCACTTTATTTTTGTGTCCATCAAAAGAGCGGGATAAAATTCAGAGCAGCCTTCTCCTTCATTGTCACGGGGATAGAAGGGAGGACTTAGGCTTGTGTTTTTGTTCCACGACATGGACAGATTGTCTGAAAATGAAAGACATAGCTTCATCTGTTAAATTATTTATTTTGGACCCAAAATAAAGTATAAGCTCAAGTCATTTTATGCTCAAAGGGATTCATCTCTCCTAAAAGATTATTTGCATGCAACAGAATTGCCGTGATGTGCTTCTAGTCTGGAGGAACAATGATTCCGTTCGGCAGAATGCTGCTTTACAGACGTCTTTAAATCTCCGCAAATAAGACTACCTTGGGACAAATACGCATGTCAATCACACTTGTCAAGATTCCAATTTTCCTTCCACATCTCCTGGAGCACTTGTGCTGCTCGTGCTCCTTATTGGCTGCGAGGGATGTGGTCTCATGACACAAGCTGATGCATTTGTTCAGTCAAAGGGAAAACCCTGACAGGAATGGTCATGGAGCCAAGATACAGGGACTGCTGGGAGTGTGTTTCAAATGTGTGTCCATGAGCTGATAGGTGCCTCTGTAGTGTGTTATGCTGAGGGATGGGAGAGAATGAAAATGTTGGCTTTTCCCACTAGTATAGGCAGCATTATTTTATGACCATTATAGAATATACATATGCAGCATATGGCTTTTTTCAATCAAGAAAGCCTTGGCCATTTTGAGAAAGCATTTAAATTAGCATCTAATGCCGGCTGCTAAACATAAATGCCATTTCAGCTCATTTTTCAGAATATTCATTCTCAGTCTTATTACCTTTTTTTTTTTTTCAAGGATTTGATGTAAATTAAAAGTTAGGAGGATTTAGAGAGGTGATCTTGAGAGCCAAATGCATCTCATGCTCTTCGTAGCATCTACAGTTTGGCAACAACCTGACAGACTTAATTCAATTATGGCTGTGTGATGTGTTGAGACTCCGGAGGTGTGAGCTAATTCCTCTGTTTACACCCCTGAGTCACTGTCACAAACAAAGACAAACACATTCATTGGCTTCCAGGATCTTGTTTGCTGTGATTGTCCCATCGCCTTTGAAGCTTCTCATCGCTTTATGTTGTTTACTTATTCATGCTCTTTCTTTCCCTCAAATCACCATGGGGTATTCCGTTAGAATAATTTTAGCACAGTGTGAAACAATGTATGAGCTGAGTATTAGATGTGTAAACTGCGCTCAACACACTTCTTACATACAGTAGAGGCGGCGGATTGACAGGCGCTTCCATCAGTAAAACGCTGATTTTCAGAACTCTGTGATGAAACATATTGCCGACGTCTCTGCCACCAGCACTGTCAGTGCATTTGGTATGTTGGAAGTCATTAACACAAGCTGTGGCATTTGCCAAACTCCCCTGAGACCTGGATTAAGACAATGAAATGCAAAAGGACGCTTTTAGGGATTATGCTAATTGCTAATGGCTGTATCAGGAAGTGATTGTTTTTCCTGGATAATTTGGATTATTGGCATTAGAGATTTAGGAGAGAGTTGACGTGTTCTGCCTTTCTAATAAGGTTGTTACCTGCTCTCATCCATGAAGACAGCCCATCCCATGTGGGGCCTTTGATATGTCTATGCCTAATGCACCACACAACTACACACAGTAAAATCAGCAATGAATTGCAATTCAGACAAAGATTTTTTTTTTTTTTTTTTTAAAGAAGCACTTTTAGTTGAAATAGTGCTAATAATACAGCACAAGTGCTGCCTCAGGGCTAATGGGGAGAGTTAAGTTTGCCTTCACAGCCTCTTTTCATTCTGTTGTAAAAGCAACATTTACAAACCACATTTGCCAAAGTAACATACACTAAAATATACAACCTACACCACTGCAGTCCTTTATGAAGTGTGCAGAAATGTTTTCAAAGATGAAATCACATCATTTAAATCACATCATGTTGAAAATGGATGGTATTTTTTTTGTCAGCATTGCCAGAAGAGGGCCTTTTTTTGCACCTAATGGACACATTTTACATCAGAAATCAAACCCCACTGGGATTCAGATGTATTTTCTCTTTCCTGTAAGGCTTATTTCTTAAATGCCTATGTAGAATAAGCCCGCAGTTTACTAGATAACTATGCAGCATTTTGCATGGTTGAATTTCAGAGTAGCTTAAATTATTCTGAAGATAACAATATGTGACATGCCTAGGTAGCACATGGAGTGGCTGTGTTATAAGCCTGAAAATAAAGGAAAACTAAGAGTTAAACCAGAGGACAAGAACATACTGGACTCCCCCGAGAATCAACAGCATTGGTTGTTTGCTCAAATGCTTAAAATATTTACATTTCCTGGACGAGGAACCAATGTTAGCATGGATCATACTTGTAACCAGGGGCTTAAATAAAGACAGCACAGGCAGTGTGGTTGCACTGGGGCCTGCTGGGGCCCCTACTTTAAAAACGGTGCCATTTGCCATATGGGGTCTGCCCATTGGTCTGACATCCCATTGTTCTGACCATATTAAACCCATTGTTCAAAATGATATACCTTTTCTATATAGGCTATAAAATCTACAAATAAATTATAAAAAAACTATTCATTTAATTTGTTGCTCTTCTTTGATTTTTTATTAGATATGCAGTGATTTTTGCTGTAATATGTATGTTAATGTTGTGCAATGGCAAGTCTTTATTTGTGTCAAGACAATACATGCACTATAGCGTGTACCAGGGCCTGATGTAACTTCCTTACGCTGATGCTTGTAACTATAACGCTAACTATTAGGTTGATCGTTTTCATAATCTTCACCAAGTTTTTGAAAGTTAATCATGTCTTTAAAAAGAGCACTGTACTGGTTTATCATTGTACTGTTAGACAGTTAAAAAAAGAAAAAAGAAAAAGGTCTTTTTTGTTTTACAGTCTTCCTCCTTTGTTTACAAGGCCTGAAAACAAACTTTTATGAGTAAAAATTGTCATACTTGTACTTAAAAGTACATATGTGTACAATTCATTCCATGTCTTTTGGTACTACCACGAGTGAAAACTCCTCTTGTTGGTTGTTTTGGAATGCCACTGATGACCAATATTATGCCATGTAGGTACGATGACCTCCAAAGTACAACATATGTCATTTGTGCAAGCAGCTTATTAGGGCCCATATTTACAATGTTAGGCAGTGACCTGTAGTGATTTAATAGAAAAACAGGTCAAACAAGCACAGGACTTTCACCAAGAGACTGCTGTTAATGTCCTGTGTCAAACTAAAAATCAGTGTTGAGTTATTTTAACAGTGGACTGTACAATGTCACATCATTAAATTACATACATTACATTTAACCCAAAACATTACCTTTTTTAACCCCAACCAAGCAGTCATGGTGCAACTTCAACTGTTACTACACTACATTAAAACTGTGAACGTTAACGGTCATAAACAACATATTCTGGCATTTAATTATGGCGACGTGTTGATTTCCAGTAGGGGCACTAATTTAGGAAACACTCCTGTGAGTTGTATCAGAGGGTAGGAATAAAAGACCTATGTTGTCATATGGTTTGGAGGACTTATTGCATCATGTACATCATGTCTGTGAAAAACAATGAACAACCTCTGCTTGTGACTCCTTGGTACTGGAAATACCAATTTGTAGGGGTATTAGGGCACCTGAGGGTACTTACACAACAGACTTGATGTATCTGAATTACTCACAAGAAATATAGGTATTTGAAAAACTTATGGCAAAAACACATCTGTAGCTGTCTCCTGTATGAAATAACAATACCAAAATCAGCACAATTTAATCCATTTTCTGTCTTTAACTGCCTCTCTGCTCAACATGTTAGTCAGAAGAACATATTTTTGTATCTTGATTACTTTAAGACACATCACTATCGGCAAGACTTCAGTATGTGTTTTGTTTGAGAAGTCTGTCAGGGACAAAACTGTAAAAACACAGCAGTCTGCTTTCAGGCTGTTGCAGGATTAGGTATCCTTGACTTCTTTCTTGGGCTTTTTTTTTTCATGAGGTATGTGAACTGCGCTGGGTTATTCATTCCATGCATTTTAAGTGTGCCCATGGAGAATCTCCCAATAGTCGCTCTCTACTCCAATCGACCTCTGGTTTGTTTCATGTCTACAAGACAGGAGGAGGCAGAATCCTAAGTATGAATTGATTTTTGAATGAGCATACATTTACTTTTAAACACCTGCAGAACACACCGAGGCCGCGCTGTGCAGCAAACAGGCTGTCTTAATTGATTTGAGTAATGAACAAGGCCATGCTTTCTGTCTTTTGACTCAAGGTCACTTTGCCACCACAGTTTTAAGCTGTGTCCTCTGGTCTTTATAAAGGACCAACTCACCATGAAAGTGTATCTGGGCCGAGGTGAGAAGGTAGCTGCTGTAACTAATGGGTTTATTTAATTCAATTTATTGCTTCAGCCGCTGCATCATATGAGACATGCTGGTCACTGTAAGATTGAGGTTTCTTCATGAAAGAAAGAGAGATTAACCCCCTTTTCAAAAGGGCAGAATACACTCTCATGTCATGCTGGATTTTCGTGCCTAGATAGCTGGATGTATAAATCTGCAGAACTAAATGAATATAGGTTTGTGGTGAAATGGGGCTCTCAAGCTTATTTCGTACAAGCCTTCTAATCAGCGTCACGCTGGGGCCGTGCTTGCCAGGCTGGGAATCTGTAATAAATGAGGGCTTTGTCAACATGTCCACCGTCGGATGGGGGGAACCAGTGTCTTTTAATTTCAATGTGTCAGCCGAAAGGCACTCCGGCATGTTTGTCCAAGCAAATGTTTAGCACTTGTTGCTATCTTTATCATCTATTATGTATTTCTATGGATTGAGGATGGCATTCTGTTTTCACCCTCAGCATATTGTAATAATTAATTCATCCTTAATACTATTATGTTGGCTACATGTCAGACCATATCTGCCTCTTAACACATTGTCTCCAATTAACATTTTCCAAATTTCTGATGCAATCTGTAGAATACAAATGAAGGCGTCCCAGCAGCTGCTGGCTCTGTTGTCTCAGCTCAGAGCGAATTGCTTTCTCTTAAATTTGTTTTGTAATACACCTCATTTTTACAGGAATAAACACGTACGCTCTGCACATTGGGTAAACTCAACAAAGGCTTCGGGGTTTAGAAAATTAATGTGCCATGATAATTAGTTAAGCAACGGAGCAATGCCAGAGGAAGGAATTTCACACCTTGAGTTTAATAATATATAGTGTAATTTGCCTCGGCTGTAATGTGCATATGTTTCTTCATGTTATTTCATGGTCCTGGTGCTGTGTTGTCACATCTGAACAGATGGATTGTCACATACTGCGACAACAGTCCCTTTCAAAACATCTTTATTTGTGAGGATATTTTAGTTCAACTGTAACATGTTTGTATGAATTTCTCATGCATAGTATGGCCTTGATTGCTACTCTCAATAGAATGTTTGCTCTCGTCACAGATTGTGCTTTATGCTTTTCTTGTACGTGATTTGAAGAGTGTAGAGTATCCTTGTGTTAACTAAGGACAAATGCCTCGGTTTATACATTTTCAAACAAGCTCCAGTATACCAGAGTGCGCTAATGCTTTTTTTTTTTTTTTTTTTAATTCGTCTAAGACATCTCAAAATATAAAGATGTGGAATTTCAAACAACTGTAGCAGCAAACACCTCGTAACAAGATGTTCAACGCACCACTCTTTTTTTATTGCGAAACCATTTGCAACTCTGGTCTTGAGGACACACAGCACTGATTCCTTCTATCCTGCCAGGTAGTTGATTGCAGGTAATTGCCTTCACCTGGCATCCCAGGTGTAAACCACTTCCTGATTACATACTCAAAGTGAAAACCAGCAGGCCTTTAGGTCCAGAGGGCTTGGATTGAGAAGTACCGCCTTAAACACTCATCTACTTCTAAACCCATCTACTTAATTGTTCTTCAGCAACTCAGGCAATGTTTTCTTTAAAAAAAAAACCACATCATTTAGTGTTACTTTTCTTCATAAATACAGCCGGAACAAAGTCAACAGAACACATATATATATATATATATATTCTTTTTATTTTCTGAAGCTTGCCACACTTTAGTTCACAGTGGAATGTCTGCAGAGGTGCAGTGGCAAATTATTCTGACTAATAATGAGACAGTGGGTTGCACAGACACTTTGACATCAGTGAGGCTTTGCCCCCTGCCCTGGATAAGTGCTAACCCACAGAGTCAGACGTGGTTCTTTTTCTCCATGACTTCATTGCTCTTTGTTTCCAGAGTCTTTTTTTTGCCGCTCGTGGAAGCTCAAAATCTGAAAAGCACAACATTGTCCACCGCACGTTCTGTCAAGTCTTGAAAGTCGCCAGAGAAACCGTGCAGTGAAAATTAATGTAATCATGCAGCCTCCCGTTGTTTTGACGCAATTAAAAAAGAAGAATGTCAGGTCTTGAAGCAATGAGCATGTAAAACAGGAAGAGAACCCTCACCACCAACTACTTTACCTATACGGGTGAATATGTATGACTGGAGAAAGTTTATGGAATAAGAAGCATTGTTTTAACAGAATTGATTTGTTTTATCTCATCATTATGAACCCATATGTGAAAATATATATGGAGCATGCATACAAAACTAGTTTCTCCCCATTTTTCCAGCAAAGTTGATTGGACATCTATTAAATGCTGAAGAACACAGCACACCTTTGTCTACATCGAACTGTGGAAAGTCAGTGTTAAACCATCATGCACCACAAGTGTTGTGGGCAAAAACATCCTTAAAATATGTAAGGTGTAATTTCTACCTCTCCAAAAGGTGCAACAATTTCATTTGCATAATTTAGCATGGACGGTAATTAGTGCCAAATCTTCCTATAGGCGACATAGGCAGCTCAGCAAACTCGACCATAAGGGGAAAATGATCCTAAGATCTAATGCTGAAGCACTGATGAGTATGGTGGAGAGGAGTGTATGTGGAGCGCACTGGAGTAAGAGAAAACGAAAAGGCAAAAGCAATCCAGGGTGTAGTACAAAAATAAGAAGTTGGAATTTGCACATACTGTATTCTGTCATTATTGTGTATTTGTGTTGACTTCCCATTTGCTCTTCTTCTTGTTTGGTGATGTATGTAAGACCATAGTTCATCATGTACCACAGCTTCTCCATTAATCCAAAGCTGCATTTGCATTTCTCCTTGAAAACTGCCTGTGCACTATTGTCACTGAAGTTTCCATTCTATATATCTGTATATATTTTCGACACAGTTTTGATTTGGACATGCAAATTCTCGGCTATAATACACACAGACTTGATGGGCAAGCCAGAGAGCAGCACACCCAAGGAAAATATAAAAAGCCAACTGGTGCCACTATTACGACGAACTTTGCATATTAGACAATGACTGCTGGAGCATATAAAATCAAATATACTGAGCATATATGCATGAGCTTTATTGAGCATCGGCAGAGTGTGTGAGTCAATAAGAGTGTAAAGGCTTGTACAAACATTATGAGCTGACAGACAGATCAAGTAGGTGTGAATAGGAGTCAAGGAGCCGTTTGGCTATTTGGAAGTTGCATCCAAACACTGATTTTGAGTGTATAGCGACAGCTCAGGGGAAGGAAGTGAGGTGACGCACGGTCTTGGCCATAATGACTACTTACGCTGTGAGAGGAAAACTTGTGGAGCAGATGGTTGCTGTGTGTGTGTGTGTGTGTGTGTGTGTGTGCACTACTGTTGGCATTTGACCAAATTAACACAATGTCTGTGTGAAGTCTTGACAACTGAGAAATTAATTTTGAGGCATTTTTGTGATCATTGGGGAAATTTGTGTAGAAATTACAAATAAAATGTGTGGATCTCTGTTATCACGATATTTTTTTTTTTTTTTTTTTTTAAAAGGGTATTCTGAAGACTCTCTTATTACATTTAACTGATTGTTGCGATTTTACCTCTGAGAAATTGCCGCGTCTCCTACCAGCGTACAACTTGTTCAACAGGCTTAACAAGCACAATGTTGCGGACAGATTAGATGCTCTTCACAGTGGCTGAGCTCCATATTCAATGTTTGAATAAGCAACAGTCCAACTTTCCTTAGCCAATAGTGTTTCGACATAGCTGTTTATATTTTGCAACTGAAGAAGTGAGCATATCTGCTGAGAAAGTGCTGCTTTCAAATAACTGTGACACAAATATGAGAGTTAATAGATACATGTGGCCCAGTGGATCTCAATGTCATATAACTAAAGTAATATATACTTATATTAAAGCCTTTCTATACCCATTTATGAACAAACAAGTAAGTTAACTGACACTGAAGGTTTGGATGAAACTTAGCCACAGAGATCTGTGAGTGAGTCAGTCAACTGCTTTGATGGTTTGTAATTTTGTAGACATTCATGGTGCCCAAAGGGTTGAATTGCAATGAGTTTGGTGAGTTCTTCACCTTTAAGAACTCTACCTATCCAATGAAATATCTCAACATCTACCTGAGGGACAATATGGCAAAAATATTTTGTAGAAGACATAAAGTAGGTCTGCTCACTTTGGGCTGCAATTAAACAGTTTATTTCTCTTTTTTTCTTTTCAAGGCAATGTTTTGACCTACAAGATCTTCCTTGTGTTAGTGTGAAAGAGAAAACAGGCATTTCTTGTAGAGGCAGTACGCCAAATCAACTCTATTCACTATCACCTGCTCGTCAGCAAGCAGCAGGCTAACAATAATTGATCACTATAAGATAGTGATCAAATGTGCTCAGGAAAATAGAAATTACACAATTATTGTTAATGTGACAGAACCTGCACACACATGGTGGTTGTTTGCCTAAAGAAATGGTTAAAAAATGACAAGTGTCTACATATCAGTACATTTACAAACGGATCCAAAATGGGCTTAAAACAAATGTGGACAGGCAAAAAAAAAACCATTTGACATTTGTGGTTTTTGAGTAACTTGACAACTAGACAATTGCCTTAACATTTGGTACAGATGTTCATGTTTTCCACATGATGAACTGTGGGCCTTTTTTTTAATGGAAGACATTTTGTGTGAAAAGCACAGGTGTAAACAATGTAATTAAAGACGGCTGAATTCCATTTAGCTGCTTTAATTGCAGGGTCCTGGTATCCTGTGTGCCTGCGCTGATGCGATCACCAGCGATCAGCGCACAGTGCGTGCTGATAAGTTTTGAGACTTGCTCTGACATCATACAAAAGTGGACAGCGATAATCTCGCAAGAGCGAGGCAGCCGCAGTTTTTAGAGCCAAGCAGTGCAGTTGCTCTCCACCGACTGCAGGAGGTTGAACCATGAAAATAAATTACAGATCGCCTGTTAGTCTCGCCACCAGACAATCAGAGATCTCCGGCTTCTGATAGTCTGGGGACACTCCTTTCTCAAGTGTGGCAACAAAGCAACGCCTCTTGCATTTTTGAATGGACACGCCCTCTCGCAAATGTGCGCTCCCCCTTTTCTCGTCTGCAAGGACACAAACACACAGAGAGCTTGAAAATGGATGTCGAGAGATTTAACTCAGTTTTATCAAACGTGTGCTCAGTCCACAAGATTGTGGAAATGAAGGACCTGCAGCGACTTTGTTTAAAACTTTTAACGCAGTCGGACTGTGTTTACGAGCACAAGAGTTCAGTGAGCCACCGAATGACCGCCCTGCGGATTTACTATTGGTTCTGCAACGTAGGATTTTTTTTTTTAAACTCTGAAATTGTATCCGCCCATCTAAACACAAAATCAGGGAGAAAGTCGTCAGTCTTTAGTTAAGCAAAGCGTCTAAAGACTGACTTGTGAGTCTAATCTCCTGTAATGCATTTTAATATATCAATCTATAATAATTAAAACAATTGGAGAATGAGAACAAACTGATATATAAGTTTGATAATATTTTAATAAATGCACATCATATTGGACAGGATGTGAGTGTTTCTCTGACTTCCTGTATGGACTGAAGGCAGCTTTTTGTCACCACCTCTTGCTGCAGCCACCTGCTGTCGTCCACTTTGCAAGCGAGACGCAGTTCGTCTCAAACCAGTCCACTGTTATTAGTAACATGTGCTTTTCCTGCTTTGACAAGTCAAAATGTCTGCGGTGATAACAGGTCCACGAGCTCCTGACTTTGCATGTCGCACCATCATCAGACACCATTTTGCCTAAGAACAAGCTCACACATGGGTGTAGACTCTTAGTCTTTTAAAACAAATACTACCCATATGTAAGAAGAACAGTTTGACCAAATACATGCAGAATGTCACTCCACTGCTACAACAAAAGGAGCAAATTGTCTTCATGTGGCAGTTTTATTTCATCTTAACCACCAGAAGAACAAAAAGAAGGAGGTTTTGTGTGAAACGATGCCGAACCTTTCAACATTTGGGAATGAAAGGTTAGCATCTGCTACCATTGTACTGACACACGATGGTGGACTTCTATGTTGGCTTCCTCTGTATGCGAGAAGCCTCTGGGTGTGATTTCAGCCTCCTCCATGTTAGTGTTGCGGTTTGTTTGTTTTGGAGCAGGTTCAGTGCCTTTGCTGGCCTCTTTATTACTGCATTCCCTAATGCCTTGATTTAATGCACTCTCAGAGGTCAGATATTATGCTGGCAGCCACAGACCACTTCCTTCAACACCGCCCCATTAATAACAGCAAATAAATCAGGGCACGCTGCAAATTTCCACACTTGCATATCGGAGCTATTTTGGAGCGCTATGGGGACATCTTTATTGCATAGAGGAGGTATATTGCCAAACACTCGTCTGTTTACACCTCAATCCCAAGTCCAAAACGTGTGGTCCATGTCCAAATTAATTAAAGGTACTACACCCTGTGGGATGCTTACATTTGCATTCCATTAGAGACCCTCAGAGGGCCTCAAATTGATTTGTGGAAGATTCATAAGACCATGTAATGTTCGCTCACTGCAAACTCTTCAACAAATTATACTCTCCTGGAAAAAAAAGCTTTTTTTTGTTTTAGGTGATTTCATCCAAAAATGCAGACAAAGACACGCTTCATATCAGTGATGTAAAGTTTTCTTGCATATACTAACATGATAAAAGTATTTGCTCATTTGTAGCCCAGTATGTGTAACTAACCTGCTTAAAATGAAACAAAGGGCAAAATGAGTCACTCTCAGCGAGCAGCACGGTGCCAGAGATTCGCCTTTGCAGCAGTCTGTTTTCTGCACATACGTATCAGATTTCGTTTCATCATGCGATGATACGGATGTGGTCGGACAGAAGAACCGTTATTGTTGTCAGCATGTGTTTATCTTGATTTGGCCCTGTATAATCAACCTTACCCAGCAAGCACATTTCCTTTTATTTAGGCGCAAATGTGCCATCAAAACCCTCATGTGTCTTTTGAGATTAAACTTTGAAAAGTGCCAAATATCTTCTCGTGTTGCCCGTTACAGTCACAGATGCAAACTGTGAAAGAAACCGTGTCCTGCTGTATCTTTCAATGAGTGGAATTACTGAAAATGGGCCACCAGACAACTAAATGAGAAATGGCTTAATGACGCAAGATGTTCACCATTTCCCCAAACTTGCATCTCTATTTGGCCAGCGTTTGGACGAGTTGTAGCTGTGGTCATAAAACCCAACATGTCCTTGGGAAGGGATGTTTTTTTAAGGTCGTAGAAATTTACAGCAATATTGAATCATGGAGGTTAAGGTCTGCGTGTGCAAGTGTGCGATAGGCTGCATGTTTCAGATCTAGGTACAACGGGGATGGTAACCTCTCAGCAAGGTTTCTGCCTGGCCTCATGCTTTTACAGAATTGCCTGAGACTAAATAATAAATAAATAAATGCATGAAGATAAAAAAAACATTCACAGGACACTGGTTATGTGCTTACACAGTCATCTGTATTGTTTATGTACCATTAATCTCCCACAGCATTCTCCCCTTCACTTTTCACATGAAAGCATAAATTGCTCCAGGCTACTCTCATGCAACAGCAGCTCATACTGTCCATACTGTAACAGAGCAAAGCAAGCACCATATTCACATAGCTGCTCCCCAAGAGGCAGAAAATCAGACGAGGAAAAAAAAAAATACATAGGACACCACTGTTCATGCATGGTGAGATTTCATTATACATAATTATGCTGTTGTGGAAATAAATGTTGCCCGGAGTGGAATATTAATTTCAAACTCTTCTGAAGTAATCAAAGACTCTGCATTAATTACAAACACCAAGAAAGAAATCTAGTTAATGGTGATAAACACCAACAAAGTTACTGAAGGATCCTTGGATGATAATTGTGCACACATATGAGTGCTGGTGTGTGTGCTGGCGCTGTATTTTCTATATGGGAAGTCCATAATTCTGTCATGATTCATGCTTTTTTTTCAAGGAAACCAAACATGTTGGCCCGCCCAACTGAATAATCAACATCATTAGCCATTCTATTTTTTCTCCCCTTGCTATTAAAAATGAACAAACCCACTATAGCATCAAAACCAGGCAGCGGGGACTTCGTCTTGATTTGCGAGACAGCCAATGAAATGTGTAGGCGGGGGCGGGCATTCTCTCAGATGTTAAGATATATAAATTATGCAGAAAGCAGCTATTTCAATATTTATCACTATGTGTGATATTTTTATTGCATAGGAGGAAGCAGGCATGATTACATGTCGTATATTTATATTTCCCCAATTAGTCGTAGCTGATGTTGCAAACATTTGGATGACAAAAGAAAAGTGTCCAATTATCAGTTTTTCAGTTGTTCAATCACAATAATCTCATTACAACCCTGCATTCAGCTTAAGTGGATGCTAAGAATACGATTGGGAGAGTGAGAGTGAATGGATCTTGTGTTTTCACTTCCACGCTCAACTAAATTATGCACTGGAGCATTGTTTATCCATCAAACCAGGCCCCGTTCCAGCGATCCACTCACAAAGAAATCCAGAATTAATTGGCAACACCAAAGTGGAGACACAGCAAACAGACAACTTTCTTCCTCTGTCCATGATGCAAATAATATCCAGTATGGAGGGGGGAAAGAAGCACAGCTCGCTCTGTTTTATGTGTCGTCCCTTCGCTTCTTATGCCAAAAATTCAGTTGCTCTGTGGAGTCTTTAACCTCTCCACCCCTGGTTCCCAAAGGCTCTGGCAGGAATATCCTGACTAAAATTAATGCAGCAGTGAGCGGCGATTGAGGAGGTACTGTAAATGAGGGATTGTGAATGACGGTCTGATAATTGGGGTCTGCTGCAGCTCTCTGTCCCCTCTCTGATCTGGGGACAGTAAGGGAGTGGGAGTCAGGGAAGAGGGAGGGCGGCAGGGTTTACTCAGCAGAAGAACCCATTTGAAGAAGGGACACACACCCCCCCCTCTACCTCCTGCTCTTATAATAGCCCTTTAGTACGCTCTTAAGTGACTTGCTTAGATATATTGCGTGTGGCTTACCTGTTTTGAAAGTTACTCTTCAGCTGCGCTATCAGCGGGCCCTCATGGAGAGTGCTGTTCATGCTCGAGGGGAAGCGGAGGGAGGGGGAGGCTGCTAAGTGGTGCACCTTGGCGAGAGCCGTGTTTACCCATGAGCACTCAACACAGTGACACATGCTTTCACTTTGACTGATAAATCATTGAAGGTCTGATGTGCATCGATGGGAATGCGGTGTCAGTTTTGATACTTGATTAGCATTTCTGTCACTTTGCCTTACGTCGAACATAACTCCAGCTGTGCAACTCAATTCACGCTGCCCATGGGCATGACTATGACTAGCCGTTCCTCAAACTGACAGTCTGACGTTTCAACATGTCGACAAATGTGCGATTTCACTGAATATTTGAAACAAACAAGAGGCGTTGCGAGGGCTATTTGCATACTGTACACAGCAATTATAATGAGAGTGTACAATTGTTTTCCTCACCCCTTTTTCTCAGTTACACATACCCTTGCTAATTTAAGCTTTAACAATTTATTTAACATCTTTATTTTATCTATTTAACCTCATGCAGCAACACTCTCTTAAATTCCTCCTGTATTTTCTCTTAATGTTCCATGAAGAGGAAAAACTCCAGATGGACTAAAAATTCTTAACCATCAATGGCAAACCATATGTGATGCTGTTAAAAAAAAAAAAATGACAATCTTCAGCTGCATTATATTTTCATATGGTTTGTGCAGCCCTGACCACTAGAAATGATGTTTAAATAGAACTATTATGAAACAGTAAATGCAGTTTGAGGAAAATGTAATGCAGGATGAAATACGTTTCCTATTTATGAAGAAGTGTTGCTAATTAACACACTTGACAAGTCACAAAAATGTTGACACTGAAAGTGTCGTCAAGAGGCTCGTGCCTCGTTTCCATTTTTGTATGTGTACGGAGACGGGTCAGCAACAAGTCCATTCCTTCATACTGCAATCTCTGTGATATCTGATGTGCCTGCAAAATTCTTCCCCTGTGTAATATTTTGAGTATGTTCTTAAAATGTAACTTTTGCGGTTGATTCCAGAGAGACCATATGACAGTGTGATAGCTTAAGTAATAGGCTGCTAACTAGCTAACAGGCAATTCCCCTCAATTCAGTTGCCTATGTTGACTATCAACTAAGTTTGTATGATTAAGAAGAACTTGTTTATCTAGTTTTAACACATTGTGAATTTGAGTACTGTTATTCTGCTAAAATATGGTTAGGAATTATAGACAGTCACATTGACATTATCAGTTTGATATTAAATGCAGTCATATTTCAAACTACTGGATGGCCAAAAACAAACAAGATTAGCCTCCCTCTCATGGCACCAGGTAGTTTCTATCAGGTTTCTATTAATCCATAAAGAAATGCACTTCCTTGTGTTGGACACTAGAGGCATCATCCAGATCTAGGGACACCTGTCACATAAGAAAGTGAAAATGAGGCGTTAGCAGCAATGTATGTCAGTTGTGTTCCACCAAAAAAGGGAATCTTGCAATACGGTATCCACTCATAGTAACTACTGCATTATTATTTTATTACCTCTTTAATTAATGATCTTTCCCTCACAGTGCTTCTGTTGCCTAAACCTCAGACACAAGTCTGGACAGAAACCCGAAGTTGTGGTGCTAAGGTCCTGTTCTCTGTACGCCTACCATACTCCCTGACCACCTCCTTCCAAAGCCTACGCAGTACGTGAAGTTTCATTACCTGAAAGAAATGCTACCTCTGAACATAATCCTGGCAGCGATCATGTTGCCACAGCAACGTAGTTAACAAAGCAGTTTAGTTATATACGTAATGTCTTGGAAACAGGTTTGGGTTTGTCTAATAACTTATTGCAAAAATATCAAATAATTGTTGTAGATTTAGAAGTAAAATATTTCCTTGTAAAGCAGGAGAAAGCAGATATCTCCTTTGTCATTAGTTCAAGGTCCAAACAGTTCCATTCATTGAGTGTCATACTTAAGTTACTCAAGTAGCTGTCCATATTTCACTCACTCTACTGCAGGAAACGGCACCTCAAAATAAAAACTCTGTGCCAGAAATTCACTGTACTTAAAAATCAAGTCTGTTTTTTACAAACTTGACATGTTTGTGAGTCACCAGTCGGGAACCACTGTTCTAATGTATGATGGAGCAGAAGTAGGAGGTGGCATGAGATAAATATACCCAAGTAAAATGAAAGTACTTTAAACTGTGTAAAAAAAACCTATGTTCTTAAAACCTGAAACTTATGTGCATGAGGTGTTTTTTCCTATCTTGGTAAGAGTGCTCTTGACCACCTGTGAAATGTTCTCTTACTGAGGAAAAGAGCAAAAAGAAAAGAACATTGGTAAATCTCAGAAATCAAGGGTTACTAATATTAAACGCAGCAAGAAAATGATTTACATATCAGCTCTCTCTTTTTCAAAGATAGTCATGCGATATCCTGTGAACCTGTGACATCTGCGCCTATTTTTGTATTTCAGCCTCTACACTTTGGCCTTAAAGGGACGTGTACAGCAGCTGTGGCGCTCAGAAGGTTAACAGAAGCCTAACCTGTGTTAAGAAAACATCCTCTGCACCATTTCACTCTGGTTAAGTATAGATGCAACAGCTTGGCAAAGTCCCTGAAGATCAGTTGTGTTTTTGAGAGTCTGGTATACTGATGGTCATGACACGTTAAGAGTTGCAATCACACGTCCTGCCTGTTGGAGCGTTCCTATGAACAGTGGATGAACCTTTTAACCCTGCCAGTACAGTATGTTTTATACACATGCTTTATTTATGTGCCGTATGACTCACTGATTAAAATGAGCTGTTTGCGCAAGCAGTAATATGGAAATTACGGAGTGTGTGATATTCAGTAGCATGCAGTATGCGATACACAACTCCCCTTAGAATATTATGTAAACAGTGTGCCTTTGTGCCGATATGGGAATTACCATCCTGCTTTAGCGTATGTTAACCTACGCTCGGCTCAGTCCTCCCCATCTGTCAAACTCTGCTGTTCAAAACAGTGAAGGGGACAAACCTGTCTGTGACTCAAAACAGAAACTTCGACTGCCTTAGCTGAATTGCTGCTTCCCTAATAATATGGCATCCTCTCTCTGCTGACAGCATGTAGCATTTAATCACACCTTCATCATTTCCTGAAGAGTTTCAATCTATGATTTCCACCATCTAAGCAAAGTGATCCCTGCTCTCAGTACAAGCACGAGAAAATAATTATAATACACAACAAACACCCTCGCACTTGCACAAAAACACTTACTGATAAAATAACACCCTCGCATCGTTGACCCTCCTTTTTGGGCGTGAATATGTATCAAAAATGTGTTTTGAAAAACTGATTTATTTGGACTTTTTTGAAGGATCAGAGTTAATGTAGCAGTGACCTTGGAATTCAACTGTAGTTTAATTGAGGTAAGTGCTTGGGCCACATTTTAATGCAAACTGTTAATATGGTAATGAGGTGGATATGTTAATATCCACCTTCACTCTTGTCCTCATCCACCGTGGCTGTAGTGATACCTGTCTGTGGTAATACCTGCTGCATCCCTCCTGATAGAGGCCGGCCTGCCCAGTCACTATTAACAGTAACGCTGTCAGGGCAGAGCCAGAGGCGGGATGCACTTAACCCTTTCACAGCCATGACTGGCTTTGACTTTCCTGTTTAACTGAGAGTGCAATATCACGTATCAGTGTGGAGTCATTCATTAACTCGCTGTGGGACTAGCAAACATCAATAAGTCAGTTGCACTAGACCCAGAACAAACTACCTTTAAAAATGGTAAAGCAGGGTAATGTATCAGTAACTAGTCCATACCCATTGGTAGCTTTGTCACCTTCTACGACTGACAGAATGACACACTGACAGTTTCCGTGATTATGTACAGCATACCATACCATGACTTCGTCATACCAAAAATTGGAAAAACAAACAACATTCGGCCACAGGGGGAGCCACAGCGATCGGTCACATTTTAGCCATTTTTAAGCATTTTTCTGTTGTTATAGCGCCACCCAGTTGCCAATTAGAGTTAAATTTCTCCAGTCACCTTTACGCATCCTGTTCTACATATCTACCAAGTTTAGTAAAAATCCATATGGCAGTTAGGCCTAGATAAGAAATTAGCTCTCTAGCGCCCCCATTTTGTTTGATGGGGTCAATAATGGAGGGGTCCCCTCAGATTATGTGTGGTCATATGCCTACAAAGTTGCATGGTGATCGGTGAAACCCTTGAGATGTTATGCACCTTTATGTGTTGAGCCACACCCTCTGCAATATTCACTGCCTTATAGAAGCTCAGTTTTAGTAAGTTTTCCAACTTTTGCCAAGAGGGAACTTTAGATATTGGTCCTTAGATTATGTTCACCGAGTCTCATGCAGATCGGTCAAACTTCCTAGGAAGAGATCGATTTTAAGTGTTTTTCAAAAAATTCAAAATGGCAGAAAATCTATATAACCAGAAGTTATGGGTTCTTGAAGCAAATTTGTTCCTCATGAGGAGAGACATCTCTGTGCAATGTTTCATGTGTCTACGACATACGGGGCATGAGATGTGCCCATTCAAAGTTTGCAATTTCAATCAGTTGCTATAGCGCCCCCCTTTGGCCAATTGATGTAATATTGCTTCATTCGCATCCTCCCATGATCCTCTACCACTGTGCCAAATTTCACATGGATTGACCAAGTCAGTGAGGAGAAAAACGTGGAACAGACACACAGACAGAGTTTTCGTCATTATATAGTAAGATACTAATTCTTATCTTCAATTACATACACAAAAGTGCGTTACAGATACATTACTTGCCTCATTCATGTCCATTTTCTAATGTATCTTTAAAGGTATACTACAGGGATCGACAGATGTGTTTTTTCAGGGCCGATACTGATTATTAGTAATCAGGGAGACTGATAACCAATATTTGGAACCGATATATATTTGCAGTAAAAATCAAAACCTTAAAGTCAAAATTTAGAATAGCACACACTACACCGATAAGCATCCTATGTTTAACTAAATGGTACGAAAGAGAACTTTTCAGCATTAAACTTTAAAGAAAGAGCCATTGCTTGTCCATCTTCTTTGCATGAATTACAGTCTGCGTGTTGCTGATATGTGTCACAATCTCTGCAATTACACCTCCAAAATGCTAGGTTAGATTGATTCACGTCAAAGTCACAATAAATATAGCTTCATTGCAACATGATTGAAAAATAAGTAACTCATTTATTATTACTGCTGTTTATTATAACTAACAGTTCACAGACAAAACAATTGTCTTTTGCCAGACAGGTTTTCCCCACAAATACAATATGCTAACATTATTAGCATAAGCCTAAGATATTTTACGTTGCATAAATTAGCCTAGCAGCTAGCGGACCTTAACAGTGACAAATGTGACAGTGCCTTTTTGAGCGGGTCCATCATGGGTTGAATGCGCGGCAACAAGTCCAGATGCATTTTTCAATGTATTTATTTTATCAGCTATCAGACAAAAAGAATAGCCCAATAGTTGTGATAGTGGTAAAAATGCTGAATATCATGGCTGATAATCGCCCACGCTGATAATCAGTCTGTTCTTAGTATACTATACAGGTATTGTCAGTTACTGCTTGTACAACTGACTCCTAACTCCTAACATCAGCATGATACGTGGCCGGTCATTGCTATAATTTAATAGCGCTTCGCGGTGTCAGGGGGAAATGCGGAAGAGGCTAGAATGAAAGTTAAGGCAGCGACACCTAACAAACACAAAACAAACACCAGCTTTCATCCAGGAGAGCGGTGTTTGCATCCTGTAAAATGATAAAGCAAATGTGCTATGCATGTAACAGACAGACCTTGACATGGCATCCCAGAACGTCAACAACCAACACACCCATGCAGGATACCTTTCATGCTGTATCTGGACGTTGAAGGTCCATGACCAAATGTTGATATGTGACGAGGTTGGAGTGAGAATGTGTCTGTTTCTAAACAGTAGGCTATCACCCGCGAATGTGAAAGTCAACCCCAGCATTGGCATTTCACTTCGCTATATGTGCATTTCTTTTCTGTGCTGTGTCTGTGATTTTGGTAGCCTGCCCTCGGATGCATGCTGCTTTTGGTCTTGCACTTGGTCGCTACCTTGTTTAAGTCTCTATTTCACCTGTGTGCTGTGGCCAGGAGCACCCTAAACACATCAAAGTAAGAAGAAATTAAGAAAATACTGGCAGAGGGCAGAGTGTCTGTAGATAAATACGCCACCACACACTTCTAGTGGGTCATAGGTAATGACTGAAGGGGATTACTTTTGAACGTCTGCATAGTATACCTTCAAAGCCTTTTCTGTGTAACACTTGCAAAAAGCAAACTTTGTGTTCCTGTTAGGAGTTGGTTGTAAATGAAAAAAAAAAATGGATTGCTGATGACTTAAAAAAAAACCTGATAGTGTGAAGATCACTGCACTTCACAAGATGATTCTGAAATAACATGTGCTGTTTGACTGTTAAACTTAATAAACACATTAACAACACTGGTAACAAAGCAAGTGTTAGCACGTGTTTCCTATTTTTTGCACAGGGCGTCTGGTTTATGAATGGTTTGATCACGGTGATTGCTTTGATTCAGTAGCATTAGAACTTTACTGGAGCAAAAATCTCCTTTTGAAATGGTGCAATGATCAATGTGTGAAACACAGTTTTCCATGGCAACAGTAAACCGACTTCTTTGCTCAGCTAGCCGGCTAATCAAAATCAGCTCTTGACACCGCACAACAGCTTAGCCAAAGAACTACCCTTGAATCAAGGAAAGTAATGAGTCTCACTTCTTGCGACATTATTCAGCTGAAGAATGTCATGTAATTTGCCACTCAGTGATGGCTGGTAAATAAGGCTGCATGTGAATGCAAAATGTGCCAAAAAAAGAAAAGAAAAAATAAACAGGAATGTCTGCTAGAGTACAATAACTGACATGGTAGTGTGAAAGATGAGAGATGACAGGGAGCCAGCATGAATCTGACTGTGTATGTATTTCATACCTAAATTCATTCAATAGTTTTAAATTTAAAAATATATCTTACAACAAAATATAAACTAAGTACATTTGTAGAGATTTTCAAGACTTTATTTTTTCCATCCTACATGTGTAGCTACATCGTTTTTGTTTCAGGCTGTGGGCGCTGCTTTGTTTGGACAAGATGTTAGTCTACAGATGTAAACCGCACTTTTGCCTAACCAGGTATCTCAGAGACACAGCAGTTGTATTTACATTACATTTACTTTTTAGTTTTACAGCAACATAAAACTGAATGCTTCTCATTCCCAACAATATATGGAATCGAAACATCTTTCCGCAGTAACTGACTGATGTTTGGGTTAATTTCCAGGTCATGCTTAATTTACTTAATGCAGCCTTCACAGGGTTTTCTTTTTCCTTCGTTTCATTTATTTAATTATTTATTGGCTGGTTTAAACAGTGTTTTCAGTAATATATAAGTGTAAGTAATGGCAAATAAAATAGTGTTTTAACATTAATACTAGGGTTTATAGTATCGATTGGGACAATGCAACATGTCAATATGTTTAAAGTGTTTTTAAAAACACAGCAAGTGATTGAAGCAGTTGGTAACTTTTATGATTTTTAAATTTTTTTTTTTTTATCATGTTTACTGTAACTGTCACTATATTCTAAGACAGTGGTTCCCAACTAGTGGGTCACGGTCCAGAAGTGGGTCGTGGGTTCATTCTGAATGGACCGCAAGTGACTTGCAAATGTGTCAAGTTTCTAAAAAACACACTTTATTTTGAAGTACAGTGAATTTCCAGTGCAGAGCTTGTATTTTGAAGTGCCGTTTCCTGCTTTAGAGTGAGTGACTAACAGACAGCTACTTAACGGAGACAGCAAACTAGCTCCAAGACATGAACAGATACAAGTATGATGCTGACTATATTAAACTGTGTGGCCATTGTCCTAATGACTGAGGACAAATCTGGACTCCGTTGCTGGAGCAGTTGGGAACCACTGTTCTAAGATAACGAGACAAATAGTCTGTGAAAAAAGCATTTCCCATCTCTTCAAGCACATTCTCACTCCGACCTCGTCACATATTGACGTTTGGGTCATGGACTTTCCATGTCCACATATGACACGAAAGGTACCCTGGATGCATTGGTTGTTGCCTTTCCGAGGCGCCATGTCAAGTTCTCTTCTTTCAATATAAACTTCTGTTTTTCACAGGAAATTTACGGTTTACATTCAGTCTCTTCAAAATAAATCCACTACGTCGTTACAACACTGCAAATTTACGTTTTCTTTCCTTCAACAAAAGCCACACATGGTTGAGTTTAGCTTTGGAATCTTAAGGGACACGAACATCGCTCTCTCAAGAGAAAGTCGGTGTTTGTTTGACCCATCCACCACTCTTCCTGCCCGCCCCACTCGGACTTTCGCAGCCGTAACTTTCATTCTTGTCCCTCCATGTATCCCCCTAACACCGTTAAACTATAACGGCAACCAGCCATATATTATGCCAACGTTAAAGGATTCCTTTTTTCGTTGGTTTCTGATGGCGCAAGCCGGATTTCGGCGACTTCGGAATGAGACTGGACCCCCCCTTCCTACCGCCTCTAATGGCATTTGCTTGAATCAGACCGCGACACAGCAGGAACGACCAGTCAAAGCTGAGGAGTCTCTGACGTAGCTGTCAGATATGTCAATCACTGCTCATGCACTGCGGTCAAACTGTCAACCTAGGCAGTGCTGGTCAAATATGAATCAAGATTCTGTTACTGCATTTATTTCTCGCCTCAGTTGTTTTAAGCAACATATTTTAGTGTACTGTTTAGTTGTAAAATGAGAGTGTGACCAAGCCGCCATATTAGATACAGTTAAATGTGAGTACCAAGCACTGCCCATCAGCCAGACCAAGTTTCTCATTTTACAGCTAAACAGTGTGCTAAAATATGTCTCTGAAAACATATAAGGTGAGACATAGGCAATGCAGTAACAGAATCTTGATTCATTTTTGATCAGCATTGCCTAGTGTGAAAGTTTGACAACAGTTCATGAGCAGTGATTGACACCTGCGTTAGAAACTCCTCAACTCTGATTGGTTGTTTCTGCTGTGCCGTGGTCCGATTCTAGCAAATGCAATTAGAGGCAGTAAAAAGACGAGGGGCATGATTTTTTTTTCTAATGTTCTTTTAGAATATAGTGACAGTTTCAGTGAGGCCAAGTGCTACAGGGCAATAGAGTATGAAGAGATTTTTTTTTTTTTTTTCACAGATAATCTGTCTTATTTAGTGCTGTATGAATATAGTGACAGTTTCAGCAAATATGAAAGCAGTTACCAACCATAAGTCTAAGTTAATTTTATTTAAATTTAAAGCATAAGACAAACTGATGACCCTGTGTGATTTGACAGATTTGTTTAATAGTATTTTTATTTTCTGTCTTTGTGTTTAAAAGCCCCAAAACCCTGCAAAAAAATCTGGTTTTGTGAGCATAATTAGCTTCTAATAATGTATTAGTGATGGTTAAAATGCTTTAATCAAGCTTCTTTTTACAGATAAGTTGAACATTCTTAGTGCGTTTCACCCCGGGGCTAAAAAGCTAAATGTCGCATAAATAACTGAAAATATTTTGTTTAATTTAGGAGGAAAAAATGAAACCACCAACTTAAGGTCCTAACCGAGAGAGGCACCAAAAAGGGAAATAATTTCTTACATAACAGCAAAATATAATTATTTTCGTTCACTCATGGTTTTGTTTGTTTTACTACTGCATGTAATAACTCAACAGAGCGTGATAAACCCACAGACGAGTCTGGGTTTTGTGTTTTTTTTCTCTGATACGCTTCCAGAGTTGGTCAGAGAATATCCTGTGGGGCTCGACCCTTGCTTTAAGGCTTATGGCCTACATTGTATTGCACAAAGTAAATCTTCTTTGTCCTCCCCTCTGAGGGCCTCTGAATCAGAAACATAATGGATACAAAAAGAAATGGTTTTGGAGGGAAAAAATGCTCTTGGGTATGGTGTCCTCTTGCTGTAGCTTCTGTCTGCATTATAATGATATCTTAGTGTGTCCTTGTTTTGGGCTTGGGGATGGATCCACACACTAAAACACTTCATTTAAATTGTAGCTGTATTCGTGGAGACCGGCCTGTGAAGTCAGTCAGTCTGAGATGAAAGCGTGACATAGCTTTCAAATCGTCTCATCTTTAGAACAAAGACACATCATACCGAAACACAGAAGTCTACGGTCTGTGGTAAATCTGACAGTCTTTATATGTAACAGAAGCCGGTCCTGTCCAAACTTTACATACATGGTAATCACGCCATCGTTTTAAAACTCTACAAGGTTTAAAATTATTGCAGTGAAGCATAATCACATAATTTTACATTACATTTATGAGAGAATTTACATGTTCTGTTGTATATCTTGTCAACCAACTCGTCCATGGTGAAAAATAGTTTAATGTTAATTGGATTGTTTTTAAGCACAAGGTTTATGTGTCTGCATCCATAGCGATCTCTGTATTGCTGTTGACTGTAGCACCAGTAATAGCATTTTAAAGCTTGAAGCTGTACATCTGCCCCGCTGTTACAGGCTCTGACAGGTTTAGTGGCACAACTGCATTAACCCAATACTGAAGGAAAGAGCTGAGTCTGCCAGTCCCCGGCCCCATTTCCACAGGCCGATCTTCTGCCGGACAAAGCCTCGTACTTTGATCTGTTGAGTGAGTTCTGCCAGAACGTCTTAACTGCCTCTGACTTTTCTCCTCTCTGCAGCTCAGACGTGTGCTTGTTTCGAAGGGAACAAAAGACGAAAGCTGAAAAGATTTGGGTTAAAAATATGTTTGACTGCCACTGTAAGGAAAAAGAAACAGCTAATGTTCATCACTATTATAATTGATGCAAATTCAATCCGATATGCGCAGATTACCATGAGCTATCAGACTCATTAGTGAAGGTAAAAAACAAACATTTATTAGCTCAGTCAGATCATGATTGATAGTGTTAAGTCTGTGATGGTGCGCACTTCATTCTAGCCGTGTTGTCACTTAAAACTACAATTTTAACACTTGAACTTTTGTACACAATTGTGCGCCTCAATTTACATCTGTTCTCAAAGTGGCACATAATGATGTTGATGCCTTTTCAGTGAGAGACGGTGCCAAGTATTGTGCTTAGTCATCTCCATTTCAGAGAGGCCGGCTCGCTCTGTACAAAAACTTCACAAACATTGCATATTTCTCTCGCTCTTATGAATATATAAAATACATATTGATGTTTTTTTTTTTTTTTACCTCATTTCAATGTAAGATACAATAAAGAAAACATAAAGACGCTCTCTGAGTACACCACTGCACCAAGGTAGTTTAGGTTGTTAGTGTTTGACCAACAAATGGAAGCAAAGTCAAAGCAGTAACAAAATCCCTTTTCCCTCATCTTCACACTTTTCTTTATCATTTTAAATAGAGTATAATTTCATTAATGAACAATTTCTGTCAGAGGACACCACAGCTATAGAGTGGCATTGCCAATTTGGTTACTGTTAACAGCATTGAAGGTCACATATTTGGAGTAATTGTTACTCAAAGTCTGTGTAATTATATCGTTGAATGGCCAATTAAAATCCTTGTTCGAGGTTGAGATATTCCTTTATTTACCTTCCCTCTGTGGACCGTCTTTGCTCTTGTCATTCCTTAAAGCTTTGCAAGAGCACACCCCTCTGCATACACACACACACCACCGCTGCCGCTCCCACGTCTGCGCTTGTCATGCTGGTTTAATAAGAGATAGCATAGAATTAGAGAAAAGACAATACTGGGTGTTTGCACTCCCCCATACTGGGGTAATGGTCTGGGGAAGCTGATTAAATACCACGGGAGCTTCTGTCCAACCAGCTTAATCTGGACAATACAGTATGTGGGTGAACACTATTCCATAGTGTTCACACCCGCCTATACCAGAGAATGAAATTAGCCACCCATCCCACACACTCAAGTCCTTTCTTTCTCTGCAATTCCTTTACGTATTTTGCTGTCACACGTGGTAATTACATCAATTGTGGAATAGCTTTATGTGTTAACATCACAGTTTGTTTTATTTAAGGAAGTGCAGTCAATAGACACCTATAGCTACAGGAAGAATCCTGCTAATGTGTCAGCGCCTGCACCTACAGTAGTATCAGCAGCGAAAACAGTCTCCAGGTGGAACTGTGAGGAAGTGGGAGGGGATGTGTGGATCTGAAAATAAACCTGCCGATGAGTAAAAAAGAAAGAAAAAGAAAAACAGACTGAACAAATGTGAAGGGCTCACTCAACGTATGTGCCTTTTAATATGACAGCGTGTGTGACAGATGATTTTTTTATTTGTGTAGCTGTTTCCATGCTGACGCTAGGGATAATATAAGGCTGCTGTATAACCTATACAGTTTTCTCGTGGAGGTAAAAGAAGGCTTCTTTTTGCTTGCTATTAGATATTACACATCCCTGTCTCACAGAAATTGCAATAACATACAAATTTGAAACAGCAAATACATTTTTGAGGAAAACATGACGCCAAGCAAACTTCGTTTTCTATTAAGATATTGAGTTAATGTTGCCAAATAATGTATCTGGCAAGTGGCAAACATGTTGACACAAAACATATCAGTGAAATGTTCAACATATTTCATTTGTTTTCACCAAAATAGGCTCTTAAAATACAATCTCGACTCAAAGAGACTACAGTATTATTATTAATTACCTTTTTTAAATCAATACTTAAAGGACAACTTTGGCATTTTTCAACCTGGATCCAATTTTCCTGTGTAAATTGGTCAAAGAGACTGATGTGAACAACAGTTTTTGAAATTGGTCCAGTATTGAGGTAGCAGGCAGCAGCCACAAAACAGGTTGCAATGGAAGCACATGGGGGCAATTGAACACTGTCACTCTATGTCCATTAAAAGTGGGGTTTTTTTGGCCAATAACTTACAGACCGGATCAAGTGAAAGGTAAAGAGACACTTCAGCCACTTATAATAACAATCTGAGCTGCTCTGTGGCCAAAAAAAAAAAAAAAAGGACATACAGTGATGGCTTTCAATTGCCCCCTGTGCTTCTATTGTAGCCAGTCCCATGGCTGCTGCCCGCTCCCTGCTCCCTTAATTCTAGACCAGTTTGAAAAATGCAAGATTTCTCTTTACACAATATCAGAGCCGGTTATAGCCCCAATGCAGAGTTGTATGGTGTCAGCTCGGATCTTGAATGACAATGAGTGTCGTACATGATAATGCATTGTTTTATCTCATGTAGTGTGTCATAGGAGCAGAAAGGCTAGCATGTTTGATTTCCTTCAAACAAGCCATTTCATACATGGCTTCTGCCATCAAAGATGTCACTTTGACCAATATGAACACAGAGCAGTCTGCTGCATTAGCATCAAGCTAGCAAACAATGTTACATCTTTATCATGGAGGATATAAAGTAATAACAGAAAGTAATAATTTTGGTTGAGAGAATCCCTTCATTTTGCTAAAAGACTTTTATTGTGAAACATTTGCAGGAACTTGTGGATGATTCAGTGACTTGCACGGTTTTCATGCAGTAGCCTACTTCAAATGTAACTCCTGCCATCTACATTACTACAATAACATTTCGCCTGGAAAATGAATAGCTAAAGTGACTGCAATAATTATAATAATAGTAAAAATAGAACAAGTATAACAATGACATTATGCATGTTGTGACAGATGCCCAAGGATGATTGGTTGTGGATCAGCACGCAGTCTGTCATGTCTGTCAGCCAAGTCATGGCGCAAATTATGACTCCAAAATTGCCTAATCTGACATCATGACCATTGCAACAGACAAAAATGTTGTGTGATGTGAACCTGGTATAAGACAAGAGTCTGGACATGAAGCCTAGGATCTTGTGTCAAGGTCCTGCAGATGGTACGTCTGCCATCATCCCCAACCACTTCCTCCCAAAGCCTACAGTACATGAATGTGGTGTTTTGTTACCTGAAAGAAAAGCTGTCTCAACAACATAATTAAGAAAGCAGTTCAGCAATTTACAGACATCATTTCGGAGACAGTTTTGCAATACAATAACCCTTCAACACACACTATTTCCTTTCAAATGTATAATAATTTATACAGAAATTCAAGGAATAGTTATAAGGCATGAAGATCTGTGAGTGCAAAATAACAGCAGCACTTTACGATATTATATAACTGTATAACCCCAAATGGCATTTAAAATAATGTACATATATCCATATAAATTCAACAAAAGTGTGACATTAAACGCCTCACAGACGGGCTGCTGTATTGGATTTCATTATATTTAAAGCCACTGCTTTTACTGTGTCCACCCCTGACTACTTTTAAAAGGTGCGCTGCCCTATTTGCCTGCTTTAGTCAATAACAACCACACCATATATGCACGGCCACAGTGACCCCAGGGGGCCTCTCCAAAGATGCCACTGTATGCATGGCCAGTGATGCTATAGAAAGAGCTAGAGAGCTGCAGCTGATCCTTTCTCATTTCGGTGCACTCAGCACGTTGGGCCCATAATGCCTTGAGTGCTTGCCTGAGCTACATGACATCACTCAGCTCCGCCACTCTCCAATTCTAGTTACTCCTCCGATATCCAGGGACAGAATAACTGGTAGAGAAAGAGGTGAAATAAGGGTTTTGTGGCGGGGAAGTGTGGAGGGGGAGGTGGTGGAAGGGAGGCGAAAGCAGGCAAAAGCTCGCCCGGGGCAGAGCACACCAGAAAGCTCTCTGTGGTACACACTAATCTGGCCGCCCACTAGTTGTGACCCATGTATTCCCCGTGTGAGCGGTGTACTCCAGGACAAGCCCAGCCTTCCATCACTGTCACACGCTGCACTAATGAGTGCCAGAGGCCACGAGGTCAATGACTGGGCTGATTTGCCTGCTGATAAGTGATCGCCAGGAGGTACTGCAGTGGAGAAACTGAAAAGAAGTCCCCACATTTGGCAGAGCAGCTCTCAGTTTCCCTTCCCAAAAATACGAAAACTATAAATCTCATTCTTGCTAACAGTGAAACATCCAGGGAACTAAACTAAGCAAATAACCAAATCACTGCTAATATTACTTCTGCATTATTTAGAGAACAAGATGTTACTGTCGGTGTAATCGCACCCCAGATATGTTTTAATCTTAAGAAGTGTTTGGTGCATTAAAACCCTGAGTCTTTATCGTATCTCCATGCATAACTCTTTGTTATTCCTAATGGCAGAATAAGTGATTTGAGAGTCAAATTGCCCCTCCGTGATTCCAGCATGCCATTCATATAGGTAAGTGATATCAGCCGCCAAAACTAATTTACATGTGATTATGCAGCTGTTACTGTAGAAAAGAGAGGATAGCAGTAATTGTCTTACTTTTAGCATGTAATTACGTAGCAATTTGCTTTCTGTAATCTGAGATGCTATAGTGAGAGCTGTGTGGCAGAATTAATTAAAGAAAGAGGTGTGTTGTCTTGACACACACTCCTGTTCTTTGTTCCCATCACACCATAGCTTGTATATTCCCTTTTTTTTTAATGAAGTGTGCTTTTCACCTTTATATAACACTCAGAAAGTTCTTTAGGGGCACAGGTATGACTTGGAGCTTTCCTTTCATAATGTATTGGACTCCATATCCTGTCAGAGGCAGCATCTAACACCGCTGTGGATAAAAGGAGTGGAAAAAAACCCCCAAACTGTGGAGTAATTATCCTTTACCTTGTAGAGCTGAAAAGAGTTTTTTCTCTGTTGCGTTCTATGGATAGCTCCTTATCATCATGTTTCCAGCTTATCTTGCTCTCTTTTAACTTCACCAAAAGCAGCATCAAGCTGTTGATGACTTTAATCATCCCTAAAAATGAGGCCCACATTCAAGAGAATGATGCCGCCTGGAGCATATGAACTTTAAGGCATCAGATGGGGGGATAAGTCTGCAGTCCACTTTCAGAGTGCCTCAGCTTTGTAATTGTAGACACATACCTGATGCCTTTATTTTGGCAAGACATTGGATATTGGCAGTTCTCAGGAAGACTGGCAGTAGCTGTAATCAATCAGGTCATCTGGTGCCAGGGGGAGACAGCCAAGCCCAGGGGCTGTCTGTCCATCAGGGAGCGTGGCAGGACTCTACCTGCGCTGCCTCCATACATGTGCATAAATGAAAAGGTTGTTTTAATTAGCCGCTTCCTCCTTGAAGTTTATTCAATTTTCAGGCCGTTTAGTGTCATTAGAAGGTGGTTCAATAATGCATCAGGTACACAGGGAAGAGTAGGTTTTTGTGTTCGCACTCAGAGGATTTGCAAATATCTCTGAAAGATTTAACAGTTTGCTCTGAAGCTTTCACATCAGAACAGTTCCAGCCTACTTCACAGGAAACTCATGTAGACATCGGTTTTAGTAGTTCACAGTTCATAAATGGCGCTCTGCTTGGTAGGGGTGCTATTAAAGAGGCTCGACAGGGCAGGGTCTCATTTAAAAGTTAAAAAAGAAATCAAAGATAAACCAACAAAAAGAATGTACAATGGTCGATAGTGTGAAGTTTCCACAAAGCTGTAATCACCCAGAACTTTTTTAATTGACTTATTTTTGTCATAGAGATTTTTTTTTACAGTGCAGAGAATGTGCAGTAAAAGTTGTGTGCTCATTTTGGATTTATTTTGAGATCATTGCACTTGATTTATTCTAGCAGGAGGACGGAGGCAACATATGCCATTGCAGGTGGTGTTTGTTATGAACCTACCCAACAGCGAGTCCATAAAACTAAATCCATTAAAATTTCCTCTTGATTTTGTCGGTATTGAATAAACACACATACAAACATCTTGTAGATGCAGCTGTGAAAGTAAACACTGGCAATAAAAAATATTTGGGTTTTTTTATGCTTTTCAGATTCTGTATCCCTGCCACGTTGGAATGCATTCAAGATAGATTTTTTTAACAAAACTGAAGGGACACACTTGAATTTATATTCTCATTTGTTCTAGCTTAGCGTCTTTACTCACACACACTGACAAGTGGACCTTTAACATCCATTTATAGTATTTTTTTATTGCCCCAAAAAAGTGTCTCATCTATGATTAATATTTGTTCCTTGAATTAATTACCAAATAACTTGATCATTAGTCCACCTGTGCTTGTCTTCATGCATTTAAGGATGTGGTCTTCACTGGAGAAAGTCAGAAATCCCTTTAAAACTTCTGTATGAATTTCTACCACCTGTGTTGACAAAAAGAGGTTTGACTCGTGTGGGTGTTTGTGCATATTTCTTCTGAAACCTGGCACTCGGTTCCCAAAACTTTAGACAGCCAAAGTTTTCTTGGATTTAGGAGCTGTGCCTACCTTAAAGGTCCAGCACAGACTGTATCTGAAGGCCGAGAGATCAAAATAACACTAGAATTTATCATTTCAGAAAGTCTTATAGACTTCCTTTAACTCAAAACATACAGTCATCTCTTCACAAGCTGCTATTAGGTTCCCGTTTTTCCGGATTCTTATTCGGCGTGTGTGTGTCATTGCCAGCCCATGAATGATGCATGCACATGCAGAGCTGCAGGGGCTTTCTAATAGTGACCCTGTGTCGCCTTGCTCGCAGGACTGCAAAGAGAAGAAAAGTGGCAGCCTGTAACCGTGTTGACATTTTGGAGTGAGTGATCCAAAACAAATGTCCATTAATGGCGTGTTGCGTTTCATGCGAGTCTGTTTTATTCTTCCGGCCCAGCACAGGTCATCCCAGCCATGCCAGCAGAGGTGATGCTTCACCAAGCTGCACAAATCAGCTTTCCATTTCACTCTGTATGAAAGATGTTTAAAAAAAAAAAAAGATTTCCGGTTGATAGGTGTCGGCTTTCCATGATGGAAATACAAGTAATGCTTCCACTTCCAACAGCCACATGGTTATAGTCTCACATTGCCATGATGGTGAATTAATGCTCTGCTGGTGCAAAGTCTACACTGTGCATCCCACCTGCAGAGCGTTCGGTAATCAGTGCTTAGGACTGAAGGAGCGGGAGCCATTAAATGGAGTTTAATAGATATGAAAGAAGACATTCGTCTGCTCCCTCAGTCCCTCTAGAATAGGATGGTTAATGTGGATCTGACCTTAACAGTCCTTTATTTTAGCAGTGAAGCAATCAAGGCTGCAGAAGATCATGCCACTTTTCTTCCAGATCTGACGCATGTTATGATTTACAAAATGAAGCGTGACATACTATAATAGAATATAATAGAATAGAAAGCCTTTATTGTAATTGCATAGGAACAAAAGGATGCTACATATACAATGAAACTGTGGAGGCTACTTCTAAGGTGCAGACAAGAAATACAGATAATTTGCATTTGCACAGCAAACAACATTTATGCAACAGGACTGTTGTGTAACACAAGACAACAAATAACACGCAATGTAAAATAAGTAGCATACATACTAAGTAAACTTGCAAGATTGCTGTCAACACGCAACTTAAAGCCTTTAGATGTGTCCTGCTTTACGGCAGTGGTCCTCAAAGTGGCGACTCAAGGCGAACTCTCATTTCCACTTCATGTTTGAAGCCTTTAGAGGTTTATAGTTTGGCAAATTGTTGGGACTGTTTCCATGGATGTACAGACAAATAGACCTGAACCTAAAAATTTTTCAAGCAGCAACCATTTTGATGATCAGTTAATTGTTTCAGTCACATCCTAAGCAAATATGTGATTCCAGTTTTGTAAATTTAAAGATTTCCTACTTTTGCTTTTCATATAGATGTTGAACTGAATATCTTGTGTGGGACTGTTGGTTGAACAAGACAAGACATTTGTAGATTTCATCTCTGACTCTGGACAATTATTAGGGCTGACCCCAAATGTTTCAAGGCTTAGATTGTTGCCATAGTAAACAACATCAAAATCAATATTTGACTGCTCAGTTTATAGGCTATATACACATATAGAGGGAGAAAGAGCGGATCAATATGAATCAATATGCTGCAGTCTGCAAGTCTGCCCATTTTAGATAGTTAAGAAAATAAGAAATTAAAGGAAAATCAAAATTTGGGAGGTCAGTGTTGATATTTTGGCAAGCCGTCACAAATCAATCAGTGTAGCTATAGGAAACACAAAGCCTTTATTTTTGTATTGAGGAATGGACTTACTTCAATTACTTGTGTATAATACGTTGACATGTCTGATTTGACAGATTAAGTCAAAGTATTTAATCTGAAATCTTAGGCAAAATGCCCTATAAAAACCAAAGTATGTTTCTGAGGTGATTTTTATGTACTTAACTCAAATAAATCAACATTTGACGAGTCAGAACTCATTTCTGTTCTTGTGTTAACACCATTGACGTCCTTTAGATTAGGCAAGTCAGAGCTATGGAATATTAAATCCTCTATATTTTCTCATTACATCTTAGCCTTTCTGACCCTCAGGTGTGCATACGCTACAGGTTTTGAACTTATCTAAAATACAAAACTGTGAAATTATTGGTTATCTTTGCGGTATTGATCATGGGATGTAGGTATTTATCAGCTGTGTGTATTGACTGAGAAATATCCATATCATGCACCCCTAATTGTTGGGTTATATTAGGTGCACTGAGTGATGTTCTTGACTTTCATTTAATCCCCATCCCCCATTGAAGCTTTGATTAATTGCAGATATTTATCACTGCAGCTTTAATGCCCAAATCCTGGTATTCTGGACACCCCTAGAAATTTCAGTGGGTATGTTTCACCACTTTCCAGCAGACTAATCAATCACTAATAAGAAAATGATTATTATGAGGCAAGATCTTAAGTATTTTCAATGATTTCTGTGTGGATCAATGTGTATTTATCCACAGTGAACACAGAAGATCTCAGTATCTCTGTAAAATGTCGGCTGATTCCAAGAGTGTGTGCATCATGTCTGTGTATTCACATTTGACTGAGTTACGACTCTGAAAAGAAGGGGCGCCAAGGGAGCCCCAAGCTATTTTTTTCACCCGCTCCGCGTGCCCTCCCCACCCCCGCCCCCAACGCTCCGGTGCCCTAGGCAATTGCCTGCGTCACTTATACAGCAAACCGCCACTGGGTCCTCAAGCTGAGACACCCCATGAATATGAAAGCCTACCTTCTAGATTATACTTAATTTGTGCTATTTATCCTCTGGGAGAGGAAAGATTCACACATTGTATTTTCTTCAAGAGCCTCAGATAAATCATGATAATGAGAATAATGCCGGCATATTGGAATAACATGTTATAATATTCCTTCGCAGGCATTCAGGCAAGACTTGAAGGAAGATTTTTTTCAATGCACCCACTCCCGTTATCGTGGAAAACTGATTCGTAGCAGATTATTTATCTTACTTGCTTCAATTGAAAACTAGTAATTCCTAATTGTTACCATGTATAAGAGGGAAGATAAAATGAAGCTTCAGGTAACCGCTTGTGAGTCTAGTCCCAGTTATCTCTGCGTGTGAAAAGAACTCTTACATTCTCTGCTTTCATGCATACAAATAAAACCAACACAGGACATTATCCTGCCAAAGGTCCAAAAATACTAATTACCTGCTGTTTACTGGGCTTTGTACACCCCACCTTTCTTGGGACAATCAATAATTACACACAAAGGCCGGGAGAATGAAATCACCCTGATAACCATTAGCATGAAACTGGATGAAGTTCATTAGCGATTCTGCGGGCATAGTGTGTAATATCCAATATCGGAGACAACTAGCTCTGTTATCCCTTTGTCTTTTATTCTCATCCTGTGTTGAAGGCACACAAATTGGTATTCTGTGACAATTCATTACAGCCTTACACAACATGCAGTCTAATATATTGCCTCATAACAGCAAGATGAGCTGTTTTTGATACATTTTTATGCTGTTTGCACATGCTGTCTCGCACACATTTCCCTGTTTTGAATGGCTGTACTGAATGACATGATTTCAGGTCATTTAAATGGATTCTGAGTTACTTACCAGGTACGTTTTAACCATGAACGATATGGATGGAACTCAGCTAAACAGGGGCTTTTAGCCTAATTTAACTAATAGATGTAAGCATCTGTTGTGTAGGGGAAAAAAGAACAGAGGAGATTATCTGTATTTGTTAAACCTGAAATCCTGTGTTTCACCGTGGATACTGTGTAGTCACTTAGGCCTGAGCTGCCTGCTGCATGCTCTAACATTACACTGCATGACTGGCTCCCTATGGCAGCGCACAAGAAAGCGCCTTTCAAGCTTGGGATGGACGACACAAAGGGACCATGCATGCAGAAAATAAATAAATGAAGAGACATGTTAAAAATTAACCATCTCTGCTCTTCTCCCCAAATGACCAAACCACCACTGAACCTCTGGATGGGCGAAGTAGGCCTGGTGCTCCGGAGCATCCTTTACTTGAGCCTCACTTGCTCTCAGTCGACCGTAATGACAGCAAACAAAGACTACTCCGATACTTCCTGCTCAAAAGTAAACTTCTTTAAAGTGGACCCTGAGCATTAATTTTCTGTTCAGCGTGCTTGTTTACCATCTCTGCGTGCTGGATTTTTACAATGCGGGGGAGTGAACCCCAATTTGCTCCTTGTATAACCCACTGCAGTCATTTAATTAGACTGAGAAGGCACATTTACATTTACTGAATATTTATATTGAAATGCATCCTATTAAATCTCATCAAAATATCTTATCAATTTAACTAATTATATGCACATGCTGCTCATTAAATCAAGCACACTGTAAGGCATAACTGCAAAACAGCATGAGCACAACAGGCAGCACTGGAAAGATCCTTCACTGAAGTAGAAATACTCAGTGTTGAGCAAGTTACCTTCATTTAAAGGTAATAAGATACATTACAATATTACTCTCTGTGTAGAGTAATATGTTATTACATTAATTTTGCATTACTTTGACCTCAGAAGAACGAATAGACATTATAAATGGATGAGGGTCATGATGTTTCACAGCAGATAAGCATAGCACAGGTCTGACCCATTCATGCGTTCACACAGAGTGGTTCACATTTTGCATTAAAATCCCCTGCTTATATTAATAATAGTGTGATTATGAAGAACAATTAAATACCCTGGACCTTTTAAAATAAATGAACAGCCTTGGACATAGGGAGCATCCGGCAGAGGATCAACAAATATTGAGGTTAGCACAACAAACAGAATAGCGCAGAGTCACGCAAAATTAACACACTGGAGCTGGAAGAACCACCTGCTGGTTCTCGGTGTGTCAGTCACAACAACACCTGAGAGAGAGTTATGCATAAGAACGGGACGGTGTGCCGGTCTTGATCTGTGGTTGTAGGGGATGTGAATGGAAATGCCTCCAACATATATTAACATCCCCCAGATGTGTCGATCACAAGGATGAGGAAAAAAACAAACCAGAGGCCAGCTCCTTAACCCTGCTGCTTCCAGGCAGCCTTAGGACGCAAAAGCAGATCGGGATACAGTGTAGGTATATGAATGGAAACACACTGGACATAATAATGTACACAATCAAGCACCCTTCACACAGCAACCTGCGGGGGATGTTTTTTTTTTCTGGTAGCGCACTGGCAGCGTGGATCAGTGTGGATAAATGAAAAATGAAAACAATTAACAGTTTATTTCAGGTGGTAATTCTGTAAGTAGCATGCTATATTACTTTGTCACTTTGTTAAGGCGTCACTTTTGTAACTTGTAACACCTAACAATGATTACAAGTAACAGCCCTGCATTTGAAATCCTACGACTTAGGTAAAGAAAAATTATGATCAAAATGTGCTTAAAGTTGCAAAAACAGTACTTTGTTGTAGTAAAATGTCCACTGTGAGTGAAGTTTAATCATAATATGACATAATAGATTGTTAATACTGATGCATCAGTGTGCAAGCAGCATTTTAAAGCTGTATCTTGTTGAGTAGTAGCTCTTTTAGTTTTTAATAGTTGGGATCATATTCCTGCTGGAACATACCCCAATGTGTTTAGAAGCTTTTTAATTTATTTTTTTTAAGGTAGAAAGTGCCACTATACAGTCATTTTCCTGCTACAAGTTGGAATACACTGCTAGCGTAATATAGCTTCATGCTAATGTCAGGGAAACCTGTAATTTTGGTTGCCAATTTTTTCTAATGTTTCTCTGATTTTAGATGGAACATGTTGTGTATAGAAGCTTTAACTGGTCATTTTTAATGGTTGAAAGTACCACTGTTCACAAATACAGTCATTTTCATGCTGCAAGTAGGCCTGTGCTGCTAATGTAATGTAGCTGCATGCTAACATCAGGGAAACCTGTTATCTTGGTTGCTGTGATGTTAATTTCTACCTGATTTCAGATCATATTCCTGCTTTTATTGGTAATTTTTCATGGTGCAAAGTGCCGCTATACTGCATTACAGTCATTCCCCCAGCTGCGATGCTGATGCAGAGATGCAGCGATAGTAGTGTTGTCACAATACCAAAATCTTTGTTTCGGTACCAATGTGAATATGAATTTCGATACTTTTCGATACTTCCTAAGGAAAAGTCCTTTTGGATACAAACCTTTAGAACAATAAATAGTAGGGATGAAATAATACCAAAAAAATCATGGTTCAGTAAGTACCTCAGTACGGACGTCACGGTTTGGTAACTCAAATGTTCCACCAAGGTGTGCTGTCTCGTGTCGTCTCCCTTTGCGAGGCAGACTTTCTCTTGTCTTTTTTCACGTGCGCCAGCTGCAGATGTTGATACAGGTGTTGTCATACACACCACTTGCGCAATCTGTGCTCCAATAGGAACAAGAAAGGTGTTTGTGTGCATAAATGAGTAAAATAAATTAACTAAATTAATGAATTGAATCAATTTCAAAGTACCAGTATTTTCCAAATGCAGTATAGTACCGTTTGGAATACTCTAGTACCGCGGTACTATTTTAGTACCGGTATACCGTGCAACACTAAGCGATAGAGAGGATTCGGAAACACTGCCCAATCAGAGCAGTGTGGGCTTCCTCAGGAGGGGGGCTTAAAGAGACAGGCATGAAATAGAGTGATCCAGAGAGAGGGTGAGTACAGGTATTCCAGCACAGACAGCATGAGGGAAAAAAAGTGTTTTTTGAACATTAAAGCATATAAACATGTTCTCAAAGAAACCCCAAATACAAGCATGAACCTGTAAATGAGCATAACAGGTCCCCTTTAAATAGGTGACTTCCTAGCTGCACCAGCTGACATCGATTCAGTTTGAATTAGTCTCAGATGGAGCAAAACAGGAGCATTCACATCCTTATCCTGCTTCTTCCTGTATACATACATTAACTGCTGTCGTGAGGGATAGAGACATTTGCTCTACTTAGTAAATGCTCGGCTGGTTTTCCCTTCTTTTTTTTAAAATGCCTCTTACTCCTGGTGAAACTATTGGAAACCACAGTCCGTGTAAAGTGTTAAATGTGGGGAACGTTTGCCACATCACCACATGTCAAGAGCAAAGAGAGGAATCTTAATTTATCACGGGAAAGGCCTTTTCACCTCTTTATCAGCCACTGGAGGGATATTATAGGACTGGTACTTGGTAACAAGACATTTAGGGAGAGTATAAATCTTTTCTTTCAAGGTAAATCTTACTTTTATGTTCAGATAATTCTTGGACAAGATAAAGTCGTCAACACCGCTCACTGTCCTCTTACATTTGTGCTGCTCAGTCCTAATTAGTAACCAGGCAGTTTAAATCCTCAACAAGAAAACTGTAAGCACGAGCAATTCCACATA
This sequence comes from Epinephelus fuscoguttatus, assembly GCF_011397635.1. NCBI lineage: Eukaryota > Metazoa > Chordata > Actinopteri > Perciformes > Serranidae > Epinephelus > Epinephelus fuscoguttatus. Next base: position 18,188,746 of record NC_064770.1, on the reverse strand, counting down.
AATTGGAGTGCACACTTTAGTTGCAGACCTCTTACTCAAGGGTTTCTCACTGCATCTAATGACAGACCTGTGGGATGTAGCAATGAGCTTTTAAACTCTCTAAATGTCACAAGAAATAAAGCACAATCCTTGTAAAATGTAGTTGAAAATACTGACAACATATTGGAGTAGCACAAGATACAGTGTCGTATTGATAAAAAGGAACTGGATAAATAGAAAATAAGGTCAAGTGAGACAAGCAATGATCGCGGTGTTATGCTGAAGAATTTCACACGTAAACATACATATACATACATACAATATTTCACAAGCAGAAATATATCCCTCGTAACAGATGTCCATCTTTCCCCCCAAAGGCTGTTTTCCTAGTTCTAGTTCTGCTTCTAACTTTCAAAGTGAAAAAGATAATTTACTGTGTGCCGGGGGAAGCCTCGCTTCACTCTAGTAAACCTGTGTCTTTCAAGTTTTCTTCTTTGCAGTCTCTGCAGTAAATCAAATGAGCACACTTCTCTTTTTCTCCTCTCCTGAGACATATTTTGTTTCAGTTTTCTGAAAATCACACAGTTTAGTCAGGGTTTGAGGGTGTTGTTTACCGCAGTAGAAACACTGCTTGGGAGGAAACCTGTTATGGAACAAATATACACTTTTCAAACTGAATTTTTAAACTAAATGGGCTTATATTTTTGCTTTGTGTTTTGTGGGAAAAGCCACCATGTCATTCAGCTACAGATGTTTGAATTGTGCGGCGCGCTCAGGGTGTGATCATTAATGGTGGTACGTGATGACCAACGATAACCTTTCAGCGTGCTTCTCCGCGTCTGGTTGGATACTTGATGAGAGACAAAGAGTGTCTCAAGAACAGAGGGGATGTTAAAGAGCTCAGCATACCCTTCAGCTGACACTATCTCAAGTGAGACTTACTGCAAGTGGACAAGAACAGAGAGCAAAAAACATAGCAGGAAAAGGAGAGATAACATTGATCAAGGAGAAAAATAGGATCCTCACTCAGAGTCGTTCATCATCACCTCGCTGTGCTACTTAAACTCTAGACCGTTCTAAAGGATACGTAACACTGATTACTGTTCAGAATAACAACGTTTGAAACCTGCCTTCTCTATGAAACCAGAATAATGAAATGATTGTATCTGTTTATCTCACAATCTCTTTCATTTCTTCATTACTGTCACTACAGTAACCAGAATAACTGAAACACACTTAGAGCACAGTGGGCAAGAGTCCTCCACGGTGAATGCAATATCACAGCGTAGGCTTCCTGAAGGTCTAGAGGTTAGGATGCACACTATATAACCACAGTGTGATGTGTTCACTTGCGGCCTTGGGCCTTTGTGGCCCTCACATGAATTTGGTCTGTACTGCTTCTGTGAAAGAAAAGGCTTTGTAAGAGGCAATGTAGGCTTCAGTGTTGTAAAGATGATCGTCGTCAGACGTGCTGATCTTTGGATTGAATCTCATCTTTAAAGAAGCCTCATTCATTGAGACAGGAAATTAAAAAATACACCATAGAATAGAGGTATCAGACAAAAAAGAGGAAAAAAATTTTTTTCTTTCTATTAGTCATTGCATTGCATTGCAGGTGGTGGTATTGTAGTGTATTAAATCAAAGTAAGGTGTTGTGTAGTACCATGTGTGAACAACACATTCTCACACTGACTTTGTCACATATTGACGTTTTGGTCATCGACTTTCTATGTCCATAAACGAAGTGCAAGGAACACATAGGTGCATTTGTTATTGATGTCCTGGAACACTGTGTTCGTCGGTTCAACACTGCGAATTGATGTTGGTTTTCCTTCAACAACTAATGCACGTGGTTGGGTTTGGGCAACAGAAACACTTGCGTAGCTTAGGGAAAAAAGAACAGAGCTTGGCTTTAGAATCTTACACTGCTCTCTAGGGTGAAAGTTGATGTTTGTTGGATCCATCCGCCACTGCTCCTGCCCACTCCACTGGGACTTTCGCTGCCTTAACTTTTGTCCTTTTTTTGTCCTGCTGCGCCACCAGGGCGGGATTGTGTGACATGCTGACTTTAAATGGAACTTGTGAGCTTGTGGTTACGGCATGCAATGTCATGTACAAGATGGAGTTTAAATAGTTAGGTTGGGAGAAAACTGTTAGGAAACAGTGACTGTCACTGTCTACAGGCCACCTACTATGCCAACAATCTTGCAAGCTAGCAAGCAGGTAACATAATGCTAGGAGGTTAGAAAGTCATGGCGTCATATTGCCTCATATCATTGGTACAACACATGCCCAGTCTAGTCCACACTTGCAGAAAGGCTCATAGAATATGGGGATGATTGATTCATTTCACTGAGGTGTCCGCAGGTGGCTGTGAATCGGAAAATATTTTATATGGAAAATAAAAATATGGGTAAGAATTCTGCAATACCTGAAAGGGTCCTTAATAAAAGACCACAAACATTGCATGCATATATGCAGTCTTCTGTGGTCCTCCAACACTGCAGCTCTAGGTACATTGCACATGTGTCATACCCCTGGCTACCATGTGGTCAACCTTCATTTAATAGCCTTGAGGTAATGTAGGAAATGCATTGACAGAAGAAAAAGATAAGGCTGTTGGGAATATCAACATTTCCCTCAGACATAGAATTACAAAGAAAAGTTCTATAGCCTACAACTAAAATTTCAATATATTAACTTACCACCTACACCAGTGTATCCCAACTGGTCCAGCCACGGGGTCCAGATTTCTCCTTAGCCATCTGTTCAAGGTCCACACAGTTTATTATATTCAGCATCATAATTGCATTTGGCCATGTCATTGAGCTAATTTGCTGTCTCTGTTAAGTAGCTATCTATTATTCACTCACTCTGCAGCAAGAAATGGGACTTCAAAATAAAAGCTTTGTGCCAGAAATTCCATGGACAGTACTTGAAAATAAAGTGGGTTTTTTTGGACCGCGACCCACCAGTTGGGAACCACTGATCGATCTACCCAAACGTGAACTTCCATGGCCTCCTCTTTTTCTGAAAACTCCACCAAACATATCACAACCATTGAACATTGGAGAGAAGATTTACATTTCTGAGGTTGTGAATACCACAGGAGGGGGCATTCATATGGACTCTTCCATAAACATGGTAAACTTGACCCAATTACTGTCTATTAAAAAGTCATATTACAAAGATGTCGAAGATGAAGAACGTTAACATAATTTTAGGCTTGTAAAGAACTAATTTATACACTTTAGTTTCAGATAATAGATAATAGATAATAATGCGCTGTAAAATGTAGGACTATGGGCAAAATTTGAAAGTTATTACAAACTCATCCATAAACCAAGTAAAGACATGCTATGTAAGAACTGTAACTCTTCAGGGAGGTAAAGAAAAACCCACTATGATCCTGTGACCTCATTAATTACTCGAGCACATACCAGTGAGATGCTCCACCATTACCAACACAAATATAAGAAAACACCAGCCCTGACCTTAAGTGGTTCCATGCCATTAGGCATACTGTGGATCAGACTGGAGCTTTGAGCAGACTTTAGCTTTTAGCGCCTTTTCACCCCAGGCTTATTGCTTACAATGGCAGAACACAGAATTTCTATTTTTTTCTAAGTCCCTGTCTTATTCAAGGGATATTTTCGTCTATTCTGAGAAGAAGAGTCCTCTGTAAAAATGTCCTATAACATCTAAAACAGCGCAATAAATAAATAAAAGCACATACTGGTTTGCAGTTTACCCCCCGGTCTGAAGTAAAACCACTGTAGTACATCCTCTGTTTCGAGGTATGACAATTTAAGAACATTTCTTTGACGGGGTTGTTTACTTTAAGACATGCTTTGAGCAGCAGCTAAAATTGTTTGCTTGCTCAGTTCTATTCAGTGTTTATTCATTCTGTCTGCCTCTCCCACCCGGATTAGCTGGAAATCTATGTGCCAGTTTAGAGAGGGGTTAGCCCTACTTGACAGTTTTTCCTATCTCCCTAAAATGACAAATGCCATCAAAGAATCTGGAGGCTATAGTAATACTGTTTAGCTTGCAGTTTGCCTGGTAATTAAAATGGGAGGGCAGCTACCTCCCTAATGTCAGAAGGATTTTGTTATCAGCTTCGCAAGGTGCTATGAAATGAGTCTCTGTGCGCCATAGTCTTAACCATTCATATCTGCCTCCTCAGACTCGGGCTTGAGTTGCAGTTTTAGACAAGGTTGCCATTCTGGACCCGTGACTCGATCATTAGAAGGTCAGAAGCACACAAAAAGAGACAGATTGTGCAGCCACCTCTCAACAGGACTCATCTCATCTCGTTTACAGCACAGTGGGTTGCTTTCACAGTGCTATGCTCAGGAATGTGACATGGCTAACACTGACAACTTGAAATGTACATAAAACGCAGCAAGAGCGTCGGCATTCTGTCCAGCCCAGTCACAGGAGATTCGTCAGGAGATGCAATTTCTTTTTTTTTTTTTTTTTTTTCTGTTAAGAGCGGTCACACCTCACATTTCTGACAGTGTTGTCACATGGCTGAGTACTGCTCTCAAAGCTTTCAGCTTAATGATGCTGCCGTTAATGAGGCACAGTCTGATGATACGCTATTTAACATCCACTGAATATGAGCATTCCACACACAATTCATACAATATGTGCGGAGGGAGCCAGTGTGGGTGATGAATGGGTGATAAAAAGGATGCACTTATCAATACTCCCAATACAAAGCTTTCATTTTCATAGTTAAACCTATGTTTCAGTCAGAGATGAGATAGATTTTGCTCTATGGTGACACACAACAGTATTAATGAATGTACAACATAATGTTGTAAAAAGCTCTGGCAAGCTTCATGTAAAGAATGTATTCTTCCTAAATTAAAAAAGACCAAAAACCTATTTTCTTGGGTACACGTACTTCACGTGCCACTGTATCTAGTCATGCACATAGTTGAAAACACAATGAAAGTGAATGGAATGTCATTTATGATGCTGGGATTATTTAGAAATATTACATTTCTATTCAACATTCCTGACATTCACAGCCCTCACTGTTAAATTTGTTACTATCTACCTATGAAAGGTGCTCACACTGAAGTTCTTCACCTTGCATTTGGGTGTAGACCACAGACTGTAAAACCAATGTATGTTGCTTCTGTTTTGAAGGCTTGAGTTTGGCATTTTGGCTGTCACCATCTTGGCTTTTTGCAGCCAGTTAGTCCGTATTTGGATAAGAGGATGGCAATGTGGAGGAGCGAGGGGTGGATCTGACTGAGAAGCCGAAGATACTATCTGCAGACAGCCTATCACTATCACTATTAGCTACTGTATAGAGACCAAAACTCTGTTTTGTACCAGGCTGTAAACATGTTTATGTCTGCTGTAAAGGTAGGCATTTCAGAATTGGTAGTCTTTGTGGACTGACTAGCTTCTGCCTCAAGTGGCCATCAGGAGAACTGCAGTTTTTGGCACTGCCATGTTGGCTTCAGTTTTCGGCTTTGGAGGTTCCTGCTTGTCTACTTTGTGTAGGCTAAAGGCTGTGAGGTTTAAGTCAGTGTTGATGGTGAATGTAGTCAATTGAAGCAATAAATTCCTCACTAGGTGCTGTATTGACCTGAGAAAGCCAAGTTCTTCTGCTCGCAAAGCTGTGCCAGCAGTGCCTACATGTACCAGGATACATTGTGTGCAAGCTGCTGATGCCAGCCAAAACAGAGTGTAGTTTGCTTAAAATAAAAACACAGAGGTCCCTTAGTCTGTACCAGTGTAAAACAAGATGGCCACAACTTACTTTCTACATTGTCAATGGCAGTGCATTACAGCTTTACTCCTTCCATTTTTATTGCTAACAATAAAAGTCCAACTTAAATTCACTGCTGAGAGGCAACTCAACAAAATAGTTATAATAGTTTTTTTTTTTTTTTTTAATTTTTCTTTGTGATCCTGAAGAAGATCTCCAGTAATTTTCCAACTGGCCAACATTAGCCCAACAATATTATATTTCCACACTTTATTTAAACTCTACAGAAACAAAATAAAATTCACCCCAAGGCGGAAATTTCATTTCATTGTTGGAGGGGACAATAAACAGAAATGTTTCTCAAGAGCAATTTTTGGAGGGGGACCAACAAAGTTGCACACATATTTACTGTTGTAACACATATAAATGGAACTGGCATGGTCAAATGTATTTAATAATTATATTAAAAGTAATACTAATGTTTAGAACAGCATCCCTTATCAATACAGTAGCCCCCATATAAAGGTTTTTTTAATATGTTCAACCTGCATTACCAAGAATGACTAGTAAGTGGCAATGTACATCAAATATGGGTGTCATTTTTCTTATTACAAAGACTGAAAATCACAATGAAGATAGTTTCAGTTTGAATTTATCTTGTCATCATATATTTATGTGGTCATTCAATAAGTGCCACTCATTTTATCTCTGCTACAATGCTTCACAAGAATATAAATCTCTACATAAATGCAAGTTTATAGGCAGAATTAATCCCTCAGTGAACAACCCCACTAAATCAAACAAAAATATTTTACACAAAATATGTGTTTATTGTGGCATCTCTCAAAACAAGTTGAGTAATTATGCCTCTGAATGTAACTTAAATATGCACAGTACTATGTACATTGAAATTATAAGTTGTAAGTGTGTACATAAGATTAAATAGATATAAAGTTACCTGTACAGAAACTATACTGTATTGGGCAGTATAACTTTTTTAAGTCATATGCTGGCCCGAATAGATACAGCTGAATATTTGCGTCAGTCAAAACACTGTTTAATGTATCTACATCCTTAACATCCTCTGCATTCATATTTGGGGATGCCATTTTCCCTGTTGGAAATGTAGCTAGTTTGCAATACAAGAGACTAGAACAGGGAAGTTCTGCTTTTGAGCGGAGTCAAGAGCACACTGGCTAACGTCAATAATCCAGGCTGAAAGGCTTTCAGTTCGTCCTTGCCTCTGATTACATCACTCTCACATCACTGGATGCAGATACCACAGATTCTGCAGCTGCAAACTCAGCTTTCTCTGTCAATGTAGCACGCACTGAGAAATGTATTGCTTCAATCAACTGCATTTACCATCAACACTGACTGGTGATCGGTGTGTTAAAAAGTGGCGAATTTTTCCTTTAAAGTAAACAGGGCTTTGAGGAGGGCATGACATCCTTGAAGAACTTCAAATACACACTTGACACAGCGTTCAGTGATCTGGATGCTGTGTCAAGCACACTGCAACGTCACACGGCGGGACAAAAGTTCATCAGCTGCAAATCGCTGTGACTGTTTGATATTCCAACTTCATGCTGGATCAAAATATTGTCAAGTATTTCCTTGACACTTTCATCTGAAGGATGGACACAGGAGGTAAAAGGTCGTCCCGGCGCATCAAACTCTATTTGTCGAGCCGGAGCTGTGATTCAGACTCCGTCAAAGAACACATATCACAGCAAGCTGCAGCTCTCTCATTGCATGTGTCTGTATTGCCTTCCCCAAATCTGAAGCACTTATTTACACACACCAAGAATACCCTCGCACTTAGTAATGACTTGTAACATCTCTGGTAATGGCTTTCTCACCCAACCGACTTCTAGCTGACGGCTGTGGTTGTTGTAATTTACACCGCAGGTTTCTGGATCTCAGTTATGCTAAAAGGGACTCTCTGTATGAAGCACAAACATAACACTGTACTGTGCTACATGGTGACTGGGCCCAAAACCAAAACTGAACGTCATCCTCTGAAGTGCTACATCACCAAAAAAAAAAGAAGAAAAAAAAGAAAAGAAAGCAGTGCTCTCTTCATGTACAGCTTTGGGGAGTAATTAAACCCGCTGCGCATGTAGCAACGGAGTATTTAATTATATCAGTTGTACACTGTGAGGCACTGCTCCTTCTGGCTGTGTTGATGTTTAAATAAAATTAGCCCATATTGTCCAGTGTTTAGCAGACACTTTGTGTTATTTTCTATCTTTTGTTTGCCATCAATATTTCATACTCGTTTCATACTGCTTTTATCTAGGGAGGGTAATTAGCCGATTAGCCAGATCAGCGTCACACACAACTGTCCAAAACGAATGACCCACTTAAGAGGTTTTAGAAATATACTGGAGGTGGGAATGTGAACAAAAATGACTGCCTCTTCTCTATCCAGCTTCTATTCCCCAAACTCTGCTTTTCCTTCCCCTGATCCTCCCTCTAACAGTTTTTTTTTCCCCTCTTGCTTTTAGTTTTATATGACAAACCCCATTCTCTGCCTCTCAGTCTCTCCCCGCTTATAAAGCTTTTAAACATTGATAGCGCCTGCAGAGGGCACGGAGGCCCACGCGGGAGGAGAGTTGGTGACCTCAGGTGATTTTGAGCACCTGGCTCTCAGAGGAGACGCGTGCGCAGAGAGGCTCCGTATAGTTTCTACTTTTGCTTTTAGACAGACGTGTGCGCAGCAGACCCACTTTCTCCCGACTGCTGATGAATTCTTTTTCTTCTCACTAGTCCCAGATGTGCCTTTGATCACTGTGTCTATTTTTACAGTCTTTCATTGTCACCAAGAAGTAAAACTAATAGAGCACATATAAAGACCAGTATTTTGCAGTATGGAAATCTGGAGGAAAGAGTGTGTCTCAGGCTCAGATGTTTGACATCAGTGCTGTAAATTAGTGATAGTATTTTCATCTGCATTCCCTGTGTGTGACTGCCTTCAGCGCTTCTTGGAAGCTCAACAGACAGCACATCACAGTGTAATGGAAAAGACAGGCAAACACAGCACACAGCTTATTTAGGATTTCCATCATAGTCACAGCATATTTGGAAATCATGGGGTCGTTCTTTGGCACGCAGTTTTCTGCTGATTGCTGATTTTACGTATCTGGCACGAAACCATATGCCTCTGCATGCAGCAGCGTTTGGTAAAGAATGCAGTGACTCTTTGTTTACCGAAACCTAATGCAGCTTCATATTTCCAAGGATGCATTTAGTTATACCTCATTTGGTTTGAGGACACTTAACACGCTCAATTAGTTGGTTTTTGCTGTCATTCATATTAATAACGATCTCTGTCTGCTTTTTTCTCGAATAAAATAATCATAGATCACAGTGCAAACTGATGGTCACGTATGATATTTCAGCAGACTGTAGTAGCTGCACACTACAACTGCCCCCCCCCCCGCTGACACATGTGCTGACAAACAGCGATTTAGATGTCAAAACCAGCTGTGTTCACTACGTTGCTGTGCTAAAGCAGCATAGGCATATCAGAGCGGTCAAGCATGGCATTAGTTTCTCAAATTCCCTGAATTTGTTGGGTTTTAAAGGATTACCAGGGAGCACACAGCTCAGTGCTGCTCTACAATTTCCAGATTTTGCATTTGTAATGGTTGATATTTACAGCCTTTTTTTTTTTTTTTTTTTTTTTTAAATCTCTGGCTGTCTGTGCTAATACATTCAGGTTATGTATCAGTGGCAAACCTCCACTCCAAAACATGTTTAGCAGTGCACTGCAAATAAAACGTGATTGTCAAACAAACCCTGATGTAAAAAGGAAAAGAAACATCCATCCTTGTAATATTTCTTGTGCTATCTGTCTGGAGAAACACAACATGTAAGATTAATAAAACACTCACAGAAACCATAGGTGATTTTGTGTGAAAAGGGTAAGCCATCATTTCATGACTCAGCTGCATGACACACTCATTTCTTTTATCAAGAGACAAGATTATTTCCATAATAATTCAACTTTGGAGGAAATGATAGTGTTTCCCCTCTTGGCCATTGAAATAAAACCATTCCCTGAGAAAATGTAAATATATTTCATAAACTACTTAATGTACATTATCCTTCACAGCCACACTCATAAATATACTCATGGAGGTGTATAATTCAACAACAATCCATTAAATGCCTTCTCTAAGCTATCGCTCATTAACGGTTGCTGAAAAATTCATAGTGTTAGCATTTAAGCAGCAGTTAGCAATTAAGGGGCAATGTAAGGACAGGCGCTGCAGATTAGCTCGAGGCTATGAATGTTACGATATGTGGCGTCAGTCTAATCGATTATTACACTGTTTACTATAAAAATAATTTATCATTTTGACTTTCTTATTAACACAAATAACTGGGCACTGTATTGTGTTTTTAGAGTTCATAAACTACATGTGTCAAACTGGTTCAACTGGTCTGTTGACTTTAACCAACATGCTTAAAGGCACACTTCACCCCTTAAGAATAATTTGTATATCAATTACTCATCCTGTATTAAATTGAATTCAGAAGGAAAACTTTGTTTGTCGTGCATTCTTTCATGATGAACAAAGAATCCAGAAGCGGAGAAAATTCTTGATGAATTGAAGTCATAGGGGTCCACATTTTAAAACAGCAAAATTATATCAAAACATCAGCCTACAAACTCTTACACAGCTCATACAGTATAATCCTTATTTTGTTTTTAAATAAAACATTAGTATTTTAAACTGAACTGAAAGTGAAACTTCTCTATGTTCTCTTCAAAGCCAGACTCCTTTGACAAGATTTTTACCTCGCTGAACATGGGAGCTGCCAGTCTGTCACTTTCTGGAGTCTGGCTTTGAAGAGAGCGTAGATCGACCGGATAAATGAGACTTGGATTATACTGTACAAGATGTGAATGTTTGTAAATGTGTGTTTAAATATAGTTTCACTGTTCTTTTGAATCCAGGGGAGGGGGAGCCCCTCTGTGCAGCGTGGGTTTTTTCAGATGAAAGACTTACAGGTTAGGTTAACTGGTGACTCTAAATTGGCCATAGGTGTTACTGTGAGCATGAATGGTTGTCTGTCTCTATCGCCCCTTTTACACTGCCAGATTTTCCGTGAATGTTGGGCCATTTTGCCAGCCAGCTGCAAGTGTTTAGACACACAGAGGCAGATTGGCGAGTTGATCTGAGGTGCCCAATTTTCTGTCTCGTAGGGTTGTGATATTGACGGAACCTTTTTGGTTTAAACAGAACGAGGCGGCCTTCCACCACGAGAGGGGCTGTTGATGACTTGTGGGAGAAGCTGTTGATGACTCTGCACGTGCGACCCACTGGCGATAAACAGGAAACAGCTGATAGCAGGAATTAGCGAGCAGCTAGTAGCAAGAGGGAAACGCAAACCTGACAGACATTGTAAAGATGAGCAACTGGGGAGACAAAGAATTGCGCGCCCTCCTTGCCCTCGCAAACGAAGAGGCCATTAACCATCAAATGACAGGAACGGTGAAGAATGGGCCAACTTATGAGAGAATCGCCGAAAGACTGACCAGCCGTGGCTTCCCTCCCACGTCACTGTTTATGTCACACGCTGAGCTACTTTTTGTTACTTGCTCACGCCCCCATTGCCCTGAAAAAGGCACATTCTGTATAAACAAAAGTAGGTAGGCGCCATTTTGCCGCACTCCCCGAATTTTGCTTTTATACTAACAATACTGAAAAAAGACTGATTGGGCTTTCATGCAAATTTGCACAATTACTGTTTAAGAAGGGCTGTTGTCTGTCTCTATGTGTCAGCCCTGTGATAGTCTTGCATCCTGTCCAGGGTGTGCCCCGCCTCGCGCCCAATGTTAGCTGGGATAGGCTCCAGCACCCCAGCGACCCCTAACAGGATAAGCAGTTACAGAAAATGAATAAATGTTCTTAAATACCAACCCTTATAAAATCAGTTCATTAAGAATTTTCTCCATTTTTGGATTCTTTGTACAATGTGGACACAGTGTAAGATGGGGTGAGTAATTGATATACAAATTGCCATCTGGGGGTGAAGTGTTCTTTTAAACAAAGCAATCCTTTGCTAGAAGAGGCATTGTTTCTTACTGGGTTTCACTGTTTGAAAGTCATAAGTGTCTGCTGCTGTTGCTCAGGTCCAGTGGGTCATTACTGCCATCTTTGTATCAGCATATGGTAAAGCAGTTCTTTTCCCAAAACAGCTGTAATACTATCTCATTTCACCGCAGCGCTAATTTGTTGTATATTTGTCAAAGCAATTATAACACCGTTGTCTCTCTGATTTGTATTTGTTATTTTTTTTCCAGTATAAGCAGCAAGGCACTAAAATGAGAATGTAACAAGTGCAAAGTGACACATGCTTCAGTAAAACCTACTGCGGTTTAAATTTATGATGGGAAGTTTAGGTGACAGCTCGCTAAAATAAAAGTCATGTTTTTTTTTTGTTTTTTTTGTTTTTTTTTCCCATGTCAGTAGATTATTTTCTTATACTTTGCTTCCAAGATGAGCCACAGCTGAAGTCTCATGAGCTCGGAGTAGTGGAGAATAATCCTTACAAAAGGATTTTTTTGATTGTTTGTTTACTATGTCAATATGTGGACTTAACGTGTAATGAGTGTGTTTTCATATTCAGTCATAACATTCACATACAATGCAAGGTATCTGTTAACTCACTGTATAATGAGTATGCCACCACTTTTGAAGAATTACCTAATTGCAGAGTATTATAAATGCACATTTTTTAAAATGGTTAACAGTTAAATTCAATTATTCATTATCTTTTCACACATACTTTATTTTTACCTCATTATGTTTTGAAAGAAATGTCACATCTGCTGAAATGTAATGCCCAAATTAACACACGTACTGAATGTGTTCTTGTTTTCTTGCTTTCTCTGCGTGTCTTTTTGTTCCCCCTCCTATAAACAGATGGCCCTCGTATGATCCCCCTTCTTATTGTCGCCATGGTAACATAACCTCATGGTGCAGGTGCAAACTTATCCCTCACCCGGGTCTTAGTGGATATGAGGTTTGAACAGGTTTATATGAACAGGATATGTACATATACTGCTCCTTTTTCAAACATTAGCCACACTAGACATGTCAGCGCTGTGCCTTTTATCGTGGCTGCCATGCCTGTCATTATCAGGCACATTTCATTTTTCCAATCATTTTGCCATGCCATTTCATTTCTCCTTCCCCTAGATGAAGTGATAAGAGTTTAAAAGTGTTTTTGACATGTAGATGATGGACGAGAGGAGTGAATGAGCCCCGCGGCCGCACACTTCAGACAGGGTCTCAAAGCAAAACCGAATGGAGGTTATGTCTTCTACTGGAGATGAAACAGATTATATTCTTAAATATTGCATAAGACTCTATTGTTGATCATCAAATTAGGAGAAAAAAAAAAAGCATAAAAAGGATTTTCAACCTTGATGTTAAGATATTAAATAAGAGGAGGGATATTTATAGATAATCTGGATGAGTGAGTTGTTATTGTATATTAAAGTGCAACATGGAAGACAAATATCACGCCTCATAAACAAGAGAGATGGTAGCAATAACTGATAGCAGATAAATCCATATTGATGTCACCGCCATTTGACCCCAATGGTCTCACACTTCTGTTCACTCACCTTAAGTGAACTGCAGTAAGGCTCAGTTATGGCACTGATATTTTTTTAGTTTGAGGCACGTACTCAATATGTTTAATTTTATCTAACAGCCAAAATACGCCGTCTTTTCAATATTCAGATATTCCAACCTTTTACTGTCATCACAGTAAGTGAAAAATCAATACATCCACATCTATTAATGTCATTGGTGCTGCGGATTTTTCAGTTATGCCAATAAGTGGGCTGAAAGGAAAATGGAGGAGGCCCGTCAGACATGAGCGCGTGTCTAACAGTGTTCTGAAGATCATCTGTCCAGACAGGTTGTTTTTTTGGGCCCCAGCCACAAAGGGTGCAGCCGTAGTCTCAGACGAGTTGAGCCAAGCAGTTTTTATGGAAGCAAAGTGGGCACAGCATGATATATTAATTTCTCTGTTCAAGTTTGATGTGCTACACCATTTCAACTTAATCCACTGTTTGCATTCTGGTGTCTGCGCCCAGAAAAATGTAGCCTGAGTTGCAACATTTGGAGCCGAGCTGTAAGCTATCGGAGATGTGTAGATACTGAATGGTATTGCATTTATTATGAGTGAGCTGCTGTTAATGGCTGCATTGTGTTGTTTACATTTAAGAACCACGCATACACATATTGCATTAAAGTGCAGTAAATAGATCAATGGACTCAGGCTTCATTATTCACATCAAGTCTGGTGGAACATAGAAAGTGCATTCTAACAGATGTACACTCAGGGGTTGTAACTGAGAGCAGTCAGCCTGTAATTATTGAGCCTCTGCAGCACAGCACAGTGTGAGGACTGTGAAAGATTATTTTAAGCAATGGTGGGATGTAAGTAAGTACGTTTACTCAAATACGGTACTAAAGTACAAATTCAAGGTACTTTTATCGAGTATTTCAACTCTAAGCGACTTTAAACTTCTACTTTATCTTAGAGACAAATGTTATACGTTATACTCCACTAAATTTATCTGATAGCTTTAGTTACTTTTCAGAGTACAATTTTTTTCAGATTACAATTTTTCCTGTTCAGTGAAAACCTTAAACATCTATAGCATTAAAATATTGATGAATACATTATGCCGATAATACCGACATACTTTAATTTAAAGGTCCATTGTGTAGGATTTAGTGACATCTAGTGGTGAGGTTGCAGTACTGAAACGAGTCAGTGTTTTGATTTGTCCATTCTTGGCCACTGTAGAAAAACATGGTGGACTCCATGGAAGAGAACTCGCTCTATATGTATAAACAGCTCATTGTAAGGTAACAAAAACATACTGATTCTTAGTTTCATGTGATTATAACCAGTGGTGTAGTGGAGGGTTGATGCACCTCTTTTTCTGGCCATGTACAGTATAAACACCTTTCATTCATCAGCTGCTTATCCTGTTAGGGGTCACAGAGGAGCTGGACCTTATCTCAACTGACACTGGGCAAGAGGCGGGGTACGCCCTGGACAGGTCGCCAGACTATACACACATAGAAACACACTCACATTCACACCTACGGGCAATTTAGAGTCACCAATTAACCTAAAATGCATGTCTTTGGACTGTGGGAGGAAGCTGGAGTAGTCTACCCTAAGAAAATCCACGCTGACACGGGGAAAACATGCAAACTCCCCCACCCTGAGGTTCGAACCCCCTTCCCTGGGTGGCGACAAGGCGTTGCAGTGGTTAGCATTGTCACTTCACAGCAAGAGGGTTCCTGGTGTAAACCCCTATTAGCCAAAAAGCCATTGGAATATAACGGGGGAGTATACCCAACTCCTTTTTGGTAATCTACCCATCTACCTAGGAGTACACCCTCCTCACTAACTACCACTACACAACTGATTATAAACCCATGAAAACATAGTTATGAATATTATATACAATTTCTGCCAGTTGGTGCCCCTAAATCCTATACACTGGAGCTAAAGGATCTGAAAACTTCTTCCACCATTAATTTTAATGAACAAACTTGATGGATATTGAACATCAAAATAAAATCACAAGTTAAAATGTAACAGCTGTAGACAAACCTTGTCAAACTACCAAAATCCTGTGAGTGTGTGTGTGCATTTTACCAAGCACTTCCACTACAGTGTCTCCCTGCTGCCGAGTAGTAGCCCGTAATGTTTAAGATATGCACTATTTTTCACCGCGATCATATCCTCTCAAAGGGCCGTATTGTTTTGCTTGAATAGCCTTTGTGTCTCAATCGCTACGTGAACAATCCATTACTTGGTCAAATGCGCTGTTTTAGAGGAGAAGACAAACATCTATATTTAATGGTATTGTTTGTTTCCGACTCTCTTTTTCTCCTGAGAGCCATCCGGGCTAGTGCACTGTATGTATAGCATCAGATCATCCGAATTTAAGTGCATTTTTTAAGTGCATCAACCTGTGGAAATCTGGGACTTTAATGTGGCTGAGTGATTAACCTGTTCAACTCCAGGCAGAGTGGGATGACTGCTTCAAAAAACTGACTAAAGTCATCAATAATTCAGTATCTGGTGAGCTGAATGCTACAGGCTGGAGATTAATGTTGCATTCTTTGTTTAGTTGTAGCTACTACAGTACATAAACTCTGATATTGCACAAGGGACATCAGGTTTTATGACAAAATAGCCTCTGGAGCATTAAGGTCCCAAAAAGTATGATTTTTTTTTTTTTTTTGCAGGAGCAAATGCAAAGACAATTGTGAATAAAATATTCAGGCCTATAACTTTCAGCAATATTAGTTAGATTTTAGTACGCACAGGGAGTAGGAGCTAAGAAAATAAAGCAATCAGGGCACAGTAACAGTGTCCGATGTGTGTAGGTCAGTGCAATTCAGCAGAACTGTCAAATTAATCCTAACAGCGGTTCAATCAATAAGAACACTTCATTTAAATACCCGTCACTTCCTACCTAATCAATCAAGGTTTGGTTCTTTTATTCGCCATGCATTTGCTACTTATTATCTAATCAGTTTAAATCTCCAAAAGGCAGCGTCCCCTCAGTTTAAACCACCCAGTCAGCTTATCTCCTTTCTCCACCACTGGGGAATTAACCGATTTTTATTTCCATCAGCTGTTTGTTGCCGTCACTTCTCGGGTTGCTGCTTTTCGTTCTTCTCCCCAGAAGCAATTGCTCTAAGTGCAGTCTGTGCCAAAGTTTTAAATAGTTTGATTCACTAAAGGTTTTTTTTTCTTTTTTCAATTAGTCTCTCCTGATGAAATAAGCAAAGACTCTTTGCCACTAATGTAATAATGTCACAGAAGTGTAAATATGTGATCGTTTCTGTGGCATTCATTATTGCAGAACTGTGAAAAACAGGAACAGAGGGTTCATGTACGTTGGCCTTTCCACTCTGTACAAATTGTACAAATTTCATTCACAGTTGCTGTGTCTATAATAGTGATGTTAGCTTTATATTTTAAACCTGAGCAAAGGTTAATCGAGTGCAGGGGACGGAGCAAGCATGAGGTGAAACTGAATGTGCTACCTGACTCGTGTGTCGATGCCAGATCATCATATTTCTCCCAACCACATAAAAAGATTCATGAAAAAAGTGTCTTTTTTTTTAATAAGCCAATCAATCACTGCATTTACGGTGCTGTTGTTGTTAATATACATTAATTGACATACTATCCCTGAGTGTTTTATGGCCTTTATTTTTCCAGCACATGGTAAGCAAATAATTGGAATCACAGGTCAGTTTTAATGGCAATGGCGGAGCATTCAAAAGGTCACGGAAGGTATTTTTTCATCTTTCAACCTTATAAAGGCTCTGTGTTGTAAACATGAAGGGCATCAACAAGCCAGGGGTAAAAAGTGGCCTAGGGGTCAAGGGATCTGCCCTCACTGTGATATTACACGCTACAATCATAGGAAGCAGCGCACAAAAAAACTCGACAATCTTTGAAGCAGCAAAGGTCAGAGGCTTTGATGCGAGCTAACTGATGTCATGTGCCAGGTCTGCAGAGCTCCTCACACTGTGCCGAGCAGCTCAGTCTTCACAAGAACTTTGACTGTACAGCGGCCTAATTGCTATGAAATGGAAACGACCTGATAACCTAACGTCTCTCGTATCAGTCCTTGGCATATTTATCTTTAATTGGCCGCAATGAAGTTTTAGCCCCCCCCCCCCCCCCCCGAACACCACTTTAGATGACATTTAAATGCTTTGACTGACATTTTCTTCATATTTTTATTCACAAGATTTCACATGACCACCCTATCAAGGCAGCTATCAAAACACTCCTGCCTATTCGGGTAATAGCCTCGCCATCCCTTTGTGCCAACCTTTGAAATTCCTCCACTCTGGAGGAATGACAGCAGTTTAGACAAGATTTATTCTAATGTTAAAGTACAACAAGTAGTTCACGCAGGAACAAGGAAGAACAGAAATGCAGGATAACCTTCGACAAAATAAAGACAGAAAAGTCTAACTTATTTCCTCTGTGGCCCTCGGATAGACAAGAACCACAGAATGACAATATGCTTAAGACATGGTTAGACAAAAGCATAAGCATTTGTCTTTTTTCCCGTTGCCATGTCTTGACAGATTTAAAAATACTCTTGGATTTGCAATTGTTATTCAGAACGATAAGGCTATTTCAGACAATCTCTTTATGTGAAGGAGCGCTATTCCCTATAGAAATCCTGAGTTTGTTGATCAGTCTCTGCTGACTCTCGTTCTAATGACTACGAGACTCTGTGAAATGTGCAGTCAAACCGCTGAAATAACTAGGTGTAGGAAGGAGAGTAATGTGCTCAGCTGTTAGCTTTGGCACAGCAAGCTTCACCTACGCTGTTAACGAGAGAAGGTACAACTCTGTGTGAGGCAGCTGCTTGATTAGTACAGCAGCAATGGCCTTGGTCTGGGAGGTGGCTGAGTGGTGAAATGGACAAAAGATGTGCACTTGACAAAACAGCCACAGACAGTAACTTCATCGCTAAAATAGCCTGTGTGTCACCAGTAGAATGATTAATGGTTTATTAATGTTTGTTGAGTAGGCCATCATGTCCTTCAATTCAACTTTAGACACGAGTGAGTGTAATGTTTAAAGGAATAGTTTGACATTTTGGGAAATATACTTTCTTGTGTAGATCAAAACACTGATACCACTGTTTGCACAGAAACTATGAGGCTACAGTCTTGCATCCAGCTACTTTAGGTAAAGGTAATGACCACTTTAGAATGAAAATACAGACAGTACTTACTGACCCTCATGCCAACAAGAAGTCTGGTGTAGTTTTTATTAATCCACAAAACTCGTTCAGGGTATCGGAGGATAGCAGCTAGCTGGAGTAACAGCTACACTTGAAGTGCATGGAACCCACATTTTGAAAATGTAATAAAACTCTGCTAATGCATTTCGAAAACGTCAGAACGGCTCGCCCATCGTAATGCAAGTGCCCAGGCTGTGTTTACATGGCAACTCGCGTGAGACTAGTTGATGGCTAGTGGTGGTGCTAGTTCTCCTGTCTCACGCGAGTTGCCATGTAAACACAGCACTCCTGCAGGGCAGGCTAACTGACCACGGTGAGAAATGATGCTATCATTCAATTGTCAATTTTGCATGCCGTGGCTTCAAGGCACTTGGATTACAATGAGTGAGCCGTTCTGACGTTTTTGAAATGTATTAGCGAAGTTTTATTACGTTTTCAAAATGTGGGTTCCATGCACTTCAAGTGTAGCTGTTATTCTGGCTAGCTGTTATCGAGTTTTGTGGATTAATAAAAAACTACACTGGACTTCTTGTTGGCATGAGGGTCAGTAAGTACTGTCTGTATTTTCATTCTCAAGTGGTCATTTCCTTGAAGCAAAGGGGGCAGCTAGCCTAGCTCTTTCCAATGGTTAAAAGAAATCAACCTAAAACCACATCTAAAGCTGAATAATTAAAATGTTTCTTAATTTGTACCAAACCTGAGAAACCTGGCCAGTTGCAGTAACTTCCTGGAGACTCTACTTGTTGCCTAGCCACCACACTGTTGAAAAGAATCCAGGGGACCACAACGTTTGGCCAAGAAATATTCTGGCACACAAATGCTGTCAAACCACAACTTGTTGTTTTTACACTTTTAGTGTTTTAGTACACATTAAACAAACAACATATAATGTGTTGGTAAGCTTTATGCCCAGTTCAGACCGATGATTCATTACCAGATGAGTCGAAGCTTGCGACTGTCTGCAGTGTGCCAATCTGCAACATTCTGAGAACATGACAGTTTACACCAACACGACTACACAATACGTTGTATTCGTTCAATAGCAACATCTCTCTGTACTTCACTCTAACTTCTAGCTTCTCAGGCTTATTTTGTATATGAATATAATTTGTAGCTTTTTAAAATATGAGCAATGATAGTGATATTGGGATACTTGCTACAGGTTCATTTGGAATAGCATAGTAATGAAAGGGCAAACACATAAACCAGATGAGCTGAGCTTCAGATGCAAAGTGTTCATTATAAATATGCCACAGTAATTTAAATCAGTGATTCCCAACTGATGGGTCATGGTCCAAAAGTGGGTCGTGGGACAATTCTCAATGGACTGCAAGTGACTCGTTAACTTGTCAGATTTGTAAAAACACACTTTATTTTGAAACGCAGTGAATTTCCTGCACAAAGCTTTTATTTTTAAGAGCCGTTTCCTGCTGTAGAGTGAGTGACAAATGGAGAGCGACTTGACGGAGACAGCAAACTAGTTTGATGACGTGAAAACACTAGTATGACGCTGAGTGTATTAAACTGTGTGGACCTCGAACTAATGACTAAGGAGAAATCTGGACCCTGTGGCTGGACCAGTTGGGAACCACTGATTGAAACAACCAGCACTGATTAATCAGTCGGTGTCTATGTGCTTGACATGTACACATACAGCGAGCAGCAGCAGTGATCCACCGTCCAGCACCAACACACTGTGAGGCCGGAGACCAACATACTTGTCAACAGCCTCAGGGATGTAAGCTAAATGAGACGGGTAGTTGTCAGAGAATGCCGCAGCAAGCGAGCACGCCGTCTGCTGATAGTTTGTAACTTTCTTGGCTAGCGGACTTTGCTACAAGCTGATTGGCTGTTAAAACAGATGACATGTCTTACGTCTTAAATCCAGCTGCTGGCGTCGTGACAAGCAGGTGTTACCATCAGCCAGCCTGGGTCAAACTAAAGGCTCGTTCATGCCGCTGCAACTTCTTCCTGCAGCGTTCTAGAACGGTTTCTTCTCATTGGGTATCTGTAGTCTGAACTGGGCTTTAGAGGTGCTGGTAGACTTTTTTTAGCGTTAGGCTGAGCCAAGCTCGCTGTTTCCCCATTTCCACTCTTTATGCTAAGCTAAGCTAAGCTAAGATAAGCTAAGCTACAGTAACCAGCTCCTGGCTGTAGCTTCATATTAAGAACATTAGAGTGTGTCAGTTTTCCTTCTTCTTTGTTTAATTGTTACCAACATGGCAAGACAGTACTAACACATCCTAACTTAGGGGTACAGCAACTTGTCTTTTCTGTTTAGCACGAGGCACTCACTCACCCAGTGTGTCACTCATACCTGTCCCCACAAAACAAGGGCAGGTAGGAACCAATTAGCTCATAACCAAGGGAACACAACTCCACCTAAACATTGCACATGAAAATACAAATGAAACAGTATACAAAGTACTACAAATGACAATGAAATAATAATTTACTAGAAACTCAATAATGCTGAATCTTTTACTACTTAGATATAAATAATGTACCTATTAATAGATAACACAGTGCTATTCATTCCTGTTGCGTATTGCATTATTTGAGATGTGACAGAAAAAATGCATCGTGTTAAAACAGTTCATGTGTGTCCATGGCTGTTGTAAATTTTCTTTTTCTTTTTTTTTTTTCTGGAAGCAAAACCCATGTCCAACCATATATTCATGCTGTCATGTCATTGTTTAATCAAGTTATTTATCCTTTAATGACGTATGCAGTTTCCAAACAGTTAAATGTTTACCATTTCCTGTTTGATCTCGGCGGAGATGACACAGCTTAATGATTCTGACACAGATAATGAAAACAGTAAAACGCCACAGATTTAAGTGTCAGCACAGCTGTTAATTATTTTGTTCTCTAAGGCATTGCCCCTGGGGTGGTATTGAAGAAGACTAGTGTTCAGCATATTTAGGACAGCTTATGTTAATTGAAACAAAACAGTGACAACTAGCTTAGTGCTATGTTCTTGCCAACAACTGTGAGTGTCCTGGCAAGTGATGTGTTGAATTAAAATCAATTTTAGAGGTCACTAGAACAACTTCATTAATGGTAACGTACACTTGGCAAAGTCTGTTTGGCTACACTAAAGCAAATTGTTTATTGTACTCACAGTGGAGTCCAGTGAAAGACAATGCAAATCTAAAGGAAGGGTTTAATGCTGTAAAATGACACACGCACGAAGAAGCATAAGAGAATATGTTTTGAAAGTCTTCCATATAACTATATTTGGATGTTTGGGATTACACTGTTCTTGTATGGATATGTTTGTATGAGGGAATTGCTGTTCCTTCGTGACAACAGACCACCAGCTGACGAGTCTGTCAGCTGGGGCAGGGGGGGTCTTGCTGGGCTGTATGTGCCTCCATTGTGTTTCTTGTGCTGCTGCTTTAGTTAAAATTGCCAAAAGGAACAACAGTGATGTGTGTTGACAGGTATTCAGAGCCACCTCAAAAACTACTTCTGTTACAGACAGTAGCGTTGGCTTTCAGGGTCTGAACACAGCTCATTCGAGCCGAGATAGAGTGTCAATGTCATAGCATAGGCACAATTCAAAGCAGAGAAATGTGTATGCAGCCTGCAGCCATATGTTTCTCTGTCATGGTCAGGCCAAATGACAGCCAGACGGGACTCTCTGTCACTCAGCTCGCAGCGCGAGGTGGAGGATTGTCTGGGGCCAAGAAGCGAGGGTGTCATATCATCAAAACATCACAAAACATCTCTCGCAGCAAGTGAGAGAAGCCTTGTGGAGAACTTCAAGCATCTAATTATGGCTGAGGAAGAGAGTGCTCTGTGTTAAATAATGGATAAAAGATTATTGGGGATAAGACAGAAACTCATCCAATTAATCACTCACTAAACCCCGCCCTCAAAATTGTGATCATCCTATCATAATTAAGCAACAATAACGAGGCACAGCAGGCCTGTCAAGTTTTGGATGATTCCAATATAGGCGTATAAGTGCAAGGAATAGTTTTAACATTATGTTTATCTGATCAAACTTAAAGGGACAGTTCACCACATAATCAAAAATACATATTTTTCTTCTTACATATAGTGCTACTTGTCAGTCTAGATAGTTTTAGTCTAAGTTGCTCAGTGTAGAAGATATATGTCATAGAGATGTCGGCTTTCTCTCGAATATAATAGAACTAGTTGGCACTCCACTTGTGGAGCTCAAAACACACAAACAAAAGCTCTTTGTAGAAACCATGACCTTGTTACTCAACATAATCCACAGATCTTTTAGTGAACTGTTTCATGTAGAGAGTATTTTCTTTCGACCAAACTACACCTGCCAACTGTATCACCGTGCAGAAGAAAGCATTAATCTACTCATGGAAGAAAGGCTTGTACCTGTAACAGTATGGGATGTAATTAGTACATCAGTAGCGTCCTCTTCAGCTGAGCTGTAATGGTAGCTAGCTCAGGTGAGCTAGCAGTTGCCTCTTGTCTCAGGGGCTGTACACATGCTACGCCTTTAACCACCTGGAAAACATGAGGTAGGGCACTGGGTGGAACTTTTGTGCCATTTTTGAGCAAGCTTTCAAGAGCACAGTGGTAGGTTGCATCTTAGGTTGCTAAGCAATCTTAACAAGTACTGTATCATAGACTATCTACCTGAAATCCTGAGTGCAGAGCTGATCTTCTTCCAGGCACTGTTGAGAAGTGTGTAGGCATATTGTCCATGGGACAGATGAAAAGCTCTGGTAGCCCCACATCAAAATGGAAACACGTTTCCATATTTACCACAGACTAATATTTACAGAAGAAGGGAAAGATATCCATCGGCTGTGACTGATTGTTCTTCATTACATTAGCCTACATGCGGTGCATGCTGCTGCATTCCAAAAGTTGAACTCTGTTTATCTCAGGGTGCTCTGGCATTTTAGTGTGCCTGCCGTGCATCCTCATTGAAAACAAGGAATTTGAGTGCGCAAAACGCGGCATTTGTATGCCCCCTACGGACAGAAGCACAGTTTTCTTTGCATGTGGTAGTAACCGGGTCATGATTTCTGGAAAAAAACATTGCATTTGAGTTTTGTGAATGCATTTATTTGGAGCTTTAAACACTACAAGCCGCGTACCATCTAGTTCCATTATATTCAACAGACAGCAGACATCTAGCTGATACCTTCATCGATTGGCAGCTCACACCAAACAATCTAGACCAGGGGTCTTCAACGTTTTTCAGGCTAAGGACCCCTTGGCCCAAAGACAGACAGCAGGGACTCCTACTACATATATTTTTTTAAAAAAAAGAGTTGCACTTGACATAGATCTGAATATTTTTCGGGTCTTCTCTTGTTCGCCTAGCTGCTAACTAAGCAGCAGTTGTAGCACTGCTAGATGCGTTAGCCTCACCGTCTGCACTTTCAGTGGTGTTTTCTACTGTGGTCGGTGTGTCAGAGTTTGTTAAATAGTTACGAAACAATCCATTATGGCACACAAGAATGTCTGTACACTTAGTAATACAGCTAACTGGCTAATATACAGGTGCCACACAGTGATGTAGCGTTACCTAGCTCACATGATCGCATAACGATTCCTGGGTAACAGTCAGCCTATCAAAAATATTGTGTACTGTTAACTAATAGGTTTTATGAGTAGGCTGATTTATCTTGGCTGAAAAAGCAGCAGTAACCGAGCATGACTGCCAACGGCTAAGAGCATGTTATTAGCTAACTACATTTTCTTGTGTTTACCGAGACCAATACAGCATCCCTGTCTTTATTTGACACATGGAAGTTTACACAGCAGCAAAAGTTGCATCAGCATTTTATTTGTCGAACACATGTTATCCCTCTTCTTCTTCTCCTTATTCATATCCCTGTCCCTTATTTAAGAGAAATCAAGTGTTTCTAAAATACAAACATTAAAGCATAAAGCTAACCACAGTGTTACATGCCAAAGTATGTTCTTCTAACATGAGCATCCAAACCATCCAAGAGATATGTTTGAACAAATATTGTTAAAGTACTAATAACCTTTTTTCCATGTCTTGTACATGGATCAGGAGCTGGGGTCCTCAGGGCTGCAACATGTAGCTTTAGCCTCAGTCTTTGAGCATGATATTTTAGATGTGGCCATATGAACAGCTTTTATTTTTCAGGGATATCCTAAATATCATGTCGCCTTCCACTTTATTCTTTGGTATGGTACTGCAGTTTGACACACTGCATGCAGTAAATGGCTTTTATGACAATTCTTCTTTAACTAATGCATTTTAATTATCCCCATGTATCTGAGTATCAAGTCTGTAAATATGCAGCGTGTATAGGATAGCTCCTTCATATTTGTTTTAACAGCTTTTTTTACTTGCCTGTGGTGCTCCATCAGATTGCACTGAACATCTGCTCTGAGAATAACAGGGAAATATCATGGGTGCACTATGTTGCTAAATACTAATCGAATCAACATAATAAGTGTCTGATTTGATTACTAGCATGTCAGGGACATCAAAAAACACAGTCTAGGATAACAAAATTAACCTTTAAGGTATACAAACACACTGCTTAGACATTTTAATTACCTGTGAGCAATTAGAGTGTCATAAACTGAGGAGTCTCTTCCCCACGTCAACACCTCATCCCTTTAAAGATCTCGTGGGTTTGCCAAAGCCTTCAGCTTTGAGACTTTTTAAGGATTCCAACTGTACTGAGAATAAAACAAGCGCAATTTCCATCTGAGAAAAGAAGTCAAACCGAACACTTTCTTTGCTTTGGAGCACTTAAGCAACATGAATAATTACAGGCTTTATTGGGAATATCTGACAACGCGGTCATGAGATTGGTTGTGCTTGTCACAAGCTGCACATTAAGTCATCGTGAATATGGCTGTCCAAATGGGACTTGTACCATATCTTTATCAATAATATAAGTCTTTCTCTCAGACTTCATCATTCTGTCCCAGAAATGTCTGAAGCAGCTGTATAGAGACCTTTGTTTCCTCTCCTTTGCTACCAGGTTAGACAACGATCAGTTTAAGAGATGCGATGTGTAAAAGATGTATTTGAAAAGGACGTTTTCATGATGGCGCCCCATCACTCTTGGTCATTTAAACAAACTACAAACAGTGGGGGGAAATGAATGCATATGAGGCTTATCTTAACTCCCCCTGACAGGCCTGAGGCTGGTCACTTCGGGGTTTTTGTTTGAGATGTCAGCATCCTTAGCTGTGAGAAATAATGAACATCCAGAAGGAGAATAAAGCATCTTTTAATAGCCTTCTGTCTCGCTGAGGTAAAAGTCAATGTGGAGACCATTTATAATGAGGCAATCATCAGGTGGACCTCATGATAATATTGTTTCTCATAATATGCCCTGAAATTCTCCTGGCTAACAACCCCCCCCCCCCCCCTTAATGACAAGCAGCAGAATTCCAGAGCTTGTTACAACTGGAAAAAACCAACAACGCATTACATGTTTCCTACAGCAGTGTGTGTGAATATCAACATGAATCGTGCAAATTGCTGGAAGCTTTTGCACACGGCTCGTAAAGATTAGTAGTGCCTGTTGACTTGAAAACATTTGAAATGTGATCATGTGAACAACTAAGCAAAGGATTAATTGAGGAGAAAATTCTTTCTGTCAGGCTTTTAACCGCCACGCTCAGATATGAAAACTGTCCATTAAAAACTCTATGCCCATTTCAGCTCATCTGAGATTATCCTGTTGAAACCACTTTTAGTTTATAATTTCTTCAAGATACAAATGGTGGGAGAGGCCAGCAGTTTGATATTTCCGGTTTAAACCATGAAGCATAAATCCTTGTTGTGTGAAAGATGACTGTGGCGTGTGATATTAATTATAACCAACATCTGCTCAGAGAAACTGCAGGAACTGACAAAAATGAATAAACTGTGGATCCAATTCAACAGAAAACAGAAAAAAACAGCAGTATTATGCTCTGCATAATGACAGTGGAAACAACACAGTGGAAAATATTTCAAAATATCACCCGTTGCTCTTTTTTTTTTAAGGCCAAAAGTATGTGGACACATGAACATTACAGCCAGATGCAATTGGTGAACCGTGAGTGTTAATCTGCAGCCATAACAGCCTCTGCTCTTCTGAGAAGGCTTTTCACAAGGTCTTAGTACCTGGCTGCAGAGATTTGCTCCCACTCAACCTCAAGAGCATTAGAGAGGTCCACCAATTTGGCCTAGCATCAGTGGTGCCCCTAGGAATTTTGTCACAGGGGTGGCAGGTTGGGGGTCATTGAAAAACTTGGGGTGGCACACCAAAACATAAAGCCATAACTGAATTTCAGGAATTTGATTATGCTATTGAGGTTTATAGGCTAACTGAAAAATATGCCGATATAAAACTTAAGGAGTTTATTTTCTTATTTTACAGGCAATGTTATTAATTATCTGATGTATATAGGCTAATACCAGCACAGTTAACATTTTTAGTTTTACAATAATCCTGTTCTAATGTGTTAATTTGTATATACATGTGTTAGGTGATTCAGTGTTCTTCAAATAGGCCAGTTGTTATTTTTCTTAAAAAGACAAACATACCGCTTTAATTTGAAGTATTTTGTCTACAGTAATTGTAAGGAACAAAACATTTATTGTGGACAAGCATTCTCAAGTTCAGGGGGTGGGTACCAATACAACTGATTTTTATTCAGATGTCTTGATCCCTAGAAAGATGGCCATGCCAGTTTTTCCCTCTGCAAAATTTTGCTTTATTTTGGAACATTATTACAATCAGGAGAGACAAGGAACGAAGTAAAGATAATATTTAATACAGAATTGATTTGTGCTAATTAAGATTTAACAGAGGTCTTTGGCGCTTGGACACCAGAGGGAGATACTTTGTGATCAAGGGACATCTGAGCAGAAGCAGCATAAATCCACCGTGGTGGTGGTGGTGGCTGATGACTCTGAGGTTGCTGACTGCTGAGATGAATGAGGCTGATGAATCCGTAAAGACTAGGTGGTGATGGGGAGGTGGAGGGCACGACTGCAGAGAAAGAACCATATTTAAAATGAGGAGGAGTAACATGATAGGCTGACAGAAAAGGTGTGTCACTGTGCTATTGGTTGATTGTGAATCAGCTGATGAGTCAACTGACCTACCCAAACAATGGCATGGTGAGAAACAAACTTAGAGCCTGAGCATGAAAAGTACTGTCCTCCTGACTGAACTTTGACTAGAGCTTCATATGTTGGCTGATACCAATGGATGCCTTAGGTTGGCTAGTTTCATCAGATACCGCTACCATCATGCTAGCTTAAAAAATTATACCATAATAATGTAATGTTGGCCAATTACTCCAATTACTTTTCACAAGGGGGGCAGTTGTTGGGACAGCGATTGTGTCACAAGGCCCCTCCTTGGGGACGCCATTGGCTAGCATTGTTTTTAATTCTATTTTTAAAGCACTTTGGACTCTTACATTGCACAGATGTATGTATTTTACATCAGATTCTAGAAGTATTAGATTTCAGAAGCAGTAGGATCAAAGTAGATGCAGGGTAAAGTTCAACATATGCATTCAGCAGTTTACATTGTATATAAGAATGCCAAACTTTCTGAAGCGAAGGTTTTGACCTTGCACTATGCAGGCAGTGTGAATAGGCTGGCTTGTGTTTATACTTACTGTCGCTGGTTTTGTGTGCAAAAAATCTAACACGCGTAATTGATTTCAAATGCCATTATTGTCATATTCTGCCTATTCACAAACAACTGCCTTACTGGCAACAGTTTCCTCAGGAAAAAATAAACACCTCACCTGCACACTGGAGCCCCATTTCCAGTAAATTTCTGACTGGTGGAGATATTCATACATCATTTCAAGAAACAGTTTCCTTTTAACACATTTCTGGCATTTGAATGAGCTGAAAGAGTCACCAGAGAGGGCCTTTGGCAAAGTTGTTTTGAGCTTTCCTTGCACGTTTATTGCCTAAACAAATCCTTTTTGAAGAAAATATGAAGTCATATTGTGTTGTGAATGATATCTGAACTTCCACGGCAAGATTACAAGACATGTCTGCTTACAGGAAGCTACAAAGGGCTCTTGTTCACTGCTTTTGTAAGCGCTCGACTAAAGCATAAGCCTTTCAGAAGCCCTCCATTCTATCACTGCTATCATGAGAATATATTGCTTGTATGTGCAAGAGTCATTAGGCAATTAATTTATTGTATAACTTTACACACCCCGGTGTCCAATTCGATTTATGAGAGCGGATTGATAGTGAAATTATACTCTTCAAATGACCGCAGCATTTCTTTCATGTAAGGGGAGGGTCCTCATCCACTGCGGAGTAACATGGAGAGTTCAAGGATTGGTCGGCTTCACTGGAGTTCAAACCAAAGACTTGTTTTTCCTGGATGATAAATCAGTAAAGAGCCCACAGTGGTTAATGATGTATAGTAGCTCTGAACTCAGTGCCTCACTGAAGGAAACCTGGGCACTGACAGAGAAACAAAAACAGATTAAAGTCCAGTTTGCCTCTGTTTCAAAGACAGAAATTCACGATTGCACTGAATTTTCTACATGCTATTGAAAATGGCATGTTTACATGTGGGTACAATCATCCACATATAGACACATCATTAGAATAAATGCCTGTCTTGGTATTATACCTTTAGTGTAAGACTCTCTTGCGTTTCGCCGGGAGAGGCACTTAAAAAGCCGCAATGCAGTTTGCTCTCCCAAATCATCTGATCACTGTGCTTAATTGAATACTGATGTGAAATGCAGACAGCCAGAGATAGCAGAGCAGGTTCCACGAGTAATTAAAACATGCTACTCAGCCCATATGGATAATTTGCTTTAACTCATTTATCCTCTGTGTTGGAAGTGTACCTGCTTTAAGTGTTGGTTATTGATGAGAGATTTTCATGGTCAGCAATATGTTTCCAGAAAATGAATGCACAGCTGCTGACAAATAGAACTATGCAGTAATGAAGTTCATCCTGTCTCATGATTTAGCATGTTTTAACCAGGTAGACCTCTGAGATGTAGTTTATCAGAAAATGAAATCAGAGCCATTCCCCCTCTTGACTTCAGGAAGTAATCAGATACAATAAACGTACAGGAATTTGGTGGGTAGCAGAATAAACTTATTTATATTTTAACACAGTACGCACTGACAAATATGGTACAAGGACAACAGGAACTTGGGCTCAACAGACCATAGAGTCTACACATTGCTTTGCAAATATGCATTTATCAGTTAATAAGTATGTGCATGGGGACAGTGTGGTACACAGTATGTCTCGCGGTGCATTATCCAGTCAGCAAGTTTTCTTTGGCAGAGATGTGGGCCAAATACACAGCCAAGCTGTGGCACAGATTTGGTGGGGAATGATGTCAAACACTGACATACCATTACAGCACATTGGGAAATCAGTCCAGCTGCCAGAAGAAAATGTTGGCATTGTATATCTGCA
Organism: Epinephelus fuscoguttatus; assembly: GCF_011397635.1. Taxonomy (NCBI): domain Eukaryota; kingdom Metazoa; phylum Chordata; class Actinopteri; order Perciformes; family Serranidae; genus Epinephelus; species Epinephelus fuscoguttatus. Next base: position 18,158,772 of record NC_064770.1, on the reverse strand, counting down.
TACCACAAATATGTTACAGTTGGATGTTTTTTTGTTTTTTTTTGTAAGTATCATATGAATGTTTCTAACGTGACGTAGTTGTGCTTACCTGTATTTGAGTTGAGTTTTTCATCAGGAGGTATAAAGGATCTAGGCGAGACAGCTGCCAAGCTCTTCAAAACCAACAAACAACAAAACTGGTTGTCTTTTTAGCAAGATACTGGCAGCATTTCCAGCTGTGAGTGTGTCACCAAAATTTTTGTAACTGATACATGATCTTTTCCAAAGCATAACAGGTGTTTCTTTTTGTGTCTAAACACAATCACACAATTAACCAAAGCATTGGGGAAATGTAAGTTTCAATACATTTGCTATGTAGAAATGTACATATTAGGGCTGGGACTTTGTTTGCCAGGCATGAAGAAGACGCACAGGATTGCCCCACCTTGTCCACTACCCCTAGCCATTGCCTACTACCCCTTCGCCCTCAAAATGAGGCAACAAGTGGTAGGGGTTGAAATCTTTCCCCAGGAATTGGGACACCACTCACATCACCGCATCAGTTGATGGTAACTACGGTAACTACGGACTACGGTAGCGTTAGCTGTGTATGAACTTTTTTCCCCATCTCTTGCTCAGTGGTAGCCATGGCGACGTCTACCCCTCGCTGGCAAGTCAGCATCTGAAATCCTTCGCTCAGAAGGGCTAGTTCCATACCCACTACCCCTCGTTATGCCCCCTACCCCTACACGCAAAAAAGAATTGAGATACCACTACCCCTCGCGGGAATATGCAAATCTAGGGGTAGGGCTAAGGGGGGGTATTGGGACAGGCCTATGTCTGACAAATTAACAAACTCTCTGGTGAAATGGATTGCAGTGGACTGTAGACCACTTTCGGTGGTACAGGATAAGGGGCTGGAAAAGGTGCTGCAAATAGCGTAGTCTGACCCAGTTTGATAAAAATGTGATTAATCAAAAATTATTAATCACAAAGTAATTTTTTTTAATCGCATCCCACCACTAGTACATATGTAACATATCCATACTTTGCAGGAATGAACAACATTTATTCTGATGATCTGGGCCTTTTAAAAAAAAAAAAAAACATAAATCAATGTCATCCAACACAGGAAAATGGCTGGAGATATTTTTTAGGTTTATGTGCACTGAGGCAACCCGTGGCATTGTTAAGCAGGGTGGGATGCAGCATGGATTGCCACAAGTGCTGCAGCTGCACTGTGGTTTCCCTAAGCATCAGCCATATGTTACCCAAAAGCAAATGGTTTCCATGGTGCTATAGGCACATCGTATTCTGTATGGCCCTCAGCTGTTAGGGCTTATATGGGGTGTACCGCTGACTATAAAGGAATGGTGAAACATACATGGTGATAGCCTGCGCCATGTCTAAGCCAGGACATTGTCTCATGCAGCACAACATGCTATCATTTGTACCAGCATTGTGTCTGGTCTCATCTATCAGAACAGCTTTCAGAAGCAACACAGCGGTTGTTTTAGTTTTATTCCTCTGACTTGCTGTCAGAGAAAATGTGACCTCATGATGCTCAAAGCAGTTTGTAGGAGCGATCAAGTGTGACTGCTCCAGCTAAGGAGTTAATCACTGGCTGTATTTTGAAATTCATTCTTTTCCCCCCTCCATGCCCTCTCCCAAATGGTCTGTGCAGAATACCAAAACACAACCCGTCATACTCCCGAAACCATGTTATTATGTAAATCCCACTAACGCTCATTAAACATTTAAATAACGGACATTGTTTTCCATTTTAAAAATAGCATAGAAAATGACGCCAACATCAGAGGATATTAAGAACGACTGGTTACAAACAGGTCGCAATTTATTAAGGTTACTCTGTGTTCCAACTACATGATGATTAGAACTGCAATTTTTTATCACTTTGCACTTGTCCGGTTGACACAGCGGTGAAGTGGCTGCACATCTCCCAACAGAATAACTTCTATTTATGTGTTTAGTGCAATGGGCATCTTTGTGTGTTCAACACCCTTGTCTTTTAAATTAATTGCAAATTGCTGTGTGACACTAAAGCACTCAGTCATTCCATGAAATTACAAAAAAATATTGGATGGAAAATAATTTACTCAACCCAGTGAATTTTGTTTTAGTACCTTTAGTATCTTTTCTTTCATCACTGACATTTATTCAAAGTATTTTTTTAATCTGTGCTGGTTTACACTGAAATATAAACCATTTTCATGACAGAATTTAGAAACATGCTCTGCAGTTTATTTTTTTTATTCCATAATTTTGTAAAATACATTTCATGTAGGTTACTTGCATCATTTCTGTTTATCTGAATTATAATTGATCTTCCCTATATGCCCAGATTAGAAGCAGAACATGTGAGGACAACAATAGATAAAAGCCTTTGGAGATTAAGGTTTAATATTTGGTTTTATTCTATCTATAAACATTTGACACATTTCTCTTTAAGCTCTCCCTTTGGCAGCCTGGATTACACAAGTTAATCTGTGTATCTCCAAAACATTATCCTGCATTTGTGATGTGTGTTTATGGCAGATTCACTTCACGTGTCAAACTACCTCTGCTGGGGAGATTAAGGGTGTGCACAGGGGTTTACTGGAAGTGCTCAAAGAAGCTGCTCAAAGGGCTGAGGGCTACACCGAGATCCATTCAAGGATTACATCCTCATATCTCCTCCCATCTTCAGTATTGAAAACCATGCGAGATGTTCAATGACTTGCAACAGCCATTTCACAGCCGAGGTGTTCGTCTGTCCATTTTCTCAACGATAAAGAATATCTCTCTGTTGGTTTGGGGGCTGTAACCAGCAGAAATAATGCGTAACAGACGTAATAAACAGGTTAGAGGTCCTGCAGAGACTTTCTGTGCAGTCATTTGAGATGTTTTTTTTCGGTGTTCGCCCATTCTTGTGGCGGCAAGTCTGTGAGTTAGTGGAAGGGGAAGGCACTTGCCATGCTTTGATCCTGAGAACTATTAAATATACATGATGAAAAGAGAGACATTTAATTGAGTGGTTGTTTAGTTGCTATTTTCATGTTTTCTTCCTCGGGCCTTCTTCACAGTGTCTCTAATCCCTTCAGTCTTTTGCAGGTATGTATCTCCAGGAGGAGAAGCAATCCGTTGAGATTAAGGTGTTAGATTAAATCTTACAGTGATTAAATAACCAACCATTATGTGACTGTAGCAAATTAATTTCCCCAGTGTCATGTCAGCCTGGCTAACACAGTGTATCTATGGAGCCAAGCATGAGCTGCGGATATTAGCTGTACTTATACCAGCTTTGGAATAAAACTGTTAACCAGGGGGCTGGCCTCTGTACAGAAGTCATGGTGAAAGCAAGGCAGTAATTATAATATATATTGGGAGGGATGTGTCCCCCTGTAATATATTGATTAAAAGGTATCTAGTATTACTGCAGTTCTGCATGTGGTATGTGCAAGTGGAGTTGCCATACCTCAGCACAAGCCGTGGCTTGACTGCTGTGGGCCAGGCCAGGCAGTGTGACGGACTTAAAAGCTAATTTTTGTAGTGGCCAAACAGTGGAATTACATGATGCACCATATTCCCCACACATCACATGATGCATTGTGGCCCAAAATGGCTTTTATCTATTGAGTTACATGGCAAAAGAGATGTCCATAAAGCATCACAACCCCCACAAAATAATTTATTTCACTACTGGGGTTTAACTCATTAGGTCCAATAACATCTAGAAAGTTTCGAAGAGCTGTTTTATCTCCATTCAAGTTATCAAGGCGCTAAACTGGCCGGCTTGGCCAGCAGAAGCCAATCATCTGGGTAATTTATGGATGGCAGTTGAACCATTTTGGCTCCATACGCAACCTGGTCTTACTCCAAAGTCGTCAAGTGACTTGTGGCGTCAGACACTGACAAAAAAAGCTGTGCTTCAACACTGGCATGATACATGACCTGTCGCCATTGTTGTTTAACGGTGCTCAGTAGCATCAGGGGGAAACACAGTGGGACAAGAACGAAAGATAAGGCTGTGAAAGTCTGAGTAGGGCGGGTGGGAGTGGTGTTGAATGGGTCCAACAAACACCGACTTTCACTTGGGAGATTGGTGTTTGTGTCCCGTAAGATTCTAAAGCCAAACCCTGTTCTTTTTCCTAAACCTAACCACGTGCGTTAGGTGCTAAAGGAAAAAAAAAAAAAATGTTAATTTGCAATGTTGTACTGACATAGTGCGTTTATTTTGAAAGAGACTGTATGTAAAAGGTAAATTTCCCATGAAAACGGAAGTGTATTTTGACAGAAGACAATGCATGTAACAGGCAGAACTTGACATGGCGCTCCAGAATGTTCCCCAATGCACCCAGGGTACCTTACCCATCGTATCTGGACGTCGAAGGTCAACGACCAAACGTTGATTTGAGACAAGGTTGGAGTGAGAATGTGTTTCCATGCGCCACTGAGCAACTTTTAGAGGAATGATTTCGGCCCCTCTTCCAATGCTGTATCCAGGTCTCTTTATACATCTATGCTGTGGATTGGTAGCCTACAATCAATGTCAAACACTGTACTGTCTATTTCAGTCCTTTTAAATGTATTAAAAAGTGGAAGACTAGAGTGTAATATGAGTGTTTTGTAGGCTATATCACTCTTGAATGTGATAATTTTCAGAAAGAGATGAATGTTTATCTGCTCGCTATGTTATGCTAAATTCCTGCAGAAAGCTAGCTAGCACAGAGCTGATACACTGCACTTGCTAGCTTTGTGAAAAGTTATGATCCATTAATGTTTCCATCAGTCTTTGATGGGAAACTTAGTATTGTAATACCATGCCAATAATAGTACTTTACTTCACATGCATGGGGAGATAACATTAATGATAATACAGCAGATTTGCCTGTCCCTAATGTTGACTCCATGGCCTTGATTGAAAGTACAAAACAAAAGGAGTTTAATGATGCCAAACATGCCCCAAAATGACAAAACAGCACCATAAAAGAGCTTTTTGTCAGACATAGGAGAAAACACTCGTGCACTTCTATAAGTAAACACAGTAAATCTTACATAAAAGAACTTTGTCTGTGCTTGTGCCTGTCTGCAGTTGTAAATGTAACTGTCACTCAGCATATTTGAGTATGATGTAAGTATGGCAGCTGGGGCTGTTAAGCTTGTGTCAAATGAAAGTACGCTTAAGGCACTCTGGACTGGTCATAGCTGGCATTTATATGGTAAGCAAATAGAAAATCCACCATGGAAATGAGCTTTTCTGACTTAAGAAAAAAAAAAATAGCTTTGTGCACATATGATACCGGGAGATAAATATCTCATAAATGATAGCAGCTCACATGGCAGGTGAACTATTTTAGCTTTTTTTTTTTTTTTTTTTTTTTTTTTTCGCCAGCAGACCGTTTGAATTGAGCAATCTCTGCCAGCTAAAGCACAATTTGGATTAGCAAAAGCTCCACTGATAGGTCAGCTTAGCCCGTAATGGAGCAGCTTAGGCCTTGTCTGCATGATTATAACATTCTTAGCAGCCTATTTCCATGAATCCAGATGTTACAGTACAAACATCTCTGCCTCCCTTTAAGCGCCCAACACAAATGTAGATCACAGGGACATAAAATGATGTTTTTAAAATGCCTCTACATATATGATGAATTTTGACAAGAGACCTAATTGTATGTCTTAATCATCTCTTGTAGCTGTAAAAGATTTCAAGAAATGCTCATTTATTTGCTACATTTAATTTGCTGTACAAGTTATTATCTTGGACATAATTCAAAGCATCATAATGTCAACTTTAAGCAACATTTTTCACCGCTTTCGACACGCCAGGCATTTCAGCTGTGACACTTCACTGAGAAATGCTGGCATATGAAGAATGTCTTTTAGTTAATTGACATTTAGCAGCTCAGTCATTTTGTTCGCACTTTGCTTTTAAATTGCCATAAATCCTTGTTCGGAAACTATATTTCTCCAACCTTTCACTTGTAATTTATTTTCAACAGCTCAGTTTGTGGCTGTGCTTTAAATAAGAGCTCCCACTAGACTGTTCCAGCTGTTCTGATGAAACACTCTGATGATAAAGTGAATTATCCTGCTTGTCACAGATACTAGTGCATGTGTGTGTGTGTGTGTGTGTGTGTGTGTGTGTGTGTGTTGTGTGCAAAGCTCAGTGCACTCACCTACACCAAGGATTCAAGGGTGTATTGTTAATAATAATACATATGCTCTGCAGCGTTTTCAGCACAATCGATGAACAGGCACAACAGGCCAGGACGAGGTTAAAGGTTTTAAAGGTTCGTAAGTGGTGTTGTCAGTGATGGAAATTAGTTGAACAGGAGAGTACATGAAAAATCAATTGGTTTTTTTTGTTTGTTTGTTTTTTTTCTTGCAAATGACAGTCCAAATGAGTGTGTGCATGACTGTGTGGTTTGGTCATTTCCCATGTGCAGTGTGGTTTAAAAAGTCTCTCAAGCTCTTCTGATCATTTACCTTATCATTGACTCCCCTCACATTAGACAACAAATTAACAAACTTTTGGTTCATGGGCTCATATATAACACTAAAAGTATTTTTCTACAATTTTAATCACAAGCTTCAGACATTGACAGAGCTGTATGCGACATTCAGAGCATATTGGAGTGGGATTGACACAGTTCTCAACATGGAGGTGGCTGAGCCAGAGGCTAGCAGCTAATGGGGCTAACAGCACAAACAGTGCTTACGGTGACGACAGTACTGGTAGAGCTAATGGTGTGATCGCAGGGGGAAACCAGAGGGTGGGTGCTACACTTCTGTGAAGAAGCCATCCAGACCCATGGTGGTATCAGCGGTTACCGCCGAGTGCGGTGCAGAGCGGTGATGATTAGCTAGCCAGTGGGATACACACACAGGGACTCACATGCACTAACACACATGGGCGGCGAGACTGTCTACCATAACAAAGAACAGAGGAGCTTGGATCACAACACAGACAGAGGAAGTGTGATTTCAGTGTCTGCTCAGGACGCCATTACTCCACTTTATCCTTACATAGCAAATAGTTGTTTGCTGCTGTAAAAGCTGTGAAAGCTTCTGAGTGGCACATGCAGGCAGCAACACTTTACCAGCAGATTGCTGCAGGGCAGCCCACAGCTTTGTGAATGCAGAACATCCTGGAGGCGATGACATAAATATTGTGAATATCCTTCGGATGCACAACATAATTACTTGGCCTCAGAGTGCTGGGGTTATCCTGCACAAATTAATCGGGATGATCTGTGCTCATTCCTTTGCAGTTTTTTAAAGAAATAACTATCCCTTTTGTTTTGCTGAGGTCGGTGCTCATCATCGGGACTTACAGCCCTCTGTGGTGTCTAACTGATTGACTGATTGATTGATTGTTTGACTTAATGATTGAGTGGAGGTGTTTTCAGCTGTGTTTTCATTTTCAGAAATGCAGTTTAAAGGCTCAGTGTGCAGGATTCAGTGTTGGGTAATGCGTTACACCATAAATAAGTAGTGTACCTAGTCACAAGTAGTGTACCTAATTACTAATAAAATTCATTCCATCATAACAGTTGATCCAAAACCAAACAACTCATTTGAACATTACTTTTGTTATTGCATCACTACTGACTTGAAATACAACATCACATCAACGTACTCATTTTCGTGATTGTCACGCTGTGCAGGCACATCACAAAGCAGCAAGCTAGTTTCACCTTAGCGGCACTTTGATTTTGTCGGGAGGATATTTGGCAAGAACAGTGCTGCTGCAGGTAGCTGGACTTAAACTCTTTCCACTGCGAAAAACACGTCCTCAAACGTCCATTCTGAAACACCTTCTTAGACTGACAGCACAACAACGTGAAGCTCCGGGAAATACAGGCCACCAAAGGTGTGAGCCCTCCTCGGATGTGGAGGTCAGCTGTAGCGCTACACTGGCTAAACAACCTAGACTGGATTTTACTTGTGGGCAGCTGCAGGCCACAAAGAACTAATGAAGCTTGTAGCTGGATATGCTATGGATGAAATGTTGCTACACGAGTGAGTCTTGGGAAAATACAAAAAAAATTAGCATACAATCTAGCCTTAGATTCACTCACTGGCAATTACCCTGACATTCATACAGAGGCATGCATCTGAATTTTGGGGAGATATGTGATAACCAACTTTATGAGGTGTAACGAAAAAGTAGTGTAACGCATTACGGGAAGTAGTAAAGTAATATTATTACTTTTGAAAAGAATAATGAGTAAAATATTACACTACTATTAAACACTAGCAGGATTTAGGAGGATAAACTGATAAAATGTAATAGTGTATCATTGCCTGAAATTAAGAATTGTTGTGATTTCGTTACTTTAGAATGAGCCTTTTATATGTACATGTGAAGTCCGCCATGTTGTTTCTACAGTAGCCCAGAATGCACAAACCAAACACTTGCTCTAGACAGGGTTATGTTATATTTATGTGTTGGCCATCGTAGTTCTATTGTATGCTTGGCACACAGGAGAAGTTTCAGTCAGTCGCAACCTCCAACCTCACTGCTAGATGCCACTAAATCCCACACACTGGACCTTTAATACCTTAATAAGGTCATAACTCTGATTTCTAAGGATGAGATACTTCTTTTTTTTTTTTTTCTAAAATCCTTTAATTAATTCGGAATAAAAACAGAATAATGGCATGGAGAAGAAAGAGGAATATGACTGTACATATTTTTGGCTGTTATTTTCATAGCGATTTACTATCTTTGGTGCCCCAGGCCTTAGCTGATCAGCTGTGTTGTTCTTGTTTAGAGGGGATGAACTTTTGCTGTTGTGTTGGATGAGTTTAAATTTATTTAAAAATAAATTTGGATGAATTAATAAAACAAGAGAGGAGTAAATGTACAGAACGATCAGTTGATGTCGATCTGTCCTGGTGTTTAGAAACAATAATAATAATAATAATCCTGAATTCAACAAGCTCCCGGGGATTCTAAAATTGGCACTGATAACCTCCCAGTGTCAGCTCCACCACATTTTAGCCTTCCCCCATATCTAGCGAGGACCCATTTCCATGCCTTTTCTCTCCTCTATCGCTACAGCCAACATCAATATTTTACAGCGAGTACCGGGGTGGGCCAACTTGCCCAGATGACCTGCCACAGCAGCTGAAAAGAATTTAACTTGTGCCACAGTGTTTGATTGGTATTTAAGGTGCCTTTGCAGCGCACTACACACCATTGTGCATTTTGTGTGTATTAAGCATACGAGAGAGATCTTTGGGCAAAGAAATAGAGACAGGGAGCTGGTAAATCTCTCGTAAAAAAGTAATAGATTTACTCGGCTCCTTCTCTCTGGTTGTCTGGAGGCTTTCCAAATGCAAAGACTGAAGTACAACACAATTGTATATGGGAGATGTTCCTCAGCGTAAATGCATATCTATGTATTACATATGTATGCGGAGCTGAGAGAATATTGAACAGGCTAAAAACATACCTGCAGTGCTCACTGAGGATGCCAACAACAATTTACTGACAGTGTCAACATGCTATAATGTAACTTATCACACACACTTCACGCCATGTTTGAAATGATATGTATACATGTTTACAAAGAGGTATCAGCACAGGATCATACGGTGATCTAAAATCACACATTCCAGCAGGCAGCCACACTCACACTCCACTGGAACAGTCTCACATAGTCCTGCTCGAGAGGAAATAATTTCCGTTTGTCACATTTAGTTGCTGACCAGTTGCAGCTGGAAATTGCTGAACAAACACTTCACATATACATTTTTTTTTATTAAAAAAAAAACTATTCAAAGGCAAGATCAATACACACACCACTGCTATTCAATGTCAGTGTGCTGCTGCAGATGTGGCTATTATAACAAGGGGTCAAACACGAGTCACAACTCATTGCTGCTGCGGTGGAATTACAGACGAATTACAATTCAATGACATGTCTCATCAGTTATGAGTCCACTACTGTTAATCATAATATCACCTCAGTGAATCGAATCAGAACGAGAAAAAAATTCTAATAGAAAATGTGAACATTGTTGGAATGGAAGAGATCAAGAAGGGACACTGTAGATATAGGCCTGAGATGTTAACAATGAGGTAATACACGTCATTACAGAATCTACCAAGGCTTTTTCACTTTTTTTGCCAGACGAGCTTTTCACACAATCTGATCAAAATCTGACCTCGTCTTCAGCGGCTCAGGAATGAAGAGAGTTACATGCGAGAGGCACTTCTCATCACTGTTAAGGTTGGACATTCAACACCATCGCGATTTGCTCATAGAGGAATTCAAGCATAAACTGAAGGCTGCAGACTCTATTTAGGCAGAGAGTCTTCACTCATAATGTATTCAACATTAATGGAATTTAAAGTTATGCATCGGCAAATTAGCTCAACTGGCTAACCCTTTTCTTTTGATCATTATTTTAATATTTCAGGGCTGTGGATGAAATTTGTCTTTGTCATTGTTGTTTCATTACTCGTTTCAATTCATGACAAAGTACAAGACTCCCACACCATTTATCCCTGTGAGAATCCTGCTGAGCCTGAAGAATGGTGAGAGGGAAAGCTCTCGTCTGTTACAGAAAGTAAAATGAAGCAAAATGATCCATTTAACATCCAAAGTATCCATTTAACTTGTTAATGTGTTAAACATATTAAATCTTCCCAGAAAATCTTCTTGTTTTGATTTAAAATCAAGGCAAAAGTCTGGCAGCGAAATGTCTTTTACATATTATGTGTCCTTTGATGATTTTTTTGGCTTTGAAATAAAAACACAGCTTAAAAGTTTAACCTGCAGCTTAGCATGGGAGTTACTTCTCTTAAACACTATTGGTCCAAAACAAATCAATCAAAGTGTAGCTTGTAGAATGGGAGCTGTGCATGAGATTCATCATGCAAACGTGCTCCTGTGGCTCATAGCAACTGAGAAATGGATGCCGACATGCAGTGAACAACACTACTTAGCTTTTGACTGCAGCATTGAGACAAACTTGAGAAGACAGAGTGAACTGAGGTTGAAATGCTGCCATGAGCAGACTTGATCTCTCTGCTACCATTTTGCTAATAAACTCCCCAAAGCATCTTGTATTATTCAGAGCTGGCCCTGGAACATTTATAGTCCATTTGATTTAGTTATCACCTACGACAACGTCGCGACAGCTGGAATTGTTTTCACCTTGCGAGTCTGTGTGTGTGTGTGTGTGTGTGTGTGTGTGTGGGAACTACTACAGAAGTGCTTTTGAGTACTTTTGTTTGTATATGTCTGTGGACAAAATTTGTCAACGCGATAGTGTCACAACCGCACAAGATGCCATCACCAAATTTTACAAGTATGTAGTTGAGCTCACAATGAAGTCTGAGTTTGAAGATTGGTGTGGTGCAAGCAGGGATGCCTGAAGTAGGTGGGTAAGAAGTAGGGTTGAGCTAAATACTTGGATGAAACGAGTATCCAATAAAGAAATGTACTTTTAAGAGTTCAAATATCATGAGTACAAAATATCAATATCCATATTTGTGATGAAAATAAATTCTCATGTGGTTAGCTTTGGTCAGTCTCTTACTCTCATGATCAAAAAAGATCGATTGTTGAATAGTTTTCCAATAAAAAATAAACATAGCAACTTCTGATCAACCTCAAACTTAAGCCACACCCACTCCCCAACTGAACTCCACACAATTAAAATTCAAGAAGAATAAAACAGTGACTCAGACAGCCTTATATCCTCAGGCAGGTCATTCCAGAGCCTTGGAGCCTTGGTGGCAAAAGCTTTGTCCCCTCTGGTCTTCAGTTTGGACTCTGGAACAAACAGAAGACCTCTGCCCAAGGATCTCAAACTATGCAAAGGTTCATAAGGGACTAACAGGTGTAAAATGTAGGCCTCTAGTTTCGCAGACCGGGCGAGGCTGGCAACTGGGTGAGGCCAGGCGGATTTTGCAAGTTTGGCACACCGTGCGCGCTGGCGCAGCTACTCCTCTTTCCCACCTCCGTCCCTCCTACCTGTGCAAGTCGGAAAGAGGGAGGAGAGAAAGCGTGGAGTGGGTTTTACACACATCACACCAATCAAATGAGCCCCTCTCCTCGCCCTTAAATGCGCCGCGCGAAGGCATATTGAGAGTTTACTCAATTCGCCATGGCAGAAGAGAGCAGCAGCGTCAGACGGCCAAACTCCTCCAGCCAGGAGGAAACTGATGTTTTGGTCCGGGAGGTCCAAGCTCGCAGTGTCCGAATATACGGAACTGCGAGCAGACCTCCACGGGCTGATGATGCAAAGGTAGCCTGGGAGGAGGTCACCACAATTGTAAATCAATGTTGCGTTTCTCTCGTGCGCACGCTCTCTCTTTCTCTCTCTCACAGTCTCACTCTGTTTCTTTTCTTTCGACTTTTCTAAGATGACAGATGCTGAATATATACTCCCTATCTGATGCTGTGGCTGTTTGTGGTTGGCTGAGAGGGATGTGAACTCATTAGTTTGCAGCTGTGTTAATCAAATCAGGTTGGGTTTCCATTACGCGTGCCAAACGTGCCAAACAGTGTCAAACAGTGTCAATCCCCTTTGATCTGACATCAGATGTGACAGGACAGTCGATATAGAGATACATTTATGTGCTGATTGCAGATAGTTGCATTGAATAGTGTTTTTTGGGGTATTTATTGCATCGTTAATATGCCTGATATTCTGGAAACCTGCCTGTGAGGTTTTGGTGACGTGTGCGCGCTGTCCGCCGGTCAGCTAAACTTCGGCTTACACCGGCTGCGCTCCGCTTGCGCTGACAGTAGACGTGGTTTCAGCTGGCGAGCTTTTAGCGCACCTTCGGCGAAGCCTTTTGGCACGAAACTGTCACTGCGCCAAGCTGGATCTGTCGACACCTCCCCCTGCTGTGCCGCCACATCCATCTCAGCACACCTCGGTCTGCCAAACTACCAAACTGAGCGGACCTCGGGTTGTGCTGCTCGAAACTAGCTCTGCGCGGGGTTCGCCACCCTGCGCTGCGTCGGGAAACTAGAGGCCATAATCTTGAGCCAGGCCATGAAGAGCCTTGAAAGTGCTTAATAACATTTTTAAGTCAATCCTAAAACAAACAGGTAGCCAATGTAAAGATGCAAACACTGGTGTGATGTGGATGTACTTCTTGGTTTTGTCTTAAAGCCTTGTGGTCTGTACAGTCTGAAGTTGGTGCAAAGTTTTTTGATTGAAACAGGAATAAAGGCTGTTGTAATAATCAAGACGTGAAGAGAAATGTGTAACAGTTTCTGTATCTCTACAGATAGGGATACAGATAATTAAACTGGTTGATACAGAGGAAGATAATAGTGTACTAGCTCATCCCTAATACTAAACAGAGAATGGTAAATGGACTGCACTTGTATAGCGCTTTTCTTGTCTTCCTTCCACTCAAAGCGCTTTAATTCACCCATTCACACACACAATCACAAACTGGTGGCCGGGGCTACCATACATTGTGCCATGTGCTATTCAGCAACCAATCACACACATTCACACACCATGGGGAGCAGTATGGGGTTTAGTATCTTGACCAAGGATACTGGTCAAGACATTTGGACTGGAGGACCTGGGGATCGAACCACTGATCCTCTGATTAATGGACGATCTGATCTACCTCGGGAGTGGATTGCTCTATCGCAGCTGGAGTGACCCAACTACAAGATGGTCTCTGGTTTAAGAATTGCTGCTTTTTGTCTTTACTGAAAATTTTGGATATGTTGGTAGCCTAATAAGAGCATTTACGGAACAAATAGAGCCAATGATCAGTAAATAGCAAACTTAGAGTTGAGTCTGTCTCTGTGGAAATTGTAAATACATTAAAGGTAGATAGAATATGTCGACCCAGCTGTAATATTTATGTTCTTCAGTTGGACAGAGACCGATGCTGACATTTCCCAACAGTTTTATGGCACATTTTGCCAATTTTTTGCGATATAAGAAATAGCAAAAGTTACAAGTTTGCCTGCCGTAATTTTACCCTGATATTCATCCTGACATTTGGTGAGTTACCTTAAACTTCTCTAAAAGGAGAAAAGTGTTGAATTCTTTGAATCAAGTTCTGTCTGTATTACTGGATATATGCTCTAATGTCCCACACAGAGCATGGAAAGAGTTTGTGCAGCCTCCTCCTTCGTGGTGTCACACTGACCTACAGCTCCATAATGAATTGGAAAAAATTGAGAAAAAAGTGACTGTGATAGGTAATTTCCTGGAAAGGTTCACGTTCAGGTCTTTAACTGATAGTGCTGCCAAAAAATAACCTGGTGGATATGAAAGAAGGAGGGGGAAAAAGACACACAACCTCTTTTTCCTGTAAGCTTTCTCTACACTAAGTTCAACAAACCTCAGGAAATATCAGGTATCTGATAGTCAATCAGGATCTATATCTATTCAAAATTAAACAAAAATCGTTTTTACTCTCTGTTGCATGGAATGAAACCAGACACAGATGCTGTTTAATGTGCCTTTAATGACCGGTTTTATTCCATTTGTTTCAGATGATGGCTTCAGCCATATGGCTTTGCTCTGATGGAAAGCAGTTTTTTATCTTCTGTAGCCACTTGTTTATCCACACAGTAATTGATGCCCTTCAATCTTGTCATCTTGTCAGACGCTGCATCACTGCAGGCTCGGCACACAGCATGTGGTCGGTTTGCTAGGAATGCTCTCATTTTGAAACTACAATTTGAACACATACTGTAGAACAATCACCTCAAATGAACCCACATCATATAAGTATAGGCCTTAGAAAATCTCATGAATATGTCATGTAGTGAATAAGCATGAAAGAGCGACGCGGGAGAATTCATGTAAAATGTTGCGGGGTATGTCAGGCGGTGCAGAGTTTCCTCTGCGGTCAGCTTCAGTGAAATGCTTGGATCTTGAGGTGCCGGACATTTTTCCCAGACAAGGAAATCTATCATGTTCAAACTGTCATATTAATTGGTTCTGCTTAACTGAGCCAGATCTGCAACATTTCCAGGATGTAAATTTTAGCCTTTGACTCTGATGTATTCAGGTGTGACTTCCAATTACAGTTGGCCATTTTGTGCTTTTATTTGAGCTAATACACACTTTGAAAGAGTGTTGGGAGATGCAGAGACAAATGGAAAATAATTTGTTGTGTTAGACCATTCTTTAACTTCACTAACAGGATATTTAGGTTAGCCGTACTAAACAAAAATCGATTGACGCAGCTGTTGATTTTGTAATCCTGTGCATGTACTTAAAATACTAGATGGTATGTTCTGTTTCAGGTAATAGGTTTCTGTCTGTGTTCCAACCACATCGATAAATGACACTGACATTTCTTCTAGGGGTGTGTTTGCCGCCGCTGCAGAGCAGGGACCAACACATCACGACTGCTTGTTTTTGTAGTGGCAACATCAATAACGTTGAATATTGAGGGCAATTGTGATCAAATTGAACGAGCTCTCATCAGCTCATCCAAAGGACAATAAACAAACAAGCAAAGAACAATAAAAGAAGAAAATCATCTCTCAGACGAGTGGCAGACTGCTGTTGTTTTATTACGGCGCAGATGAGCCATTATGTAAGAATTTTATTTTTGGGTTTAGGGTTTGTACTGTACAGTATATTTATTTCTAGGCTTGTGAGGAGAAATCAGTGCCTTTTTATAGCCAGTAATGTTAAAACTAGACACTGAAGTTGGAAAAAAAGCAATATCCTCTGAGTTTCAGATGTGAGATAAGATTGCCTCCATGTTCCTGCTGGACTCTAACATAGTTAAAAATAGACTAATTTTCCACCTCATATACAGTGTTACAGACTAATGATGCTGGGTGCTACTGCATCGCAAACATCCCCATAGTTTCTCTCGTCAACACGCTTTATTTCATGATGTTTTATGTCCAAAGGGCATCTGAACACAGCTTTAGATCTCGGCACTGCAGCCTGGTGATGTGGGGAGAGAAGTACCTGGCTCGCCCACTGTTGGAAGTGGGACGGTCTTTAGGGGATCTCGGGAAGAGAGCTGGGAATAAGGTTTTGATCAGGACCAGCTGTCACTTCCATCCTCAACTATTCTGTTGAAGCCCACAGTCCTCCAGAAATACAAGTATAATGGGCTTATTTAGAGTGGGGAGGGTGTGTTGTGTTTTAATTAGTCTCACTGTTTTTTCTTGTTTTTTGTCTTTGCCATTCAACAGACATGATTTACTTGTCACTAAAGCAAACTTTACTCAGGGGAGATCAACAATAATAATAATAGATGTATTTATTCATGACAGCAGAGTCAGGCTTGTATCCCACCATCAGGCTCAAAAATGTTGAATTTGATTACTGAGAAATGTCAAAGTGAGTTTATGTAGGTAAAATGATGGACTCAAAAGACTTGCTTCCACTGAACACTTTCAGTATGGTACCTTTGGAACCAAAAGTAACCCTTCAGGCATGGTACCTAGACCCAAGCATTTCCACTGTAAACCATATCCTTAAATGTGGGCGGGGTTGTTGTCACTCACTGCTCCATCCAGCACTCACGAAGTGTATGTCATATAAAAACTGAAGTAATGGTCAAAGCTTTATCAGCAAAATTCAAGGTGTGTTGATGGATTCACATCGTCATCTCATGCACTGAGTAACATTACAAGTTAATGTTCCACCTTAAAAGTTGCCGGCAGTCGGCCCAGTGAAAGTTATTTTTCTCAAATCACAGCTGCTGCAAGTGGCTGCAAAACATCCTTTCTTTTTATGGTAACAGTTTACTAATGAAACTCTCCACAGTATGAACAGTGGTAACATGAGCCTCAAAACCAGCTACAACTCAGCCCAGAGTGACTATCCACTACCTTTTACTACCAGATCTGTGTGCTAGGTACCCCAACAGAAAGGTGACCAACAGTGGGGACGGAACAGAACAGTTCCATTGGTACCATCCACAACTTTTAGCAGTGGAAATGGAAAGAAAGCATACTGAATCGAACTATTGTACCGTAGTGCTCGATGAAATCGGGGCTAAAGTTGTAGAGTCTGTAATCCATCAAGGTCCTGGACTGAAGGTGGTATAAGGCAGAGTACTAAGGCTCACCAAAGAACAATAGTTATAAGAATATAGAATGCAAAACACCAAGCAGCAAACTATTGGGCTGAAAAAAGCAAACAATGAACTGCCAAAAACTGCAGTTCCTGTAATGGTCACTTGAGGCTGGCTGTACTGCCTGGTTTCCCCGTCTTAACAACTGCACAGGGGGTGAATTATTATGTAACTCACCCATTTAAATGTTATTAAGGCTGAAAGTTATGCCAAAATAAGGGCGTGGTCGCTTGGAGTGACAGGCTGTTGGCTAGGCGTCACTTTGGGCTCTCAGTCAGATCCACCCCTCACTCCTCCACAGGTTCACCCTCTGCTCCATATATGTGTCACTTCTGGCTCCAAAAAGGATTCTACCACTCGTTACAGGAAGGTGATTGAGGAACTATGTTTTGAGGGCCTTTAAGACACCTGTGTTCACATTTACCTGACAGGAAGCTCCTATGGAAATAAAAACCTGACTGTTGTTTCTGAGAAACAAAGGCAGAAGTAACATGAACACTGTAGGACTTTGTATTAGACTGAATTAATAATGATAAAAATGAGAAATTGTCGTCACCAGGTTTGGAGGACTTGGATTTGGAAGTGACTAAAGAAAGAGATACTGGAAAATGATTCAGCAGTAACCATAATAAGCAAAGAAATGGACTGACTGGTTTGAGAATAAATGTGTGAAGAATATGAAGCACACTAATTGGATAAAAGGCTATGGTGAAGTAATAGGTGTAAGTGAGGAGTGTCAGGGCAAGGAGGCCTTTGTAGTTTCCACCAGAGCTTCATTACATGTCCAATGTATATATTAAAGTAGAAAAGTGCGCTAAGTCAGATCTCTGTCAGGTGTGTCTGGGGGCATCATGTAGGCAGGAAACAGGGAGTGCATGGCAACGTGTATGTGAAACGAGTTGTGAAACGAAGGGGAGACAATATTCTGGTTACATAATCAAGGTGTAACCAGAACAGACAGGCTATATGGAGACAAACCTTGGACACAATGTCTGGTAAAATCCCTCCCTACCTCCCTCATCCGTCCCAAACAAAGAAAAGTCAATAAAGTGGTCATGATCATGGCAGACATGTTGCAGCAGGAATACGGGACAGCTGCTTCATAAATGTATAGAGAGAACTGGATACAACATTGGAGACAGAGACACTTTCATTCATATGAAAGTTGCTCAGCTTATGAAGCCAAAACGTTTGAATTCCCGGGAGTAAAATTACATGAATTACATGATTACATGCACATGTGACTTTTGCCGGCTGAACGGTTAACTTCCAGTTCAGCCCACTGCTAACTTGAACAGGGATAAATTAAAAGAGGTCATAAAATTATCGAATGGATGGACTGAATCCTGATAGTGGAAGGTATTTTATTAGAGCTGTCATGCTGTCATCTATCCACTAATTAACAGATATACCTTTTACAGCACAAGTCTATGGGAAAAAGTCAATTTGGGCCCCATGATATCACATGATGGACCTTCTTTCATTCATTCATTCATTTTCAGTAAACGCTTATAGAGTGCCGAAGTCACGCCCTTTCCGGTAGAGCTCATGGGACCTTAGATCGGAAAAAATATGAATGGCAGTGAATAGGGAGAGCAATATTATCTTTTGTTCCCATTTGAGTTGTGACATGAAATCCAAATATGTTGTTAATGAATTTAAAACATAAATTTTAAGGTCAAGAAAGTCATACTTTGTGGTAAAACTGTTGAGATATAAGCTTTTTAATTAGAAGGACTCAAGAGTACACAGGAGGAGGTTGCGTATGTGACGTCATAGCATTCGCTCGCTTCCTGCAGCTTGGCCTCCCCGCTGAAATGCCACTGTTTTATGATTAATTGATTTATGGTTGAAGATGTCTGTGTGTTTTGTGCCAGGTTGCAGTCACTCCAAGCTGCTGGAAGCGAGCGAAAGCTATGATGTCACATACGCGACCGCCTCCTGTGTAGTTTTTCTAATTACGTTTTTTTCAAAGCTTATATCTCAACTGTTTTACCACAAAGTATGACTTTCTTGACCTTAAAATTTATGTTTTAAATTCATTAAGGACATATTTGGATTTCATGTCACAACTCAAATGGGACCAAAAGATAATATTTCTCTCCTCATTCACTGCCATTCATATTTTTTCCGACGTAAGGTCCCAAGAGCTTCACCGGAAGGGGCGTGACTTCGGCACTCTATGCTTTCGGGGTAGCGGGGAGCCTGCAGCCTATCCCTGCTGACATTGGGCAAGAGGTGGGGTACACCCTGGACAGGTCGCCAGACTATTACAGGTCTAACACATAGAGACAGACAACCATTCACACTCACATTCGCACCTACGGGCAATTTAGAGTCACCTATTAACCTGCATGTCTTTGGACTGTGGGAGAAAACTCACGTTGCGACAGGGAGAACATGCAAACTCCACAGAGAAGGGCTCCCCCACCCTAGGGTTAGAACTCCCCATCCTGGATTCGAACCAGGAACCCTCTTGCTAATGCTATGATAGACCTGGGAGTTGTAATTCCACAGTTTGGCCACTATGTCAAATTGCCCTGTAATTCCTGCAATTGCCCAGTGCATGTTGCCTTTGTTGACTTGGATTTTTTGGGTGTAGGCAAGAGGAGTGAGATTGGTTAGGGTTAGGGTAAGAATGTCAGTGTAAACCAATGACAGGTAGAGTAAGGCAGAATAGGGTGGGTCATTCTTAGGAAATGCGCATTTGCATTGGGTGTAGTGTCAATCTGCAGATGTTCTGGTTCAAATGAGACCAATTATTTTATGAAAGTCAGTTTTTTTTAACCAAGATAAAGATGAAAATGTGCCTACAACAGACCAGGTAAGGCTCATTTTCGCCCTATTGCTGGAAATGCCTTTAGCGATGTGATTTTGTTGATCTTACAAAGTCCCTGCCATCAGTGAAGAGGAGTGATAAGTCAGAAGTCAATGATGCTTTATGATGCAAAGCACTCAATAAAACAGGTTATTCAATAATTGTGAATCAGCACAACCACAAGAGGTCCTTAAGTGCACAGTCATAAATGCGCACACAAAATATTAGGCTGATGGGTCCAGTAGTATGTGAGATTAGTACTGGATACAGAATGTACGATCCCATTCAGGTATATGCCTGGCAGAGATAATAATGCGAAGACAGGAAACTTGATAAAACATATTGTTGCGTAATTCCCCTTTTAGAGTCTGCACTAAATATTATAGTCACAGTCAATGTTTTTGCAGTTGCATGGGGTACACATTTCTCTACATAAAAAAAAAAACAAAAAACCACAATTTAACCCTCAGTAGGTCATGTATGTTACATAACTAGATCCAATTGATAGCTTCAAGGCAAGCAAATGATCCTTCCACTACACTGAGGTGGAAAGGTCAGATTCAGGTTGAGAAAAACAAAAACAAACCAAACTCTCCTCCATTACTTGAGCCTGATCTGATCACTGAGAATGGCAGCATACTCTGTATTTGTTTTCCTCCTTAAAGCTGCACCTTCACCGTGACAAAACAATGCCTCCCACTCCATAACAGACCCACTAAGACCCTTTGCTCTGGCCTGTAGGATTGGTTTTTTTTTATGTGTGCCAAACATGTACACATCCACTTGTTGAGAGCCGAGTGAAGAATGACTCATTTGACCGACCGTTTTTTTTTTTTTCTCCCTCTCCCTCTCTCCACCTCTCAGTAAACCAATGTCTTTGTTCATTGTACTGCTGTAATCACAAACATGTCACTCAGGGTGTAATAATGGGATTATTCATTGCAAACTGACCACAGTATCTCTCACTTCAAATGTCCTGACTGACTGTTGTTGATGAATAGCTGCTTACACCCTCGATTGATATTTGAAATCGGACTCAGAGTAACACCTCAACACAAATGCCTTTCATTATCTTTTCTGTTGTCTGCCTGCACTGACAGTTAAGGCCTCAGTTTACTGAGAAAATGCCAGACTTTTTCAGAAAACACTTGTACGTAAAATTAAATGCGGCTTTCAACTTTTATCACCTCTTTTACAAAATGTAATTGAAATATGTTTCTTCTGCAAAGGGCAAAGATTCCTACAGAGTTCTGCAGAGGGACTACTGCCTGTCTCTACTGTACGATTCACACCTCAATTTCATCATATTATTTTTTAGGAATCATTCAGTGGATCACAGTAGTCTGCCCACATCACTGGCACCGTCTCCAAAATGTGCTCTCCAAGGACTCAGGAGCTTATTATGAGTGGACTCCTTTAGAATAATTGATTGTATTTGACATGACATGGAGGGAGCTCGGCGGATTGATACTCTGCAGCAGAGCCCTGATCAATCCAAATGAGAGACTGGGGGAGCTTTTATTTCTCTGCCAGAGTTTATTAGAAACAACTCGGCTTCTCTGGAGAAACTCTCTTCCTCCAGAAACAGCTTGGACCTATTGGTATCTGGGAATGTAAATTAGCGTGATCCCTCACCTCATCATGCTTCAAAATATTCCCTGTACACTAGTTTGACAGAACATAATGAAACATTGAGTTAAACGCCGGGCCATGTTCCAGAGCGCTTTTGCGGTGGGCGTTAAGGCATGAAGAGTTGTGATTATCTGTGAAGATTAGTTTCTGTCTTAACAAACACAAAGATTTGCTGTGATTTGGTATACTGCATGTTCTGAATGATGAATCAACCTCTGGTGATGACGGGGCGTCCTTCGGATCTGAATATCATGTGGAATGGGTGTGAAATGGATTTCATTCCTAAGTTAGAGTACACAACCTCAATACAAACTGGAGAAATGTAGTTTTAAAGGTTGATTTTCTGCTTTATTTTTTATTTGTCTGACTTGGATAATGTTTTAGCTGCATTAAGTGGATCTGGCTGCGTGCATTTTTTCATTTTTTTTATTATGTATTGCAGAACAGTAATGAGACCGCATTCAGCTGCTTTTCAAGGAAATTTAATGGCACTCAACTATTTTCTGTTCAGTGAAGTATCACAGTCATATTAGTCTGTATTATTTACTTGCATCCACTATGTCTCTCCAAGCAACAAAGGTAATTCTCCTTCAGGCTGTAGCATGCCTCTCACAGCATATATCATTAAAAGTTACTCCAAGTGCGGGGCGCCTTCATCTTCACACTTATGTAAATAAAGCTTTGGACATGTGTAGAAATGCAAGAAAGTAAATGTTATGTGGTATGTCCTCAGTCTGAAGCAGTAAACAGCAGATGGTTCGCAGGGCCTCTTTAGCGCTATGGATTTTATTTACCTACCCACCTGAATGACCTGTGTCGAGCAGTGCAGCTGATGCGGAGAGAAAAGAAGCAAGACTTAACGGTTTGCTCTTGTTTACTCCAGTTCCACTAGACTGCAAGGCCAGAGGAGTCATTTGCCATGCACGGAGAAATTAGCTTGTTTATCAGCATTTTGATTTCCGTCCCGCCTCGTCGTCCCGCTGACATTTTATGTAGACGTACATGATCCATGACTGATTCCCAATCAAAATGGAGCCTGGGTAACATAGCAAAGTATTTGGCTTGTGCAGTTTCCGTTGTTTTATAATTAAATGCATGATGATTAGCGCTGAGCCCACGAGGACAATAGCTTGTTATGTGCACGCCTTCAAAAAGGTAACCTTGAACATTGTACATCTGTCCTGTCAATTGGACATGCTCCAAAGATGCACAGCACATTACCAGTGAGACACTGCAGCTCAGGTCCATACAGTAGGATACCGGATGTTTCAAGGTGATCTGCTGTGGTACATGTGGGCTTTTTTTTTTTTTTTTCTTACCATACATGGTGAGGCTGCACCCGCGGACCACCTACTGTACTTTGGAGTTAAATGGTAGACAGCGCTTGGAGTCCTTGAAAGGTTACAAAAATCTTTAGCCATTCATTACTGTAAGGGAGGAAGTGTGGAAAGTGATGGAATATAATGAAAACGAATACTCTTTCTAGTCACTGTGCTATCAGTAGATATGTTTAATATCCCATTACAGGCCTAGAAGTAACCACAGTTCTATGCTGTCAAGAGACAAACATAATCCAGGGGGAAATTACCCATCAGGAAGGCAATACTGTTACTGAGATGCAATTACCAGGCCACTTGTGAGACTTTCAGCCCAGTATCCATGGGTGCATGTGTGTGTGTGTGTGTGAGGGTGGTCGATATGTGCATAACAGCTCTTATGTTTTGCAGAGTAAATTGGATTCTTTGCTGGAGAACAGTTAATTTAGAATATGTCCAAGATGCAAATGATTGATGTGACTATATCGTTACAACTGTAGGTTTGTGGCGCAGGGCAGCCTAATGGAAAAAATATTGCAGTGAGAAGGAAATAGCTTTTATCCCAGAATTATGGAGAATTTCTCTGCACTAACTCTGTGAGTCTCCAGATGGAATAATTTGGATTTTTCTGGTTGGCTGTTTATGCATTAATTTCCAAGCAAACATTACTTAATTTGGGTAGTAGAAAAAAAAAAAAAAGAAGAAAACTGTGTGCATGCTTGGATTTAGTTGCACTTTATATTATATTGTGGAGCTCCTGTGCTCGTATTTGTTAGTAGTGAAATAAACGGCGTGTCTCACAGCGGATTTAATGTACCAATTTAGCACTGAATCACATAGCCTACAAACAAAGAAAACAGCTCGGATTGGAGTGAACATCAGTGTAAACATTTGATAAGGATTTGCCTGAGGCGAATGCTATGCTTTATTATTGATACAAAAATAGAAGGTGTAGAAACAAGACTTGCTTCTATGATATACTCTGCACTGTCTTATCCCTACAAAACCAAGTCGAACATAATATTTGTGGATGTGGCAAATGGCCTCCCATTGTTCCTGAGATAAATTTCTCAAGTAGGGGACATTTCTATTGTACTACAAATTATCACCTTGAATCTCATAATTAATCACCGCTGCCGTCAATGAACAGCCCCTAACCTTAAACGTAGCACAGAGAGGAGAAGAAAAGCCTGCACCCATTGCAGAGGAAGTGCATGTGCATAAGAAATAAAAATGCCTGCACAGAGTGTGAGCCTTGCATGCATAATAAATGTATGACAAAACAATACCCCAGGCACCCCAGTATTAATGATATGCAGCGAACTCATTATTAAAGTTCCAAAACAGCTCCTGGAGTAACACAGATGGAGTCAATTAAGCAATGAGCATACTTGCTTGCCTGCCGTTTCATCTTCTTTCTTTTATCTCTTGCATATTACTCCATGGATGTAATTAGCTGTATGTTTCTCCTCACAACATAATGTCCAGTGATAATAACAGTTATTTTCACTTGTAATTTCAAGTAATGTACTGCTTAATAAATGTACCAAATTTGCTTGCGCTGCGTCCTTGGGTATTTCATTTGCACCGCAAGAGGTGTTGAGGATAATACTGTGCTAAGCGGCTTTTTTCTTTCTCTCTCTCTCTTTCCCTGTTTGTGTTTCCAGAGACCTGATGCCTTCAACGCTGGAAGGGCAGATCACCATGGAGAAGACACCCAGCTACTTTGTGACTAACCATGCCCCAAAGCGCATCCACTCCATGGCCAGAGACATCAAGCTTATTATAGTGGTGCGTAATCCTGTCACTAGAGCTATTTCAGACTACACACAGACTTTGTCCAAGAAACCTGAGATCCCCACCTTTGAGGTTCTTGCTTTTAAGAACCGGACGCTGGGTCTTATAGACGCCTCATGGAGTGCGTTGCGTATAGGAATATATGCGCTCCACTTGGAGAGCTGGATGCAGTATTTCCCTCTCTCCCAAATGCACTTTGTCAGCGGGGAAAGGCTCATCGTGGATCCCGCGGGAGAGATGGCCAAAGTGCAGGACTTCTTGGGGCTCAAACGGATCGTCACAGACAAACACTTTTACTTCAATAAAACTAAAGGATTTCCGTGTCTGAAGAAGCCTGAGGACAGCAGCACTCCCAGATGCCTCGGCAAGTCTAAAGGGAGAACTCACCCTAAAATTGATCCGGACGTGATTCGGCGGCTGCACAAGTTCTACAAACCCTTTAACATGATGTTCTACCAAATGACCGGGCAGAACTTTGAATGGGAGCTGGAGGAGGACAGTGAATCTCGTAGCTCTCAGGACTAGTAGACTGCGGCATGGCACGGCGCAGCCACACAACCAGCCTTCTTCAATAAAACTACTATTGTCTCGCTTCGTCTTCAGAGAGAGTGCTTGAGCACGCCAATCAATCATGGCTGTCTTTGCAGTGTCTGTATCCATTAGCAAGAGTTTACTGACATGCTTTTTCTCTCCCTTCAATACTAATGTTGTTGATGATGGCAAATCATTATTGTATATACTAAACATAAAATATATTTATATTTGTGAAAAGGAGATGATTTATTCCTTTTGTTTTTAAAGCATAGAGCTGATATAAAAATCATGTTGACTATGGCAATGCATGCGATAAGTTAAGTGTCCTTACCTCATGAGCCCTAAGGGTAAACTCTGCCTGTTTCTTCTCCCTTTACTTTCCTGCAGTTTGTTGCCCTCACACCCACTCACCAGCATTCAGTACAAAAAGATATTCTATTTCAATGGCTAAGGCCATGACGTGCTCTGTATTGTCTTTCCCACACTGTCCTGCTGCTTTAGAAGAGAGAGAAAAGAGAAAAATGATAGACATATAATACAATAATCCTCTGACATGTGCTCATCTTTTCAGTTGTCCATATTCGGAGTGGAGACAATCCTGTTTTTGTCCGTCTAAGTTTACCAAAGTGTTAATTTACTCAGTGTCAGTGTTCTAGTTGCTCTGCACTCATTAATTGCACACATATTCAATAAGAGAGCTGATGTACAGTGGCCATCATTCAATAATTGGATTGTTTCACTGCATAGTTGAGCATTAGCATACTGATGACCATGCACTCAGATGTGGCGCAGTATCAGTGATTTTGGCATAATTTGACAAATGAATCCATGTACTACAAATACCAAGGGTTAGCTGTGGATCAAACAACTCTGCATCTTGACAAAAACAATTTCCTGTTGCCCAAAAAAAAAAAAAGCACCCAAAACATCAGTTAACTCTCGCAGTCCTCGACTGTTTGCCTCGTGACCCTCCTCTTGTCGCAGTAATACATGTCAATGAGGGTGAAGAACAACAGCGGAGGACCGAGCAGAAGTTTGTTAACAAACATCTGCTGCGGCGCGGTCTTCTGTCGTTAGAGATTAATGGCGTGTTAAATAAACCGCTGCCGCTGGAACAATGTCAATGTCAGAGAGAATTTGCTGTCAAGGAAAAGCTACATACATGCCCAGGTAAATTACCAAGCCATTATTTTATGTATTTAACCTGAATGAGATCATGTGTGGCAGGGAAATGTGCTGTAATCAGAGGTTTGCTTGTGATCAGCAGGACTAACTGGGTTTGTGTCGAGAATAACAGGGTTTTGCTGTGAAATGCTCCTTTACTCATGCAATGAAATAACAACCTGACCCATCATCTTTATTCTTTTCTTTTTTTTCTTTTTGCATAACTCACTGTGCGTCTGTCTGTTGTCTCTGGACTTTTCATCAATTGAGACAATCAATACAGCCAATGAGTCAATAAATACAGTCTGCTACACATCACTGGTTGCTACAGCTATGATGCATTGCTCTGTTAATCCTCCCTGTTCTCTGGCCATGGATGGCTGGATTGGTTCACTCTCCGCAGACCTCTCTGTCACCCTGGGGAGGCCGGCACCAGCAGCTACTTACACAGAGCAATTGATTCAATCAAAGTAAGCACTATACTGCCCTTTGTAGCGCCAAGCCTGAACACTTACCTCTGAGTCTCGCCATCCCAGAGTCACAACTTCCACTTTGAGGCTTTTCTGTGCAGCCATCCCTTGGTGTTTTCTTGACAATCTTTCTGTCTCTCTGCATTTTTACCTCCTATCTTTTCTCTCTTCACGCGCACACCATTCTCCGAGCCGATATGGCACAGTGGGAAGACATTTCACAAAAGGCGCAGCACTCTGTATGAAGATAACTGCAAGACAAGCTAATCATACATTTAAGAAAAGGCCTTTATCATTATTTATTTATTCATATTTTCTTCCCCCCAAGCTTTAGAACGTGTATAATCCACCTTCCAAACCAGACAGTCCCTCCTACTCAGTGTTGAGACTCTCAAAGAAATCCACAGAAGGCACCCTACAGTGTTATTAGGACAGATGAGGACTCCATTTTCCCATCTATGAATATGCACTCCTCCTGTCATTTGCATTTCCAGGATCACACGCATGAGGGAATTCCTCTCCGAAGTTAAAACTTGGATCCAACCTCTCATTAACCGAAACACACACACACACACACACACACACTCTCACACACACACAGGCACCCTTTTTCTTTTGTACCTCTTGCTTGTTTTAGGTACAGGCGGAGTACTGTGATACATCCTGCGAGAGTTGCGACGCATGAAAGGCATGCTAAGCTGTCCTTCATGTGTTCCTCCCGTTGGGGGTCACGCCGCGCTATTTGGTTCATCAGCGTCAAGTAAAGAAGGCTGTGATGATAGACGAGCATCGCCTGCTCATCAAACTGTCACTGCTCGAGTGCCATCATTTCAAATTGGAGTACAAATTTATATTTGTCAGTCATTACTGACAATTTGGCAAAGAGCTGAAACAGTGATTCATGGCGAGAAAAAAGCTACCTGGGTGTACCTTGAAATGATTTGCAGTTGCAGCTTTGTGTGTTTATTTGGGGTTGAAAGGCTGTAATCTGGGTATGAGAGATGCTTTAAAGTGTTCACTTTTCTGTTATATGATCTATAATTATATAGCACTGTAGGGTGTAATGAAGGGGTGCAGCGAAACTAAGCTGTTAGAAGCACACCAGTCTAAATAGTTTGGCTGTTAAAAAAAAAAAGGTAATGTTTGTAGAAGTAGTGAAGTCTCCATTACTACCAACTAATTGGTTTTTCACTTCATTTGAGTGAATGATTACCAGCTGTGTAAAAAGGCACATTGGTGTCAACTTCTACAACTAACTTTCCACTAAACCACTTTGAATTAGCCTCTAATGTATTTTGTTTAATGTCTGCTGGCTTCCAAAATCCTAAAAGACAGATTCATGTTGTGCAGTTTTAGTAGAGCTTTGATATTCAGTTAAAAAAAAAACAAAGCGTATTTGTACATCGTTAACATACAGTCAGGGTTTTCTCCAACAGCTGTGAATCATTGCACAACAAATATCCACAAAATGAAATAAGCTGAAAATGAGATGCAACTGTACACTCTCCCACAGCGCTCGTCTTTCTCATCCGTAATGAAATCATTCATTTATCCATACTGCAATTGTATCTGCATGGAAATGTTCCCAAGGTGGCTTAGTCACTCATTGAATTTAGCTGCTACCCATGCACCAGAATCTTATTGATCACCAAATTAAGGATTAAGAGCAATTGCTGCCTCGCTCTCTGCAGTCATATTTTTTTTTTGCTCAATTTTTCAATATCTTTGTTTTCAGGTGTATGGAGGGGTGATGTGGGGGGTCGAAAATGAGGACAATGCATCCACTGGTTGCCAAAGACAATGTGTGCACTGGGGACTGAACATACTGAGATTCACAACACAAAAATAAACGTTTTTTTTTTCCTGTTTCTTCAGCAAAACTCCCCATTTACCTACTGCTAGATTTTATGTAACAAAGTCAGTAAAATTTATTTCTATAGTGCTTTTCACAGACATAGGTCATACAGTGCTGTACAAGGGCTTTTCAACATTCAAGGACGAAGTCACAGAAGATGAGATGACTACCCAAACCCTGCACTGAAAAGTGTGAAGCACAGTACATCATGAAAACACACAATACACAACCAGAATACACTATATATATATGAATAAAATACAAATGTAGTTCAAACAGGTTAACCAATCACCTGCCTAAACAGGTATGGCTTTAGCTGGCTTTAAAAGAAACCCCAAGTCAGCAGATCACCAGGGTGCAGGCAGAGCATTCCATAATTTAGGTGCTATAGACTCAAAAACTTGATCACAATGGGTCTTAAAGATCCAATCCAGTGACTAAGACCATCTGAGTATCTAGTCTTGAGGATTGCAGATTGTAACGAGCTGAAAACTTCTCCTGGTTAGGATTCCTTCAGTGTTCATTGTTCAAGAGGTTTATACCATGAGGCAAATTATCCACAAATGTCTATTCTTCTCCAAAACAAACAAACTGTGTGATTTAACATTGTTCAGCATGTCATTGATGGCACTTGTCCAGCACCTGCAAATGTGTGCTCACCTTTTTTCTATGATAATTTAAGATCCAGACGTTTAGGAGGTTTTTACCAGGAACCAAATTATATGCAGAGGTCCCTTCTTCTCCAAAACAAATGCACCCGGTTATTTGAACTAGTTTGCTAATGTGTTCCTACCTTATTTCTGATCTAGGCTTTCAGGAGGTTTTTACCTTGAGCTGAATTATCTGCAGAAGCCTCCTCCTCTTCAAAACAAATGGAACCGGTGATTTAAACAGATAATGAATAAAGCAGTTTCATGTTACAAACCCAATATTGTTTGGTATGTCCGCTAGGCTGTGTGCTCATATTTTTTTCTGTGATAATTTAAGATCCAGACATTTAGGAGGTTTTTACTAGAGGGAACTGCCCATTGGTTTGACATCCCGTTGTTCCGACCATATTAAACTCATTGTTCCGAAGTCTGTTCCGAAATCATCATGATGCCCTGTGGTTAAGGTCTGGTTAGGTTTAGGCACAAAAACCACTTGGTTAGGGTCAGGAAAAGATCATGGTGTGGGTTAAAATGAAAAAGAAAGTGACAAACACATAAGCCGTGAGCCTGCTCCGCCTTAAGCCGGTCGTGGCACACCATACGCCCGCCGCGAGCCGTTCAGCACCGCGGACAGTCGGACTAATGGGATGTCGAACCAATGGGTTGTCGAACCCGACACTCCTCGACACTGACCCTTTACTAGGAGCCAAATTATATGCAGAGGTCTGCTCTTCTCCAAAACAAATGCACTCTGCACACAGCAGTAAAAATACTGAATAAAGCGGTTTCAAATTTAAAAAAAAAAAAAAAAAAATGTTTTTGACACTCTTGTCGCAGAGAGGGTGTTACTATGATAGCCAACACAAAAATGCAAAAAACATGAATAGCCATGTCTAGAGCCAATGTTTGGTCTGTCCATTCCTGGCTACTATGGAAACATGGCGGTACAACATGGCGATCTCCACAGACAAGGACCTGCTTCCTATGCAGATATGAATGCCTCATTCTAAGGTACCAAAATTTGATGTTGAAATTTGGTGATTATATACAAAGGAAAACACACTAATGGTATTGTATTTCTGGTATTTTATCCCCCTAAATCCTACACACTAGACCTTTAAGTGGAAGAAAACAAGATCTGGTCAGCTACTTAACTCCAGTGTTGAAGGACAAGGAATAATGAAATATAACCCCTAAATGACGGCAGTTTGAGTGTGCAGCAAAGGAAAGAAGCCCGATACTTTGTATGATCACAGGGACAACCTTTTCTGGAGCAGTAATTGGAACCTTCATCTGAGCTGTAAAAAGTTTTCTGCAGTCCAGCCCTAATAGCGTCTAGGAACCTTGATAACCTAAAAAGCTCACTAGGTTTGTCTGAAGTTGAGTTGAATATCATCTGCATATAAATGACATGCAGTATAAAATGTGTTCATTATCTGTCCCAAGGGCTGCAAATATAAAGAGAATAACAGAGGCCCCAGAACCAAGCCCTGTGGGACACCAAAAGACAGTAAAGAGGAATCAGACAAAAGGTCTCCAGCTGAGATAAAGATACTCTTCTCAGTGAGATAAGATGAAAACCAGTCTAATGTCATGCCTGATATGCCAACCCAATCACGTAACCTCTTAAATTTTCCATGAAGCTTAAATCAGTTTAAGTGTTGCCCTGCTTTGTGGAGAAAAAATGACATTTTATCCCATTTCAGTGTCGAAACTAGGGCTGAAGTTACTGCAATAATCACTTCAAAGTCCAAAACAACAAAAATGAAACTATTTTTAAAAATGCCCTCAATCACACATGGTTCCTGTATCCTCAGATCAACATCCCTGCCATTTCCACAGACCAGAGTCAGTACCAGAAGTAATCATTTCATCTACTGCTGCTTCCTGAATCAGGACCGTCCTCTTCAACCACCTCAGGAGAGGAACAGCATCCTGTCATAAATCTTGACTCAAAACCTATTCTCTCCTCTGTGCTGTTTGGGTGATTTCGCATCCCCACTCTCCTGCCTCGTCTCACAAAAAGGCCTGTGTAAGGTCTTTGCAGCAACTAAAACTTGAGTCATCTTGTGTTTTAGCCACTGCCTGAATACTATAATGGAGCTCTCTGATCAGAATCATTATAACTGCACATGTTGATGTTGGCAGAAATAAAGATTAATTTGATTGTTAGCGATTTGCAGAAAAAAAGGACAGCACACTAAATATTTGCTTCTAAACTATTTTTACTCATTAGTGTTAGTGTTGCGTACTATACCTTCAATTGTCTGTGGTTTATTAATTAATGAGATGCTGTGTGTTCAGTACAGGTTGTGGGATGTTTAAAAAGGTCCGCTTGAGCAAAGATGGTTTCAAAAGAAAAAAAAAAAAAAAAAAAAGTCAAGCAGCGTCACAGTTATCATCTAATCACCAATTAAACAGTAATCACTGAAAGATAAACCTGTTGATAATGAAGACCAATAAATTAGGTATACATAATTAATGTATGTTTAATGAAATCGGCAGAAAATTGCATTGGCTCCTCAAACTGTGCTATGATAATGTGCAGTAATCCAGTTGCAACTGAATAATATTAACCCAGTATAGTCCCACCCCTCCTCCTTTATTAATACTCACAGTAACAACAACAACAACAACAACTCTCTCTAACACACACACACACACACACACACACCCACCCACCCACCCACCCACCCACCCACACACACACACACACACGCACACACACAGAGGAGCTGATTCTGCTGCTTTGAGTTCACTTTTTCAGACAATTCTCATGCATGACTGGTAAAAGCTGGCATGTTCAGACCCATTTTGGCATTGTTTCATCATGATATCACCATGAAATCAGTGGTAGTGAAGGAAATATCAAAAAGTAAAGGAAATATTTTGCAATACTAAACCACCAGAGCCAAATTTCCCATTGCTTTTAGTCAGTAAATCAATACAATCATGGCCCAGCACAAATTTCTGAGTGTTTAGAACACTTTTAGTTACCTGCAGCATAATTTCCCTGTATCACACTACTTACTAAATCTGTCTACATGACCAGAGGGGAGACTGTGTGTTTTGATAATTCATAGTTAGGAGCAAAATCAAGGTTTCACATTTTCCTCAAATGGCCTCCCCTGACTACTTACTGTTTAACAATTTAAAACTAGATGATCACTTCTTTATGTGTTTTGCCCAACAAATAGTGTCATAAACACTCAGTATAGTGACACTCATGTGGAAGAATAAAGACAGGAAGAACACATAAGACGGAGTGTGCAGTGTAGAGAAAGAAACAAAGGGGCTCATTCATGAAACGTTAGTAGATTTGCACACAAAAAAACCTTGGTGCTAAAAACCTACTCTGGATTCATGACTGCCACGGAAAACTCAGATTTGATTGTAGGCGCACGTGTATCAATTATAAACTGACGATTTAAAATTATTCCGTTTGTCAGAAATTAGCATACATCCCGACCCATGAAAAGCCAGTGACTACCATATATGGAGGTGATAATTACCATGGATAGGTGTATGCTATCGACCTGTGAACAAGGTGCAAAAAAAAAGAAAGAGAATGAGAGAAAAAGATAAACTTGTCTGACACAGTCTCACTCTGACCTCTTCACATATTGACGTTCGGTCATGGACTTTCCACGTCCACAAGGTAACCTGTGACTTCTGGGACATCGTGTGAAGTTGTGCCTGTTACATGCATTATCTTTGAAAATGAACTTCCATTTTCACATGTAATTTAACGTTTACATACAGTCTCTTTCAAAATAAATGCACTATAACACTGCAAATCAACGTTTCTTTTCGTTCAACAAAAAACACACTTGGTTGGGTTTAGGCAACAAAAGCATGGGTTATGTTCAGGAAGTAAGAACAGGCTTTGGCTTTAGAATCTTTCAAGACGCGAACACCTCTCTCTGTGAAAGTCTGTGTTTGTTGGACTCATCCAACCCCCCTCCCGACCGCCCTAGTCAGACTTTCGCTGCCTTAACTTTCGTCCTAGTCCTACTGTATTTCCCCTTGACGCCATTTAAACTATAACCGGCAACCAGACGCGTATCATGCCGATGTTTAGCCGACCTTTCGTTAGTTTTTGATGCCGCAAATCACTGCCCAAGCGCTGGATTTCAACAAGGATTTCAACAAGGTTGGAATGAGACTGGGCTCGAAGTTATTTTAGTTGAAGTGGGGTTAAGAAAAACATTTTATGTTCTTATTAGTAATGTGTCAGAGATAGGAAAATCTAAAGCTTGAAGGGAGGTAACAGATGCCGTTAACTCTGTGTTGTCTGTTGTAAGAATCATCCAAAAAGTCATTAAGAGACCTCTCTGTCATTTTGCCCTAAGCATCAGCATTGTTTGTCACTGCTGTTAAATTAAACCACTATTAAAACATCTGAATGCAGACAGTCTAATGTTAAGTTTAACACCACGTAAGACAGTCTGGCGTAAAACCACACCATCTCCCTCCAACTCCAGATTTGGGTTCACCAACTGCCCAGGGAGAGCAGAGACAGACGCCGAATTGCTTTCCCACGTCCACAAGTCTTATTAAACCAAAACTCAATTTGAAATAATGTTTATGTCTCCCATGTTGCATCTGTAATAAATTAAACAAAAATGGCATGCAGTTTAGGGCTGCGGTGCGCAAAGAGGGCAGAGGGGGAATACGTTTTTCAGTTTTGTATTAAGTCGATTTAAATAACTCATTAATGTTTTTAAGAACCAAATGCCAACTAATTTAACTGAATGTCTTATTTCTAATCTCCTGTCATGTTTAACTTACATGCTTCATAGGCATCTGCATATTGTGAACATAGCAGAGAACAATACGAATCAAAATTGCAATTTCCAATAATGACAAGTAACATTTATGTGCAATATCTTATTTGCACAAGCAGTACAAGCAGTGAGCTGTAGATTTTGTTAGTACCTATAAAAAAGGTCGGAGCTGAAAACATATCGATGAATGTCGAAATACACGTGAAATTCCTACGGCAAACAGTTTAAACACAAATTCCTTCATGAGTTAGATCCAATATGTGTAAAAATATAGTGCGGTGCCCATTTCATTTGTACTGGAATGAAATGCAGATTCAATGCTCAATGTCCCCCTATGAAGAAGATGACATTTCAGCGTCTTATCCTCTTGTGACTTGGACACGCAATCAACAGGCAACTTGACTGTAAAACTGCCAAAAGACATGTTCCATTTAACGTCCCCTCCCCACACTCTGTAGAGAGAAATGAAACATTCTTAGTTCTCTAGCCTCTAGGTACCTTAATCTGGTCCTCCAGGGGCCAGTGTCCTGCAAATGTTTGATCCTCCTTGACGGTTAACAAGCCACACCTGGTCTGTATCTACTGTACTTGGCACCAAGTGGGACACATTAACTATCAAGGAGGATCAGAAGGAGGATCAAAAACTTGGAGGACACCAGCCCTCGAGGAGCAGAATTGAGTGTTTTGGCTGCAGGCCAAAGCAGGGGCTTGTCGTGAAGCCCAGCACTCCACTGACAGAAATGCTCTTCTAAGGTGGTCCTCTGTCACCTTGAATTGAAGGCCTTCATACTGCAGAGCAGAATGCAGTAGTGTCTGGTTTTTCAAGGTCTTGAGAGAAAATACACTGCAGGAACAGA
The DNA here is from genome assembly GCF_011397635.1 of Epinephelus fuscoguttatus. NCBI lineage: Eukaryota > Metazoa > Chordata > Actinopteri > Perciformes > Serranidae > Epinephelus > Epinephelus fuscoguttatus. Next base: position 18,123,857 of record NC_064770.1, on the reverse strand, counting down.
AACTCTGGTGAACTTGAAGGCTTGGCACCAGACAGCCCTGCAGAGTCTGCTGCCTCTGTTTATTTCATGTCCTCTGTGAACCTCTGAGCAGTTTTCACACAGGACTAGATCCCCAAATGACATCTAAGAAATGTTATTCATGTAAGACATTTGGATGGGTGTAAAATTGTTGTAATTTCCAGGGCTGGAGTCAACCAAAGAAAATCGTGGTCGACTGAACTGCTACCTACTCTGCAGGCAATTGATTGGTCGAATGTTATTTCTAGATTTACTAAATTGTGTGGTAGAGTGCACTTGGCCTGGTTGTGCTGTGTGTCCACCAAAGCATTTCTTTCTAAGGCCAGCATATTTTTTTGAATTCTTTGCAATGGGAGCACCATTTATTCTCACTATGCTTCCAATGCAAGCAGTGGCACAAGGCTCTGAGGGACTATTCTGCATGTTTGGTGCCGTTTTTCTGGTTGCCAAGAGTTGAAAAATGCTCAAACTTGGCTGTGCTCAACACCATCACTTTTTACCCATCTGTCCAATCACAATGGAAGAGTGGTAGCATAAATACTACCTGCTGAACAATAACAACAATGGAGGGGAAATGAATACTCTGGCCAGTAAACCAGTGAGTCCATCCCTATGTGTTTCTGCCTTCCCTCCACCCAGAGCAAGGACCAAAGCAAATACTCAATCTTGTGCCACCATTTTAAATTCCACTGATATTCCATATCATAGCAGCCAGACGCAACCAAAGGGTCCCAGTTAAAAGAAAGCAGCACTTCCAAAGTACTTGCGGTTATCAGAATAATGCCTGGTGGTTTCAGCTGGAAGAAACCTTTGGTAGACACACAGTCATAAGAAAATAACCCAAGTGACCAATTAGAATTTCGTCGCACAAGAGCATATTGACCAATCAATCGACTGGGAGGTGTCGGCCCGAGTAATTTCTGCAAGTGAGAGTAGACTTATTGAGGAAATTGCTCAAGTGAGCGTTTTTTTTTTTTTTTTTTTTTTTAAATAATTTTCTACTCATTTATTTAATTCTGATAATGGCAAGCCCTCAGCAGGCAGAATGAGTCAGCCGGAGGCAACTTTGTCATAGCTGGATTCAGTCGGTGTCTTATCCAGAAGCCAAGCCTCAGTGTTAATGAACATACTCTGAAGTCTCTGCTCAGAGTTGGCTGAAGGACAGTCATGTTTTTATGCGCTATGGTGTTAAAAAATCCAAGCCAGAGGACAAACAAGCAAACATCAGTGTCATGAAATAGTACATTTTGAAGCTACTGTGCTTGTGTTAAGAAAAAAAAAAAAAAAAGAGTCCAATTACAGCGTTAACAGTGTGATGTATGTGTTTATTCACAAAGCGAGCATGATCACTGGTATCAATGCCGAGCAGTTGTAGCTTTGTTTGGGTGATTACTGAAATCACTGATGGTAAAACTTCAGAGCCTGTGAAGAGAAAAAATAGGGACATTTTCCTCTAAGAAATTAGAAGAAGACATTTGCTGAATACTGGAAAAATGGGAAACATTTGCATAACTGGAGTCATTTGGAACAAAACAAATCCTCAAATGAACCAGATGTAATATTAGTGTTGTGTGTCAGACAAAGATTTGAGCTTTAATGGCACAAAACAACAATAGGAACTGTATTTCTCCAGGACAGGAGAATACAAGGAACTAAAAGTTTTAATTATGTTTGTGTCACTGAAAAATTAAACACTTAAAGACGTGGAAGTTAGGAGGCCAAGTGCTAATTCTATATAGGCTGAGTGACTGACTAATGCAGCTAAGACAGCTGTTTGCTTTACATCAGAAGAGCTTTTAAGTTATTGTTTTTGTGGGGTTTTTTTGGTACATTAAGGCTAAAACAAAGTAATAAAAGAAGCAGTTTCAATCTAAAAACAAACTGCAATTCAGTTCTTGAGTCAATATATTAACATAACAAACACCGTCGATATTTTCTGAAGATATGACCCAGTTTTGAAAAAGGCTGATCAGTTTAACGAAATGGGAAAAAAATAAACTAAACCAAATGAAAAACTGTGTCAGAAATGCACCTGACCTCTGTTTGACCTTTATTTCTGTTTTCAGCTTTTAAAATCATAGCCTTGTTATGAACCTTTTGTCAAAATGGAGTCCCCTTTTGACACATCAGCTTTTCTTTCTTTTAAAACTCCCTAATATGATCACTTACTGCTATTTACTCCTCTCTGTCTGCTCCCCACCTCACAGCAGATCAGCTGCTGCTCTGCCACAGTCTCTGTACAGTGTAACACCATTTACATAACTGCACACACTACTATAGGATGAGATTCAGCATCTCTAGACTACAGTGTAGACCTCTGTTTGCATACATCAAAACTACACTGCAAGTGTTACACAAGTGACATTTCAATGAGTGAAACATGTAAAATGCTAGCTGTGGCCATATAGTATAAGAATAAGTAAAAATACCAATACATTTGATTAAAAAAAAACCTTTGTGTTATTTATAACTTTGGTCAGTGTGGTGCATCTGTTTATGTACCACTCAAATTGGTGTTTGATGCATTTCATGTACCAATTCTCTTTTACATTAGCAGACCTACCTACAGAAGTGGCTGGGCCCCAGGAGCGCTCCACTGATTAGACCCCTCCCGCCTGTTCTCACTCCCAACTGGTCAAACACTGCCGCTTTGTCAGTGGATGTCAGCATTAGACACCGATGCACTCAACTCAACTCAACTCAACTCAACTTTTTTATATAGCCCTTTAAAACAGCCACGGCTGAAACAAAGTGCTGTACATAAATAGACAAAGCAACACAGGGACATAAAATAATTAACACTGCACTGAGAAAGTCTTTGCAAAGGTATGATACGCACCAGGCAGAGGCTATTTCTGATGCCTCCGGAAAAATGCTGTGTTATAAAGCGCGAGAAAGTCTATTTAGGGCGACTGGGAGACACACATGTGACTTTCACTTGGGAACCTATTGTTCATTCCCTGTGTGAAATCAAAAGTCAGTGGAGTTATTCTATTTACAGTGTAGTGTGCTAGTATGTGCAGCATGATACACTAGTGATGTATGTCACATGACAACTTATTTTATGCCAAGTCATGATGTTTTTCTCTAACCCTAATCATGTGCTTTTGTTCCCTAAACCTAAAGATATATACATAAAAATTTGGTCTTTTACCTATGTTGTAAGATTATTTTGAAAAAGTCTTTATGCATATAACAAGTAGAAAACGTACATTTCCTGTGAAAATGGAATTTTTGTATTAGTATCAGTAGAATTTTGAAGGGACACAATGTATGTAACAAGCATCAATTGAGTCGCCATTCATAAAGATAGGAGGCTACCTAGCGCATCATATTTTGATGTTTAGGTCCACTGACAAAGCAGAGTTGGGATAACAACAAGCCTTCCCCAACTCCCCTCTTACCAATGCATGCATGTGCTCTCTCTCTGTAAGAAGAGAAAAGATGTTCTTTATTAATCCCCAAGGGGACATTCAGTTTTCTCACTCTGTGGTCTTGTACACACAGGCCTTAAATACAGACACATGCAACAGTTCCTATGCATTTAATGGAGGGATGTCAGAGCAGTTGGGGGGTTCAGTGCCTTGCTCCAGGGCAGTGCCCAGGAGGTAAACTTGCACCTCTCCAGCTACCAGTGCACACTACATATTTAGTCTGGATGGGGACTTGAGCTGCCGACCCTCCGGTTCCCAAACCAAGTCACTATGGACTCAAGTCAAGTTAAGATACGTAAATTTCGGACGTAAATGTGGCCAACAAAATATGGCTCATACCAGGTTCAAGAGCGGGGGATCTCATTATTTAAGAAAAACATATATTATTAAGGGCAGCACGGTGGTGTGGTGGTTAGCACTCTCGCCTCACAGCAAGAGGGTTGCCGGTTCGATCCCGGGCGTGGGAGCCCTTCTGTATGGAGTTTGCATGTTCTCCCCGTGTCAGCGTGGGTTCTCTCCAGGCACTCCGGCTTCCTCCCACAGTCCAAAGACATGCAGATTGGGGACTAGGTTAATTGGAGACTCTAAATTGTCCGTAGGTGTGAATGTGAGTGTGAATGGTTGTCTGTCTCTATGTGTCAGCCCTGCGATAGTCTGGCGACCTGTCCAGGGTGTACCCCGCCTCTCGCCCGATGTAGCTGGGATAGGCTCCAGCCCCCCCGCGACCCTCAAGAGGATGAAGCGGTTAGAAGATGAATGAATGAATATATTATTAAGTAATGGGGAATATATTGGTTAAAAGTAGAATTTGGTTATATTTCCTAATGAATGAACATGATTATTGCTGCCCTCTGACTGTGGGCCCACTAGTGGCTGGGCCCCCAAAAAGCTTTCTCCCCCCCCCTTACAGATGGCCCTGTGCACTATGTGAGTGCTCTACTGAAAAAGGATATATATATATATATATATATATATATATATATATATATATAGATATACAGTACAGGCCAAAAGTTTGGACACACCTTCTCATTCAATGCGTTTTCTTTATTTTCATGACTATGTACATTGTAGATTCTCACTGAAGGCATCAAAACTATGAATGAACACATGTGGAGTTATGTACTTAACAAAAAAAGGTGAAATAACTGAAAACATGTTTTATATTCTAGTTTCTTCAAAATAGCCACCCTTTGCTCTGATTACTGCTTTGCACACTCTTGGCATTCTCTCCATGAGCTTCAAGAGGTAGTCACCTGAAATGGTTTTCCAACAGTCTTGAAGGAGTTCCCAGAGGTGTTTAGCACTTGTTGGCCCCTTTGCCTTCACTCTGCGGTCCAGCTCACCCCAAACCATCTCGATTGGGTTCAGGTCCGGTGACTGTGGAGGCCAGGTCATCTGCCGCAGCACTCCATCACTCTCCTTCTTGGTCAAATAGCCCTTACACAGCCTGGAGGTGTGTTTGGGGTCATTGTCCTGTTGAAAAATAAATGATCGTCCAACTAAACGCATAAACCGGATGGGATGGCATGTCGCTGCAGGATGCTGTGGTAGCCATGCTGGTTCAGTGTGCCTTCAATTTTGAATAAATCCCCAACAGTGTCACCAGCAAAACACCCCCACACCATCACACCTCCTCCTCCATGCTTCACAGTGGGAACCAGGCATGTGGAATCCATCCGTTCACCTTTTCTGCGTCTCACAAAGACACGGTGGTTGGAACCAAAGATCTCAAATTTGGACTCATCAGACCAAAGCACAGATTTCCACTGGTCTAATGTCCATTCCTTGTGTTTCTTAGCCCAAACAAATCTCTTCTGCTTGTTGCCTCTCCTTAGCAGTGGTTTCCTAGCAGCTATTTGACCATGAAGGCCTGATTCGCGCAGTCTCCTCTTAACAGTGGTTCTAGAGATGGGTCTGCTGCTAGAACTCTGTGTGGCATTCATCTGGTCTCTGATCTGAGCTGCTGTTAACTTGCGATTTCTGAGGCTGGTGACTCGGATGAACTTATCCTCAGAAGCAGAGGTGACTCTTGGTCTTCCTTTCCTGGGTCGGTCCTCATGTGTGCCAGTTTCGTTGTAGCGCTTGATGGTTTTGACTCCACTTGGGGACACATTTAAAGTTTTGCAATTTTCTGACTGACTGACCTTCATTTCTTAAAGTAATGATGGCCACTCGTTTTCTTTAGTTAGCTGATTGGTTCTTGCCATAATATGAATTTTAACAGTTGTCCAATAGGGCTGTCGGCTGTGTATTAACCTGACTTCTGCACAACACAACTGATGGTCCCAACCCCATTGATAAAGCAAGAAATCCCACTAATTAACCCTGATAAGGCACACCTGTGAAGTGGAAACCATTTCAGGTGACTACCTCTTGAAGCTCATGGAGAGAATGCCAAGAGTGTGCAAAGCAGTAATCAGAGCAAAGGGTGGCTATTTTGAAGAAACTAGAATATAAAACATGTTTTCAGTTATTTCACCTTTTTTTGTTAAGTACATAACTCCACATGTGTTCATTCATAGTTTTGATGCCTTCAGTGAGAATCTACAATGTAAATAGCCATGAAAATAAAGAAAACGCATTGAATGAGAAGGTGTGTCCAAACTTTTGGCCTGTACTGTATATCTATCTATCTATCTATCTATCTATCTATCTATCTATCTATCTATATATATATATATATATATATAATAGAAAAACACAAGTGAACAATGAAGCATGGCCGTAGCCTAGAGTTTAGAAACACCGAGGACATTAGTCAGAGTCCATCCAACTGACCCTATGGACACCGCAAAGAACATCTCGAGTTTTGTTTTGTAATTTACTCCCCTCATCTGAAATTCCCTCACTAAGCAGTACTAAGTTACAAAATCATTTCCAGTGACTTAATTAAATTAAAAAAAACATTTTATTTGCCATCATGAAGGTTTAAATGCAGTTTTAGGCTGTCACCGTGCTGCCAGGCAGGATACTGAATCCTTCATTTTATTCTAATTTATTGGCCTAAAAGTAATCAAATTAAATGTAAACTTCCCACGGCTGCAAAAAAGAAAACACAAATTCCACATTAGGCTGATGACAGAAAAAGGGAGGTAACCAGCTGTCTCTTTTGCAAACATTTATGTTTATGATCTTGTGAAAACTGTAAAGCTCACTCAAGCTACAGGCCGGTACTAATATGAAATTTCAGTTCCTTTGCAGATTCAGTTTGACTGGTTAACTTTGAAGTGCTGCTCAAATGAAGAATTGAAAGATGAATCAACCCATCCCTGGAGTCTTCTCTAAGTACTGTCTGACTCCCTGCCAATTAATAACCCAGCACAATTTTCTGCAGAGACATATTTCATGTGTATGAATCACTCCCGAAATTACTGTGGGGACCTGCTGATAGTTTAGCTCCTCAAGACTGCAAAAACAGGCCGCAGCAAGAAAAACCTGGAGTCTCATCAGCAAGACGAGAACTTTTACATTTCTTTCATATTTATTAAATTTAGACCCAAAAACCAATTTTTTTTTATTACTGGGGTCAGTTAAGCATGACATTTCTTATTAATCATATTAAATGATATCAAGTTTTAACTGGTGCGAAGGACGTTTTATTCCTTTCCTAGCAGCTATTTCATTGGCTGCGACCTCCAACAGTCAGGATCGCTCAGCGCAGGCCATCTGGTCAAGGGCTTCACCAACAGATGCATTATTTTTCAAGTCAATACCTCCACATCCCGGAAAGTCCTGCTTTGAAAGAAGACTAATTTCGTTATCAATCCATGCAGGTAATGATCTCATTAATTCACTGTTGATTCATTTTCAGCTGAGTGGATATTAACCTTTTGCCAGTAATCATTAATTTTCTGTGGGAGAGGTGTGGTATGTTGTGATTGGAGCTACATAAACAAAACAATTAATAGGCTCCCGACGTTAGAGGTCCTTCATGATGTCCAGCTGACTTCTTACACTCAAATGATCGATTTATTGACCCCCTCCCTCGCGCCAACCACCAACAGAACTGCTCTAATCTCTCACCTCACACCGAGTGTGTTTTGCCCCAGAAGTGACAAGGGGGATTATTTGTGTTGTGATGTGTAGCCATGCATGTATTTAGAGGACAATTATCATGCTCTGAATACTCACAACTTTGCAGCAGGCAATCAGGGATTACTGCACAGCACCTGGTCACCACCTCCCAGTTTGCCTCAGACTAAATGCACTGACACTAATAGCACTATTATTGATAATTTAAAAGTTAAAAAGTTTTAATTAACTGATTTACTAAAAATTGTCCCCAGTGTGTATATGATCTGCATACAGTATGTGCCTCAGGCCACATCTGTTTTATAGTGATTTATATTCTCACATTAATACCTTGTTTTTTTTTTTAAATCAGAATTATTATAGCAACCAATCTTTTAGGTATTTACCTCAGCCTTGTTATTTTATATATGTACTCTATACTAACACTATCATTCAAAACTCTGCAGCTCAGATATTAACCAGAACAGAGAGGAGAAGGCCAGCCTGAGCTGCTCTGCACTGGCTTCCTGCTACATTTAGAATTGATTTTAAGGTTCTCCTCCTTGTATACAAAGCCCTACATGGGCTGGGACTGAGCTACATTGCTAACTCCCTTTGCCTCCAAGAAGACTGCAGTCATCTGCTGCTGGTTTATTGGAGGTTCCCAGCAACTGCTGGAAGAAGCAGCCTTTGTCAGTAAACCTCCAAAGCTATGGAGCACATGACCAACAGACATCAGGGAAGCTAGCTCTCTAAATGTTTTTAAAAGAAAGCTAAAGATGTATCTGTTCACTTTAGCCTTTAACTAGCTCTGACTTTCCTAAAACAGGTCAGACACTCTTTCTTTTTACGATTCTACTTTCTGTTTACACTTCCCGCTGCCACAACTCCATGTTCTAAACTGTTTTAAATGTCCTTTTACATTGAAATGCCTGCCTTGTTTTATGTCCAAATAAATAAAGTTTTTTATTATTATATCATAGGAAACATTTTCAAAGAGGCATTAGGATTTTTAAAGGCCTAACCAGTGTTAATTTGGTAAACAAAAAACTTTGGACACTAAGTATTCATTGAGGTCTTTTTTATTTCATGGCAAAATTGTCATGACAATGTAATGAAAAAATATTGAAAATTATAGCAAAATCTCCATTCTTCCAATCTTCATTCTGCCCTGACAAGTCATGCAGGGCTCACACTACGCAACATTTTTGTCTGTTGCGACAGTCACTATGCTGGAGTAGGCAATTGTATTATTTGCAGTAGTCATAAAACCATGCTGTGACTTGGCTGACAGACATGACAGACTACACGTTGGTCCATGATCAATAATCGCTGGTTGTCTTTGATGACGTGCGTGATGTCATTGTGGTATTCTTGTCATATCTTTATTGTTATAGCTATTATTTCGGTCACTGTGTCTGTTCATGTGCCAGCTGAAATGTTATTGTAGTAATGTAAAGCGTCAGCAGATGGCAGGGGCTGTATTTGAAGTACCACATGCAAACTATGCAAGTCACTGAATCCTCCACAACAAGTTCCTGCAAATGTTTCACAATAACAGCCTGTTTAGAAAGTGAAGGGATCCTCTCAACTGAAATTTTATGGGGCTTTTAATTTTAAATGTATACAGGAAGTGTTGCGTTTGAAATGATGGCACAATGCATTCAATTTATCAAGGCAAACGGGAGTGGATAAAAGTAAAAATAGAAAAATACAAAATAATTAATAAATAACGGCCCGTTTGTAATGTAGTCTGTTTCAAATGAAGCTGGGAGCCTCTGCAGTTGTGGTGAGTAGAAGCTTCTCCACCTTCTTCATTATCAAGAAGTTACATTCTTGTAACTTTTAGCCTGATGCTAATGGCAGTACTCACGGGGTTGCTAAAGTGCCTCTGCTGTTTCACGCCATCACTTTTTCCTTTTTTATTCTGGCGTAGTAACATCCCTGGAGGAAATATCAAAAAAGGTTGGGGTGTTGTCGCCATACAAGTTGTCCACTGCAGCAGATTGTTTTGTGTTTCTATTGGTCAAAGTGACGGCTGTGATGGGAGAAGTCATGAACGACAAAAAGAAAATCAAACATGCTAGACTTTCTGTCGAGACATTGTGAGGCCTCCAAGATGTGGGGTCGGTTGTGGTCTATGACACACTACACAAGATGAAACGATGGATTATCATGTAAGACACTCATTGTCATTCTTGATCCGAGCTGTCATCATATGACGCTGCGTCTGGCTATAATTGGGCCGATATCATGTAGTGTGTACCCGGCATAAAGAAGAGACAATGTTGTTGGCTCTGTTTGTACAGACAACAAGTTAAGATCACAGTAGCCATCTTGAAACATTGGTTGTTTGTCATGTTAGCGATTAGTTTGCCTTGCTCCATTAAGACACTACTAAATTTAACGGCATGAGCTTCGAAACTTCTTAAAACTTATGTATAATTTCTTGCAACTCAAAACCACACACTAATACATTCAGCGAACATACAACATCACTGGGTTTTAATTTGGGAGCGTGCCTATGTTCCCACAGCTCTGTTAACACAGCCCTATGTTCCCACAGCCCTATGTTCCCACAGCTCTATGTTCCCACATTTCCTTTTTCATAACATTGTATCAGATTTTATCCCCCTTTCTCCCAATTTGGTAGCCAATTACATCCAACCTATTATCCCCCCTAACCCTAACCCTAACCCTAACCCTTGTGGGAGGATAGGGCTTAAATTGAAGGGAAATGTAGGAACACAAGACCTAATTTTGAAAATGTCCTAGAAATGTGGGAACATAGAGTTTAATTTCGAGAAAAATCTTAGAAATATGGGAACTGTGGGAACATAGGGCCTAATTTTAAGAAAAATCTTAAAAATGTGGGAACATAGGGCCTAATTTTAAGAAAAATCTTAGAAATGTGGGAACATAGGGCTGTGGGAACATAGGGGCTAATTTTCAGTGAAAAAAAAAATCTTAGAAATGTGGGAACATAGGGCTGACTCCTTTAAGCTCCATGAAAAGTGAATAAACATGATATTTCGAAGACAATGCTCATCTGCCTTAACAACTCAGTTTTTATATTATATATTTCCTTTGACTTTTTTCAGCTGCTAAGTCATTAAAGAGTTCTACTAAGTGAGACATGACACCACATTTAGCAGAAGACCTCAAATGATATCAGTAATATAAAGTAGTAGATGTATAAATAAATAAATACTTGTATCATATGAAAGAAGTACATTAAATCAGTGACATTCTCAGCGGAGATGACACATAGTTCAAGGTATTTTTACAGTCAGGAAAATTATTTTGCAGCAAGATCTATTACGGTATAATAAAGCTGTCTGAGAAAATTATAACTTAAACACTGGCTAAAATTAGACCACAATTAAAACTGAGTTCTGTCAAGTAAATCTTGATTAAAACCAAATATATGGACACTAAAAAAAAAAATTCCAAAACAATTTTTGTGTTTCTCTGAGAAGGTACACCAGCTTCCTTTTACTATTCTTCCAGTAATCCAATGAAGAATCATTAAAATGTGGTGAAACTGTATGGACGCACTCTGTCACTACATCTACACTGCACTGCTTGCAAGTGATTTATAAAGGGATAGAGTTTCCAGAGTCTTGTAATGTCTTTCCATGGCAACTCGGTTCACTCTATAAAGAAGCCAAATGTTTGTAGTCAAGTAAGTACAAGCTCCTACTGTGCATCTTGTCTTGTAACCCAACCTTTATTTGGATACTGGATAATAAACTACATTATATTTACTGTTTTTTGCTTGCCCACATGAGCCTCACTTCAATTGATGGGTTTCCACACTCATTCATTTTTACTGACTGCTCTGAAAGGCACCTACAACAGGAGTCCAGTAAATCCTCCACCAAACAGGGAGATTTACAGAAACAAGACAACTGGAAAAAAGGCGCATAAAGTGTATGTGCTTAGAATGGTAAGGCTTGATATGGTGCAGCCAAGTTTAGTAAGGATTGGTGGATGCAACATGCTGGTTGTAGGTGGAGGAGAGGAGTTCTCCATTGAAAATGTTTAATGGACAGCAAGGAATGCAGCAACAACGAGTATCATTGATGTCACCGCGGAGCATAAAGTGCTTCACACTGTGCAAAGTTCTGAGAAAGATGGAGGATACTGTCCACTGTATGTCTCAGTTTAAATTTTTTAAAAAAAAGAGTTTATAGCTTAAAGGATTCAGAAGACAGCGTTCGGGTGGAGGAAGAACACTTTGCGTAGGTAGAAGAAAGAAGTGTTGCTTTACAGCAGGACTAAAGGGAGGCAGAAACTTTCACACTTCAGGGAATCAGCGCCCAGTGGCCCACTGTCTGGCACTAATGAGGGCATTTTGTGTGGGGAAAAGTGTCAAAAGTGTGTGCATTCATTTTCCAAGCTGATTTTTTTTTGTTGTCACAAAATGCAGGCATCCAAAATCTGAAACGTTTCAGAGGAGTAATGGATGATCTGGTACATTATAAAAGGATAGTGTAGATTTTAGTCAGCGGCCAGTGCCGTAAGTCAGACGTATCTATTCACCAAATATATGTTTAGATCTTGATGTACAGCGCATAAATACATATTAGGATAGACAAAATATGCTTTGTTATTATTATTATTTGTCAGTCAAAGCTGATCACGATGCTAACAGCTGCATCTCTTCATCATGTCTGACTGCTCACTCTTCCGCCTGGTCATGACAACTATTTACATTTCCTATCAACATAAATTTTCCCCCCTAAATGTTACTAAATGATATACTATCCACTCCTGCACCAGCACTACCTCCGTCAGCCTGGAGATAAAGTTTGAGGGAGTACACTTGACCCTACATGTGGCAGGCATAAATCTTAGGGTGATGAAAAGCATTGCAGGCTTGAATGCAAATAAGACCAGAATCGTGATGTTGGGCTGCGAGAGGTGTAAAAACTCCTCATCTGACATGGAGTATTTTTCAGACAAGACAGGTTGCAGTGATGACTGAATTTACACCTCCACCTTAAACTAGGACTCGTTACATCTTCTATAATTTAAACATTGTTCAGTCAAGACTTTATATTCTGCTCTCTGGTCTCAAAACACATCCTCATTATACTGCATTGAATTCCTATGAGGACCTTGACAAGTCACTGACTATGTTTACATGCACAAAATATTCTGTTTTTTCAACACATTGTCACTCCAACCTCATCACATATCAACGTTTGGTCATAGACTTTCCACGTCCAGCTATGACGTGCAAGGTACCCTGGGTGCGTTGGTTGTTGATGTTCTTGGACACTGTGTCAAGTCCTGCCTGCTACATGCATTGACTTCTTTCAAAATACACTTGCATTTTCACAGGAAATTCAACGTTTACATACAGTCTCTTTCAAAATAAACGCACTACGTCTGCACAACGATGTGAATTGACATTTTTTTCCAAGAACAACTAACACACGTGGTTGGATTTAGGCAACAAAAGCACATGGTTTGGTTTAGGAAAAAAGAACAGGGTTTGGCTTTAGAATCCTACGGGACACAAACACGGCTCTCCTGGGTGAAAGTCAGTCAGTACTTTTACATGCACGCAGTAGTTGAGTTAAGCTCATAGCTCGGCTAATCAGTCAAGTCGTACTTCTCGTCTGTCTGAGTATATATGCAGAAGAGAAAATCGAATTTCTGACACAGTACGTCTGAGCTGCCTCGATAGGCAGCGCTGTGTCAGGTTTCGACGACTTCGTGGTGAGACCAGGTTGTTTTTTTCCCCCCTTATTCCCCTTATTAATATAATATAATGACCTGAATAATACCAGCACATCACACGTCTTAATCGTTGCGTTTGGAATAGGACCTACACATCTAAATAGAACATGCTGTTCACATGACCAATATCTAATTCAGATTATTGGCATATTCATAATACTAGTGGCATATTAGTGTGCATCTAAACATAGTCGTGGATCATAAATATAGCTTCTTCAACTGCGCTGACCATCTGGTGGAGCCATCATTACTAATACATGCTGTATAGTCATGTATAGTGCAAACTCACACAGCATTAGTTGTCTTGAGAAAATGTTTGTCAAGATCTGGAGGTTTTAAAAGGCACCCAATACAGCATATGGTGTTAGATGATAAGTAAATGTGCATTGAATGATTCATTTCTAATTGATGTAAGGGTGCAGCCAAAACAACAGACTGGATGGGTTTAAATATTTCACTCAGTTTAATTGTCAGGAGTCTCCATCAAGAGGTCAAATGGTCACACCTGTGGCAGGGAGGACAGCACAGAAGGACACGCCCACCCTCAGGTGCAGTCACTTCACCTAAACAAGAGGCTATATATCCCGCCTCCTTCCCTTTGGTCTGTCTTTGACTCCAGCCATGTTGTGTGTGTCTGAGCTAAAACCATACACACAAAGGAACACATAAGGAAAATAAAACTGCTCCTCATTCTGAACATTGCGACACACCGAATATAATGTGACAGTGAGGGAAAATGTTTTACCAAACTTTCAGGATAAATCTAAGAGGAGGATTACAATTCAAGCAGTCAGAATCAGCACCCTAACTTTGAACTTAATCCTTTCCCCAAACTCCAATTACAACCTCAACCCTTAATCGATGCCCTAACTCTCTGAAAGCCTCTTAAAGTAATGCGTACCTGCCAAAATTAACCTCACCTTACAAACAAATGTTGTAACTCTTAAACGGACACTTTGCCGATTCTTGGCCAGCTTTGAATCACAACAGTGTGTGTGAATTAAATGAGGTAAACTTCCCTCCATTTTACCAGCGCTCAGATCTCCCTGCTCATCTCCCAGCTAAAATGCTGGATCTAGGGCTGTCGCTCAAGCTACAGATTGTACTTCTTATTTTAGAATGCCCGCCACCGCAGACACAAAGGGTACAGAAGCAGATCGAGAGGCAGAGCCATCTCTCTTTCTGTGTCTCTCAAACTCAGATCTAACTGTAAAACTAGGCAGCGCTGATCAAATTTAAACCAAGATTATGATACTGTATTTCACACCTAAATTGTTTGATTGTAACACCAGATTTTGTGAACAGGAAGTGGCCGCCAAACTGTTTTCCTGTCTCAAAACGTCACCCACTACTGGACTGGTGTAATATACAGCGCTTTCTGGTAGTTGTAGGTGTTGCCAAAGCCTTTCCCTCTGTTTCTCTGGTCATGTAGCACCAATTTTAAAAGCATTTGTATCTTTCTAGGCATAGACAGCCCCATTTTCTGAAAAGACCATCTTTCCGAGAGTGAAATACTTCTTTACGGCCTGCATCTCAAACTGGCTCTCAGAAGCGTAAAAAGCAAACACTGAAAAACTTTCACTGCCAATTCAACATACTGTGTTCAATGAACATTCACAGATGCACTCAAATGCACATGTGCAGTACATAATGTTCCATAACATATTTATTTTTGTGTCTGGAGGATTTTTGCTGTTGGCAATTACCTGTTTTTGTTCTTTATTTTCTACCCGCTCGCTTAATTCCTTTGTTTTCACTCTCAGCTGACGTTGACAGACTACAGTGTGAAATTCACCTTAAATAAAAAATGTGATTTGTTTTCATTGGAACAACATGGAGCGAACAATTGCTTTGATTTAATCTTTTACTGGGTGGCAACGTCAATATGTTTGTTCACTGGACTGAGTCTGTTGCAGCCGTGGCATCCTGATGCTGACAATGCATAAATGATGCAGGACTCAAAGCCATGTCAGGTTTTTGCCTCGAGCAACTCGTGAGCAAAACACTGTGGACCAATGCTAAAGCAAAAACTATGGTTAGTGCATAAAAAAACATCATTAGGACGAGGAGTACTACATGTCCGAACCACATGCTGGTTTATATTAGGAGAATGGATGTCAGTATTTAGCTGCATATGTTGCAGTGAGATGTGAGAGACAATAAAAACTGCCAAAAAAAGAACAAACAGAAGCAATATAAAGACAGTACAATTTCAAATATCGAGCAGGTGTGTGTGTGTGTGTGTGTGTGTGTGTGTGTGTGTGTGTGTGTGTGTGTGTTTCTTAGACCCACTGGGAATAAGGTTTGAGCAGGTTTGGTGTAATGAACCTTCTTGGGATTACACTGCTGTATGCAGGTATTCCCAGCCTGCTGTCCATGCTGTCAAACAACAAGCGATATGTTAATGTCTTCAACAAATAGGACCATCTCCCGTCTGCTGCAAACGCCAATTTGTGTATTTTACAGCAGCAACCAGCTCTCTTGGTTTATAATCAAGAAAGAAGAAGTGGATTCACATTACACGAGGTGCACACACAGATCCTGCAGACATATTGCCTCTACTTTTTCTCGAGAGAACAGAAATAGCACAAAGCCTTTTGCAGGTAAGAGCGACTGAGAAACATTTGGGGCTTAAAGGTAAATCTTTTTGAACAAAAGACCTTAAATTGTAGTAGAGTAACCTCTGTTCCTGAAAATTGTTTGGACACCCTACCTTCATTTGAATAGAGAAAAAAAGGCTTATCATTTAATTGAGTAGGAAATTGACAGCATATGAAATCACAGCAGATAGTAAGATGAGGGACGCTGTGCAGACGAGACAAAATAACTGCATCCCATGAAGGTCTAATAGAAAGACAGAGCAGGTGGGGATTCATTGTGGGAGAATTTTTATGATCCATAGCTGGCAGAAACTCCACTTCTCAGAAATATGTGGACGACTGGCCTGAGTGTTTTTTCACGGCGGCACTACAGTATGTGCGCCTCCCAATTATAATTTAGATGCATAGCTTTCAGTGTCTGAGTCACTGATCTGTTTCAGGAAGAGCAGATTTTCTTTGCGTAGGCCAGCAGGCTAAAATTTCCCGAGCATAAACACTCCTTGTTGTTTCAGTGATGTGCAAACAAGACATACAGCAAAGGAGAATCTCGCCCTGAATTGAGATGAAATTCATTTTTTGAGGAAGTCAGTCTGCAGTGGACTGAATATAGCTCACCACTATGAGCGAGTGTCCAAAGGCATTTACAGTGTTGTGACTTGAATCGAATGGAAGCCTGAGGGCATGCACAGACAAACTAAAACATTTTGAAAACCATTTCAGCTCCTGAAAAATAAAAGACCCTTCAACATCACACCTTCAGATGTGTTTTATTTTCCGACCTATTTTTGAAAATAGCAAAACTTGATGGCTGTGGCTACCTGGGCGCGAGGACAGTGTTATGCTGTGTGGCGCATCATGTGTGGGTGCAGAAAGAAATCAAGTAGAAAATATATTAACACGGCACAGTTATGCACACATTCACCCCGTAGGGCGTCATTAATAATTATAATAATATCTCGACATGTCATCATACGGAAATTAATAGCCAGTAAATATACACCACAGGTACACAAACACACCTCCCCAAGCATGAGCACCAGGCCGACATGCAGCCTTTCACCTTCCTATTTTAACACTGACTCCCGGGCAGCGGCTTCTAATTTTAAAAGTGTTTGATTTGGCTGAGAATCAAAACCCCATGGATCCTCCTTCAGACATCCACTTCCTGCTGTTTGGTCCTACATATTTTTGTCCAAGTCATCATAGTTAATAATATATGTCAACAACTGCTCATGCAGAAATGACCTCGTGTTAACCTAACGTGTACCGACTGTTTACGCAGAAGACGCCCTCTCATAACCTCAGAATATGTAAAATTCATGAGTGATAAGGAGGAGACATTTTTCTTTAATCTGCATGCACCGTGTCAGTCAGTGTTGGCAGGGAAGCTAAAAAATTCAATAACATAAAAGGATTTCAGGTCTTCCAAGGGGTTAACATGTATGTTCTTTATCACAGCAGGAAGCACTTCACTTTTCATTGAGGTTAAACAGAGAAAATAAAATCAGCTAGTAGAAGAAGAAGAAGCCACTGTGAGTACAAGAAATGGGCTGTTTACCATGCAGTTTGATAAATACACTTCACTGTCGGCCGGCTACACATCGGTCACTGCCATTAATTCTTGTGTATTTCCACCCCTTTTGACACGGTTATATCCGCGTATTTGTGATATCATCTTTTTTGGTCATTTTCGAAAATGTATTGTTTTAGGTGTATACTTGTGATTGCTTGGCTCAAATTGCTGCTTTTGAGATGAAGTCAGGGGCGTTAATATAGGCAGTGCAGCCCATGGGGCCCATAGAGAGCAGGCTCTCTTTCAATATGTAGGGCAGAAAACGGGGCCTTGTGGGTAATTCAGATTGCCACCTAGGATATATGCCTGTGTTAAAAAAAAAAAAAATACATTTAAATAAAAAATAAAAGATACATTTAAATAAATAAATATAAATTAAAAAAAAACTTAAATAGAATTTAAATAAAAACTGTGCCATTTGGTACGATTATTATTTCTGGGTAATATGCATGTTGGTGCTCTGCGATAGTCTGGCGACCTCTCCAGGGTGTACCCCCGCCTCTCGCCCATTGTCAGCTGGGATAGGCTCCAGCCCCTCCGTGACCCCAAACAGGATAAGTGGTTACAGAAAATGAATGAATGAACAAATGTATTTAATGTAATGTAGGTTGTGTAATACAATGTCAACTCTCCATCTGATCACATGACAAGATGATAAGATTACACAGTAACTAGTTTAGGTACGTAAATAGTAACTAGCGTGCACTGGGGCCCGTCACTGGGTGAAGTATTTCCAAATGAATTAAAACAGCTTCTTTGCATATGATGTCATACATCAGTGTGCTGTCCAGAAGGCAAAGGCTCGCACAAATGCCTATGATTTCCCTTGTTTAGAACTGTTCCAATCAAGCAAATTGGAAAAAAACAAAGGACACTGTATCCGCAGAAGATGTGTAGTAGGACGTAAAGGGGAGAAAGGGAATCAAAAATCTCTGTCTTAGGTCTGGAGGAGCGGAGTCAACTGATGTCAGATGTTAATGTCAAAGCATTGTGTTAAACATGTCTTGAGTTGAATTTAATGTTTTTAACCATGACCAAGTCTTTTAACAGAGTTTCACCAGACATCTGGGAACAATTCACGTAGTAGGTAAAAAAAAAAACTGTCTAAAGTTAGCTAACATTAGCTAGTAACATAAGCCTGACGTCAGCTGTGTATCCATGTATAGAGCCGAAATGTAAAAGACGTTATACTGAAGTACATTTACTCCCTCAGCCAAAAACATGATAGCAGTCATTTCAGTCATGCCCCCACTACACAAAATACAGTAGTTACAGTCCACAAGTCTCTTGCACACTGTCATCCTTTCACTGTGTAACTCCAGTAATGTTAGGAGGTCTCAAGGACAAGGTCATTTGTAGCAATGCTTTTGTCCACACCGTACAAATCGATCAAATTGTAGGAAAAAAAAAAAAACTTTTCTTGGTTTTGAATGGATCACATTCAACATGAATTTCAATTTTCTTACAATACCTGCTTCCTGCAGGTTCATCCAACCCTTTTATGTAGTCACATTGCTCTATTTCCAATTCACTCAGTATATGGATTTATCACTTTCTGCCCTCCATCTCAATTTCACACGACATAATATTCGTATGATTGCAAACAAGCTGTTGAAAAGGTATCACCAGTTATAAACAAATATGGCTGGGGGAAAAACATTCACAGGTTAAAAGGGGGAAAATGTTCACAGCTGGAGAGCAAATATTTACACATATGCATTACTGTCTGCAACATAAATTTGCGTCTATGACAATAATGAGTAGATTAACTGTCCCGTCTGGTTTCACAACTATAATACAAAATGCCTGCTACTCCAAATTACAGTGGACTTTTATTTTACCGAAAAGTCTGTTAAAGAATGCAGAAATCGCAAAGCTCTACACTAAGGATGAGGAATATACAAGACGGATTATTCCATGTTGTGTTCACTAATCAAATTATGAAATGTATCTTTATGTATTTTTTCTGTTTAAGTACCACATTCCCGTGTCTCTGATAAACACTGTTACCAGTGGAAGTGTGTATCGTGGATGTTTTAATGTTTAAATTTGTCCCGGGGCTTAAATCAAATGTTTGTGAAGGCAGCCCAAACAGTCCGTCTGTTGTTTATGAGGCTTAGAGATGCAAGTGTGGAGCTTTTCAAGAGTCAGAGAATCATTCTGTGCATACAAGAACTTGTTTATACTGTTGCTGTTACAGAATAATATTTGATTTCAAGGCAGCGGTTTTATCTGCCTAACAAATCAAGGTTATGTTGAACGACAGAGGATAACTTATCCAACTGCTGTGGAGAAAGCGTTTGCTCTCTGGATGACAAAAAAATCAACTCTCATTGGCCGCAGTGTGCTATAGATGACGAGGTCAAAAGGAGATGGCAGAGGAGTCTTAATTAAAAGTCGCTGGTGATACGACCCAAATTCAGCCTGTCCGGTCATTTCTTTACTGACAAAGAATCATTACATTAGATGTCAGAGTGGATCAATATTCTGACAGGGTGAGGTACCCTCATTCCCGTCTCCTTCTCCAAACCTGTGCATTGACTGCAAACCTTAAGCAACAAGAAGGATGAGGTCAAAGATTTGTTCAAATCAGCACCTCCATCCCCGCAGCTAAGACAGGGGGAATCACTCTTCGTTTGTCGAGGCAGACTGTAGCAGCGAGGCATCATTAAATTCCTTCTCACTGCTTATTGTGCATAATTCATATTCAGCCGTTGAAATATAAATGTTGCTGTGTTGCAGAAACTCTGCTAGACCGAGGCACAAGATGAGGGCCAGAATCAAACCCCAAGTGGGACTTCAGGTTGAAGGAAAAACGTAAGGGTGAGGACGCCTTTGGACAGTTCTGGATCGCCTGCAGCAAAATCAATTTTAAATGTTATGCCAAGACATGCGGGGAAGAGATAAACAAAGATGGACTTTTAATTGGTCATTATGTGCAATGTTTTTCCCATTCAGATTATGATTTGCTAAAGATTTCGAGTAAGTGAGAACACCATGCACCACTAAGATATTAAATTCACAGCAGTGCTTCATACAAAATGCATTTAAAAGTGAAATGTGTTGTAGTTATTTTCTCATTGCTAGGACCTGCTGATGAGCGGTCTGAATTATTATGTCAGACCTGAGACCTGCCCTGGACAAAGTAGTTCACAAAATATTTCATCTTGTGTAGTCTAACCAGGAATATAGTTCATGCTTCTGACCTTAGACAATATCAAAACTACTAAGGTCTAAGACAAAGACAGACACATTGATCACAGTCTCTCTTTGGTTTCAGAATAATGCATTTCTCTTGCTGTAGTAGCTGCAATAAAGGAACACATAACGCTCTTGACACATGTAACACACTTTACCAATTCTATTGCCAGTCAGAAATGATAGTATTGGAAGACCCCGCACAAGGTTGGATTACGTTCAGTGAAAATGTTTTTTTTTTAAAGTTCAGCTCCAAATGATTTATTTACCTGCAACTATAATTAAAGGTAGAACAAATCAAGGCTATGGTGAATAAACTTTTATTAAAGCTGCTCTAATCAATATTATGTTAATAAATAATGACTGTGATATGAAAAAGGTTGCGAGTGGTGATGGATCCACAGATAATTATCACGCAGACTCTATAAAAGAAGTAGACATCAACCATTGGTTTGTAGACTACCATTTTGAGGCCTTGGGTGACATTTTGGCCATCGCCATCTTGTTTGTTTGGAGACAGAAGTGGCCATATTTAGACAAGAGGGTGACGAAATGAGGGTTGAATTTGACTGTGAACCCAAAGACACTAATGTGGTGCTGATTTGTCAATCACAAAGTAGCCATGCCCTAAAGCATTCCCTGCTTTATCGCCTATTTTAGGCTAAATTTACAAAATGAACATTAGGCTGTATTTAAGAGGACTTGAAACTGGCGATTGAGACCATGAACTTGTAGGGAAAATGTTAACTAATAAATGAAATGAGATGTTGGGTCATTTTCTCACAGACTTCTATACAATCTGACTCTACCAGTGGAGTGGCCCCCTGCTGGCCATTAGAAAAGATGCAGGTTTAGGGCACTTCCGCATTGGCTTTACTGTTTAGACCTGAAAATAACCACTTATAATCACCCGATATTCCAATTCCCCTCATTTCTGTGTAGTGTTTAAGTGTTTACCAACTCATTATTTTGGTTTTACAACCCGCAACTTAACTGTTTTGGTTGAGTCTCACTGCTCTCATCAGCATCTTATCCAAATGCAACAGGGAGCTATTTTCAACAAAAAATAATTCTGATAATCACACTATACACCACCTGCCCACCACCAAGCTGCAGACAGACAAAGCTAGCGTCTCAGTGGTGAACACAGTGGAGCATTTAGCAGCAAAAGAGCCACATATTTCCCTCAGGAGTTGATGGAAACAAAGGACAGAGCTACAGGAAAGTGAATATCGGACTTACATTCATCAGGCGGACACAAACATGACTCCAAATTAATGCTGATGTTGTTCTGTGTCTGCTGAAGGTGTGAAGAGGCAACTGATTGCTAGCATGGATGGATGTGGCAGTGTTGTGTTTACAGCTTGTTGTATTAGACCCAAGTGGCCCCAAAAAAATCAGTTGATGCAGGTTTAAAGCAGGATATGCACTTAGAGCAATTAGTTTCAGGTGGCCTTATTAAGATCATGCTTATAGTTAAATAAGAAAGTGTACTTTTATTGCAGATCTGTGCCAGGAAGTGAACTCCAGTCTCCCATATGAAAGTCAGACATGTTACATGCCCATGCATCACCCTGACTTCAGAAGCTTCACTTTACACCCGCCTACATGAAGGGCTAGAGCTACAAATAGGCTTCATATAGAGATTATATATTAGATATCACATCGCGCCCTATGGTTCTTCACATTTTCCAATTCAACTCTTAATCTCTTTTTTCTTCCTCTCTATATAATGATGTGACACATCTCCGTGAGACCTCTCTTGGTGCTGTGTGCTTTGTTCACTGCAGGGATGACTGGTGGTGGATCAATACGATGTCGATGTATTCTTGCCTTATTCACGGGGATCTAGCTCCCCCAGCTTTGCCTGCATTTAGGTGAAGCTGCTCCTCTTGTGCAGTGATCCCTACAGAGTGATTCACTGTCCCGTCTCTCTCCTACATCCGCCCAAATCCCTCTAAGTTGGCCTGCTTTCAACCCCCTGAAACATTATCAGTCAGCAAGCATCGTGTTCACCATCAAGCGCGAAGCATCATTTACGGAAACATTACATTTTCCAGCTGTTGGCGCTTGCCTGCACCAAAATGAAAAACTTCCAAGAATGAAGTGCCACCTGTACCCACAATAATGGACTGGAATTTTATCTTCTCAGTGTGATGTGAACAAAAGATTTTAGAGATTTGGTTTATATCACAGACCAATATTGGACAAGCCCTCATGTGCTTTCAGGATTAGATTGCTGAGGTTTAGTGTGTGTGTGTGTGTGTGTGTGTGTGTGTGTGTGTGTGTGTGTGTGTGTGTGCGCGCGAGTGTGTAAGCACGGTCACTTAGCAGTGGCCTTGAGAGTAGGTTCATTCCTGGCTGTAGCACAGTATTAATGATGGGTGTGCAGGTTGCTGTAGTTGATCCTATCTATGGCGCTCATTCATTTTACCTTTCCTGTCACAGCGCTGTGTGGAGAATGCATGTAATGAATAATATACCAGAAGACTAACAGCAGGGTAATTACAGGATAATGAATGCACCTGCATTTTGCCACAATGTCAGGAAGAAAAAAATGACTTACAATATGTCGGAGGGAGGCTTGTGCTTTATAGAGCACCAGCCGGTTTGTGTTTTAATAGATTCAGCTGGGCAGTTGTCTGTCAAAACAGTGTGCAGTTGTAACCATGTGCGTTTTATATTGCAGCATTTAAGTATTGATGAATAGATTGCCAAAGGGTGACCAGAGCTCGCACAGCAGGGACCCAGAGCAGTATGAACAGGAACAATACAGTAAAACTATATTGACAAAGGTATTTAGTTTTATGTAAGTGTTGTGTCCTCTGTCTGTCCGGGTCACTGGATTTTACATCCTAAATCCATATATCACTGCTCTAACAAACATACTCCCAGGTATTACTATAATGATTTAAAAAAGAAGCATTAAATCCAAGTCTTCTAACACCATATGACATAAATACAATACCTTGAAAGCATGCACTTAAATTGATTTTAACAGAACTTTAAATCACATAAGACATAAAGGCTTTCGTCTGGTATGCCAACCCAGTTGCCAGAATAAATGGCATTATACGTTTCTGCATACCAGGGATATGTTGAATTTTCCACTCCATATGTAATGGATAGGTTAAAATTTTACATTTCTTTATACTTTGGTCTTCAATTTTATGTTTTTATAATACTGCAGTAAGGGTGTGGTGTTTGGGCACAAATGACCACTTTGTTAAGGTTAGGAAAAGATGCTGAATGTTGGGCATGGTGTGACTTTGCCGAGTAGGACATGCTCCTGCATCAACATCCCACATCACGCTCCTGGACCAACATTGCAATCAACCAATCAAAACCATCTGACATCATCAGTGTGCTGCTCCTGTGCTTCTTCAGAGCTAAGCAAGTTTTCCAAATTGAAGTTACCTTTTAGGCTACCGCAGGGTTAGCAAATTAGCTTACAAACTAGGTTGGCTATGCTAACAAGTAAGCTTGACAATAGGCTAAAATATTGTTCATTAACATAAGAGTAAGGATGATGTAATTTTGTAGTTCGTGCTGATCCAAGACCACCATCATTACCTATATCTTGGATAATTTGTGTGATCCAGGAACATCTTTGCCACATTGATCCTGAATAACTTGTTTATGTTGATCTTGGATCATCATTGCTATGTTAATCCTGAATAGAATCGCTGATGTTGATCCAGGATCATCACTGCTATGTTGATGTCGACATAAAGAAATTGTCCAGAAATAGCGTGATGATGATTATAGTCCTGGATAAACCTTACCAAATATATCTGGGATAGACATGGAAAATGGAGGGAGAATGTGTTAATTGCCGCAAGTGACTGCCCAAGCGCCAGATTTCGATGACTTTGGAGTGAGACTGTGCTCGGGATGTTGGTCCAGGAGCATGTCCTACTTGGCAAGATCACATTGTGCTGAATGTTGGTATGATACCTATGAAACATGCAAACTTATATTGGTGGTTTGCAGAAATGCACAATGTGAACATTTTATTCTTGCAGCTGGGTTGGGTTTACACTGCTTAGATTTCATATACAGTATAATGGTAACTTTAATAGTCTTTCATTTTAAAGTTATGTTTTTAATGTTCTGCTCATATTACTTCAATAAAGATCTTAAAAAAGTAAACTTCAAATCACTTCAAGCAAAGGAAGACAACATCATAAAACAGAGATGAACACTGATGATTTCTAAAGGAAAAAACCCTCCTTTATAGTCTGTACGCAGGCGTCTTTACAAGTCTTCTCCAATAATAAATCAAACAGCTGTGTCTAATATCACAGGCCTGCCATTCCTTATCACAAGAATGAGGCTCAGCACCAGTTTATAGACAGGGATATAGAGAGGGTATGCGTGTATGTGCGCCTCTTTTGTCTCTTTCTGGTCAGTTTTGTGGTAGAAAACAGAAGAAAAATCTTTATATGATTTCTAATGTTATACTACAACACAAACTCCAAATCTTTAGATGTACCACCTACTGTCTGTACACTATTCTTGTGGCTCGCAGCATGAAAACTGTTAATGATCCCACAGCAATTATTCAACCACCACCACATAAGCTAAAGAAAGAGCCAAATCAATGCATATTTCTATATTTCTAGCCTCAGTCGCTATCATTACAGGATTGTGAGATATTGATGCTTTGTGGCCTACTGTGAACATTTTGCAGTATAATTTGCAGCAAACATATAGATCATGCAGAAGGAAATCACTGTATGCTAGCTATGTTCCTATGGATCTGTCTAATAGAGTGAAAGGCAGCATCATTACCCCTGAGTACAGTCACTGCTGCTACACACCGGCCACATCAAGCCACTGCTGAGAAATTGAGTGTTTTGCTTTGTACTGGAGGCACAGTGTGCTATTCATGTCTACAGTCCCAATGATTTAATCAATGAAAAGTGTATTTTTTTTTCTATCAAGCAGTTCCTGCTTTGCCCTCTTTTATGTCCTGATATACTGTAGCTAATCCATGTTTGTTAAAACCACAGTGGACTGACAGCCCTGTTTTGTGCTTCACTGTAGGATTAAAAGAAATTCCCCTGATAATGGCCTCACAATTGCTCATATCCTTGCCATTCCTCCATGCTGTATCCTGGTATTTCTATTCTATAATGCCACAATGATCTTTTAAAATGCAAATGATCTTAATATGGTTGGTCTTAAAAAAAAAAAAAAAAAAAAGAAGAGGAAAAAAAGGCAGAGAATGACAGCAATTGAAAACCAAACCTGTGTTGCCGAGGGCACGTACACGAGGTGTTTGTGGCTCAGTGGTGGAAATTGTTTTCCAGCAGTGTGAAGGGCATTTTCACCATCTGTTATTGTGGCATTGTAAACCAAAATCAAAAGCATATGAGTGGATCTTTTAGAACATGTTTTGGGAAAATACAAGAGGACAAAAAAAAAAAAGATAAAACAAAAAAATGGGATGACATGCAAAAATAAATGACCGCCCCTTTAGCCAAGCTAGCAGGCTGGCTTGAGGGATGGCAATGTCAATGTCACTTTGGGTCCAGACTGAAATATCTCTACTACTATTAGATGGATTGCCATGAAAGTTTGTAGAGACATGAAGTGTGGATACAGTAAAATAAGAGATTTTTTTCTTGACATAATAAAGGCTACACGTTATAAAATACTTGCTTAAAACATGTGAAAAGACTGAGAACTATGTAGTAGCCTAATGAATTGTGAAAATAGACTGTTAGAATGTTCTTTTGGGTGGGCCTGAAATTATGGCTCAAGCTTATAGCATCAGTGTCGTGTCATTCACTCCCTGTGTGAGTGATGAGTTTGCTATGTTCAATGAGCTCTCTCAGCCCAGTCCAATTAATACATAAATAAACAACTAAAATGCAACAACCATGTAAACACGAGCAAACCAGCAGTCATTATTATAACTCTCAGTCTTTCAGCCTGAATGGGCTACCTGGCCCGGCAGTTGCTAGACTGCTAGATGTGTATGTATTGTTCTGCAGAGATCAACCTGGTCTCACTCCAAAGTCGTCGAAATCCAGTGCTTGGGCAGTGACTTCTGGCATCAGACACCAACGAAAAAAGCCATCCTTTAACACTGACATCATCAGCTGTCAGGGAGAAGCACACCCCTACTGTAGGGGTGATGGATTGGTCCAACAAACACCGACTTTCACCCGGAAAAGCGGTCTTTGAGCCCTGTAAGATTAGAAAGCAAATTCCTGTTCTTTTTTCCTAAACCTAACCACGTGCATTTGTTGCTGAAGAAAAGAAACCATCACTTTGTAGTGTTGTGCCAATGTAATGCCTTTATTTTGAAAGAGACTGTATGTAAACTGTAAATTTACTGTGAAAACAGAAACATATTTTTAAGACAATGCATGTAACAGGCAGAACTTGACACGGTGTCCCAGAACGTCAACGACCAACATCAATATGTGACTAGTTTGGAGTGAGATTGCGTTGCAGAGATATCTACTGAAATGAGCATGCTAACCAGGTAGCCCTGAACCGTTCTTCCTTGTAATACCACTTGTGGTGTCCAGTTTCCCATCTGTCCATGAGAGGATGAAGCAGTAGAGCAGCACCAAAGGCTTGTCAATCACATTAAAGGTACAGCCCCCAGTTTGTAGCACAGTAAACGCAAAGATGGTTGAAGCTCTTGCCAAGTGACTTTTATCTCCATCCCACCCACCCACTACAGGCAAGAAACCATGTTTGACAGCAAAGAAAATGAGGTCATGTTTAAAGAAGCAAAACAAGAGTAAACACTGTCGTGGCTTACCACCCCTGGAGACAGCTCTTGGTGAGTAAAAAATGCTTTTCTCACACTGGCCAAATGTATCTTTAGTGCAACTGATGACACAACACAAACACTACCAAAAAACATTCAAAATGGCATCAGTATGGTTTTATGTTGTTGTTTTTTTTGGTTGGTTTTATGTATGTTTTCCTGCTAAGACAGTCTTGCGAAAATTAAGCAGAACAATATAGAACATAAACCACAGGCTGATGCCACCACTGGAGATTATAATGTTATTTTGACCTCAGAGTTTTCTCAGAGTTTCAGCAGTTTGGTCGAATTATATACATTCTTGCCCTGTTGTTGCTTAGTTAGTAGTTGGTTTGAAGGCCCAGGCCCCCAGGAATGTAGCTCAGCCTTGCATCCAGTTCTTCCCAGTGGCCACTTGCGGTATTGCAACAAAAAAATCCCCTGTGGCTTAAAAAGCATTTTCCCCATAGGCCTCCAGTGTCAAAGAGACGTCTGTAAAACCATTGACAGGACACCTCGAACTACCAACAAGGTCAATTCTGACTCTTCTTATTATGAATTTTGATACATTGAGGTTCTTATATTTCTTTTCTCAAGCCAAGAAAAGCAATTCAAAAATCTGTGATGTCATCACGCTGCAAAGTCTATGAGCCCAGCGGGAAATTCACGGGCGGGGCCAATGAGAGAAACATTACAGCGCATATTCCATGGCCCATATACTGCTGAAGTAAACCTCGAAACTGGAAAGTTTTTTTGCAAAGCAGAACGAAATTACAAGCATGGTACCGTAATGTGCCAGGTATGCAGTGCCATTGTACTGAACATGCTCCATCTTGGGGTCCTTTATCAAATTATTATTATATATCTATGACATCGACAGGCATTACACATTGCACCTTTAACAGTCCCCAGATAGCATCCTTTTGTCTTTAGTGATTCTGTATCTTTTCCTTCAGAACCATGAAGTTTGTGGATTTGAGTGAAATGTATGAGCAGTGGATGGCTTGCCAAGAAATCTGTTACACACATCTATGTCCTTCTCAGGATGAACAGTAACAACTTAAGGGATCCTCTTACTTTTAATCAAGCACCATTATCAGGTCATAATTTTAATTCCTCCCAAGCTTTGCTTAATAAAATTCCCGTAAAACTAATGAGATTCCCATCAGCCTCAGGTGTACTTTGTGTTTATAAGCCAATGTCTTACAAATCAGGGCTTTAGATGGGTGAATATGCAAACTACAGAAATATAATCCACATATCTTGAGTTTTATTTTTGATCTGAATCCGCACGCACATACAAAACTCTCACAGCAGGGATGGGATTTGCAAGGCTTCCAATAAATTCTCTAGAGTTGCGCTGTACTCTACTGTATGCTGCACTGTTACACTTCATGACCTCAGTAGCAGTGAGTGCATTCGGTGAATGACAAGACTGAAGTTTGCTAATGTTTACAACAGTCACTTACATTTCCCATTTTAAGACATCTGACAATTGACAGTGCCTTTTCTTTTCATTGCCAGTCAAAGGGAGACAGAGCTGGGTGTTTATTAAAACAGACTGCAGTATATGCAGCAAGGTAATGACATACAGTACAGTACTGTAAAGCCTGAGCAGAAACTCAGTGGTGTTTCTTGCATGTAAACCCAGCATGAATCATTCTTTTTAGTTGGAATTTATCAAGACATTTATTCAAGGCCACATGCCATTTCAGGAGCTTTGCTGACAGTTACCTGTCAGGTCACACAAGCAGAGCTTTCACGAGATAATAATGTTTTTAGGGAGAGGGGGAATACAGTATCTGCACATCATTAGTGTAGTTCTATATTTTTCCACAAAGAACACAATGCCATACACCATAAGAGCACATTAATGTGTCTTTAATGTTAATAATGTAAGTTTTTATCGTAGCTATAATTACAGTCATATACTAGAATATTACAAGTCTTTCATTGTACTCTGCTTTTTCTTTCTTATTCCTCCTCTATGAGTGTTTTGTCATTGTCGTTCCACACACTGCAGGGAACTGCTGTGCTTATCCAAATCCAGTTTGCTTGCTATAACATATGCCGAGCATGTGTTAGATCATTCCAGCCTCCTTCCGGCTCCCCGTGATTGCGGTAAGATCGGCTGGAAACTACTGGGACACGGTGACTGAGGACTGACCTTGTCCAGGACAATCTTTCAAAGTTATTGAGCCAGGATGATGATGACAGTTGAGAAATGCTAGGCTACACCGCTGAGGATATATCATTGGCTAAAATTGTCTTCATATTGACCTCCTTGAAAAGAATGAACTCATTCTTGCAGTGGCCGGGGCGGAGATCCCGAGAAGTGGGGAGAGAGCACCCAGAAGCAGCTGGTGTGTATGTGTGTTGCGCTGCAATATGCAACTGTCCAATTTCAGCCTTATATGGAGCCTCCACTAGAAGAAAAATCTCCTATTTAAGTTTTTAATAACTGTATTGTGGTGTTAGAGTATTGTAGGAATCATTACATTTACTGCACGCTGAAAGTAGTTTGCTTATATTGTCGGGGACAAAAAGCATCTCAACCTGAAGCGTTCTCCCTGGCCTTTTTGGTGATTGCAGAGTTTACACAAGGACATACGGCTTGTCATCAGTTGGCAGTGTGTTGGCCTTTGAAGCTCATTGTTTTTTATGCGGCGAGATGATTTCCCTTTTTGAAAGCTGTGGTGTCAACAGCATGGCATTTGCAAGCCGGTGAAGGCAAGAGGAAGAAACCTGTGCTGTGTTTTCTCAAGTTTACAGTGCATCATAAGCCTTCGCCTGCTAAACAAAAATAACTGTAGCGCCATATAGCACTCTTACATCACGGCTCCCCCACCCACTCCCTCTATATGACCCTGGCTGAAAGTTAGTGGCTACAAGTTTCATGACTCAGTGTTTGCACGTATATGTTGTTTACAGTAAGAATATGTCCATCGCATCTGAATGATACAATCAATGTTGTTGCAAGAGTACCTGCATTCACATCTTCCCTTTTAACACGTTAACACCATTTTTAAAGCAACGAGAAGTAATTTGAAGATGGAGAGAAGACACTTGGGCTCACGCTCCTGCATTCTCGTTGTCACATCTGAAGTAGCAAAATCATCAAATTTTTCGAGGATCCTATACAATGTGGGGCCGACCAGTCACGCTGAGAAGAAGAAGACAGGCTTTGATGCATAAGGAACTATGTAAGAAAATAATAAGCTCTCACTCTGCTGCCAGCAGCAAATGGACACACAAACTATAGGAGGACACATAACTGTACACAGTGTAGACAAAGTTATTCTGATGATGCAGTTAATTTTGTGTGTGTTAGTGCAGCACTCCCTACAGGTGCAAACTATCTGCTTTAATTTGAGGGTGAAGTGCAAAAGGAAAGTTGCCTTTTTATGCAAAGTTCCCCATTTTTAAGAGACATAAACTAATTGGAGAAATTACCTCAAATAAAGTCATCAAGCACTATATTCTGTTGCAAATCTCTTGCCATGTTCTTTGCACTGCAGACATCTTCACCCCTTGCTTATTTGGAGAGCTTTCAGTTTTTATTCTGGTCCTCAGGAAGTAAAACATGCCCAGATTGATTCTACTATCATATTTTAATTTCTTAATTTCTTAGCTTATGTTCTGTTTTTAGAAGTTGACCAGATCCTATCCTTGTGCAGTATCACCACATATGGCAATAATATCCCAGAGTGCTCTTTTAACACATCTTGGAGGTGTTCTATTATGCACAATTTTGAAGTGAGCACCACACACCAAAAATACCAGAATCACCACTGACAGAAGTAAAATTGGTTTCTCAAGAATCACTGCAGTTCTCTTTCAGTAACTTAAAGGGACACTTTGACAATTTTCAACCAGCTTTGTATCATAACAATGTGGGCAGTATGTGTAAATGTACTGGGGTAAACTTCCCTCCATCTTACAAGCGCCCAGATCTCCCTGCATATCTTGCAGCTGTTGGGCTGTTGCTCAAAGTACTTTTGCATTTTCGTATGCCCGCCACCATGGACGCAAAATGTAGAGAAGTGTATTGGATATCTCAAGATCAGATTAAACTGTAAACCTAGATGATGCTGGCTGTAATATGAGAATTTGTGAACAGGAAGTGGGTGCCATTCTATTTTCTATATTGTACAAATGGAGGCTTGAAAAACCGAAGAAGTGCTGATCAAAAAATAACTAAGACTCTGGTAGTGTGTTGTCTATTTCTCACCTAAATTTTTCTCAGAAACATTTTTTAGCTTAGCATTTAACTGTAATTTGAGATCATTTGTTACCAGCTGGCCGCCATTTTGTTTTTGGTGTTAAAACCAAGCCCACAGGAAGTGAGCTGGACTTTGCAGCTAATTTTTATAGTGGCCAAACAGTGGAATTACAACTACTGACGTGATGCCCAAGGACTTTTTCCCACAAACTTAAATTGTTAAAAAGAACTCTGTAAATTAGTGGAAACATTTTTCGAGCATCACAACCCCCGTGAAATGACTTGTTTCACCATTAGGATTTAATCCATTCGGTCTGATAACATTTGGAAGGTCTAGAAGAGCTACAAGATTAAATCATTTTATCCCCATTCCCCAAGTTATTGCGGTACTAAACTGGACGTAACCGGCTTGGAAGTCTAATGTGCTTGCTCTATGGGCACAATGATATAGAAGCAGCACTGATCATTCAGGAGGTTTCATGTCACGCAAATTGAGCTTATTTGGCTTCATGCGCTACTGAGCAACTTTCATAGGAATGAACAGGGTCTCGCCTTCAATGCTGTATCCAGTTCTATTAGTACATCCATTTTCAAAACAGTCAAGTTCACATTACATCAACCACCAGAGGGAGTGCTTAGTGGTCTGGTGCAATCCAGTGCATTCTGGTCATTGTAGGTTTTCTACCTCTTTAGTGAAAGTGAATGCCGCAGTCCTTTTCCAATGCTTTCTCTGGTCATATAGTGCCAATATCATAAGTATTTGTGTCATTCTACAGCATATAGCACAGTTTAATGAAAAGATTAGGTGTGACACTGTGTGTGATGACACAAATAATAAATAAACAACACATCTCAGCACAAACAAAATACAAATTATGTGGGGTTTTTTTTTTTTTTTTTTGACTCATTTTTTCAGAAGTATTTGGATGCCTAATTAGCACACCTGTGATAGCAGAAGAGATTTGTTCATCACAAAAGGAATTTTCATCCTTCATCTGCCTGCAGACTGTGCTGCAAAAGAAAGGGGACAAAGGCAGAGTCTCTTTCTCCTGTGCTTTATGTTGAATATTCTACTATTTTGATCACTAATTTAGTATCACTGAGACCAGTTTTTCCTTTTTCCTTGTGCCCTGTGGGTCTGCTCCACTGCCCTGCTGATGGGAGTGGGTGAAGACTTCTGTCCTGACTCTCTGCAGTACAGCTGGGATGTTGTTTCTCCACATTGCTCCGCACTACTGATCTTTATTAAATAAAACTTGAAGACACTAGACAGAGGCACAGTAGCCAGAGATAAAAAAAAAAAAAATGATTCCTTCCAGGGAACATATGGAAGATTTTGATTTCCCTCATTTAAACCAGAGGTTAAATGAAAATGGGTTTGCCAAAATAGTCAGCCTACACAAAAGCACATTAAAATGCAAAATATTTAGTGAGCACTTTTTTTTATCTCTAGGATTATTGTTCCTCTACAGATGCTGTGCAGTTTATAGCTAGAGGTAGTTCATAATGAGGATAAGTGGCTTAGTGCAGGATTTGTGCAGATATGCAGTGTTGTTATGTCTTTTTTCATTGGACGTAGCATTTGCTTCCAAAGTGACACTGATGCACACACGTCCTCATTACTCAAAAATTAAGAAAGTAATATGCACAAAAGATAATTCTGCCTTGTTGTGATTTCTGTAACAGGAGCTGCTCCAAAACTAACAACAGTGGCACCATAATGTCCAATACGGTTCACCATTTGTACAAGAGGGACTGCATATAAATAACTTAAGTGCACTAGCCTCATGCATGTAATCACACTACTATTAGTGACAAAGGAATACAAACGACAAAGTGAATCATCACATATTATTCATGTTGCATGCAGTGACCCCTCATGCCCTGAAATATTATGTGTCTCCACTCATTCATTCACGTGTTTGTCTGTAAATTGCATCTGTTAGCCCTCTTTGAAAAGGTTGTTTTGAGAAGTTGCAAAAGTTGTTTGGCATTGCAAGAGTGTCCCAAGTGTGAGCTATGATAGAAAATAGTTTTTAAAACCACTGATATGTGATTGTGTGATGACAATCATGATGTAAGTAAACAGTAGTTACAGCACAACCTGTGGCACAAAAAGTAAAATACAACTGTAAGTTAGTAACTGGGAAGTGCATCAGGTATTTTCAGAGCTTAAGTCAATGAAACACCAGGTACACAGTAGCTACATCCAGACAGTGCAGGTGCCGGCCTCTTCTTTTCTCGCATACTTTAAATTCAGGACTGGGAATATGCTCTGCTGCTGCTTGTGTCGATACTGACTATAAAGTGTGTTCTGCAGAGGCCGAAATGCAAAATCCACCGTAAATCCATGAGTCCAATTAAGAAGCACCAAAGAGACCTCTTGCTAGGATTTGTTTGTGATATAAGACCGAATTTAAAGAGAAAATACTGAACAAAACTCTGATTTATATTCAAAAGAAGTAACGCTAAGTTGCTATTGTTGAACACATTTTAAGACATTGGTCCAAAATAAATAAGGCTTCTGTATTCATTTTACTTATTTGAGAAAAACTTTGAGTTTACAAAGTTTTCTTATGTTAACTAAAATGTCTGACCTCAACGAGACTTGTATCTGGGCAAGGTTTGTTACCAGAGAGGTGTCTTCTCATTCCTCTACTGAAGGGGGCGATGTCCGTGCACTTCAAATGTATCCTGAACAAAATACATTGGGTACGTCACTAAAGGCTAATCCCTGTCCAGTGCAGGAAACACATATTGACAGGGAACCACACTTCTACACAACACCAGCAAAGAAACCTGAAACCTCCTGCACAAAGCGGACTCGTCAGTATAGAGAGTTAGTATAGGCATAGTCAAAGTCTTGACGGAAGGCAGAGTGTGTTGTTTTTAGACGTTAAGCGGACCCTGGAGCTTCTTTCCACAAAAACCCCATTGTAGCAGATATATACTGAACAAAAATATAAACACAACAACTGTTTTTGCTCCCATTTTTCATGAGCTGGACTCAAAGATCTAAAACATTTTCTATATACACAAAAGACCATTTCCCACAAATATTGTTCACAAATCTTCCCTGCACTTCCCCTTTGCCAAGATAATCCATCCCACCTCAGAGGTGTGGCATATCAAGATGCTGATTAAACAGCGTGATTATTGCACAGGTGTGCCTTAGGCTGGCCACAATAAAAGGCCACTCTAAAATGTTCAGTTTTATCACACAGCACAATGCCACAGATGTCGCAAGTTTGGAGGGGGCATGCAATTGGCATGCTGACTGCAGGAATGTCCACCAGAGCTGGTGCCCATGAATTGAATGTTCATTTCTCTACCATAAGCCGTCTCCAAAGGCGTTTCAGACAGTTTGGCAGTACATCCAACCGGCCTCACAACCGCAGAGCACGTGTAACCACACCAGCCCAGGACCTCCACATCCAGCATGTTCACCTCCAAGATCGTCTGAGACCAGCGACCCGGACAGCTGCTGCAATAATTGGTTTGCATAACCAAAGAATTTCTGCACAAAGTGTCAGAAACCATCTCAGGGAAGCTCATCTGCATGCTCGTCATCCTCATCGGGGTCTCGACCTGACTGCAGTTTGTCGTCGTAACTAACTTGAGTGGGCAAATGCTCACATTCGATGGCGTCTGGCACGTTAGAGAGGTGTTCTCTTCACGGATGAATCCTGGTTTTCGCTGTTCAGGGCAGATGGCAAACAGCGTGTGTGGCGTTGTGTGGGTGAGCGGTTTGCTGATGTCAACGTTGTGGATCGAGTGGCCCATGGTGGCGTTGGGGTTATGGTATGGGCAGGCGTATGTTATGGACAACAAACACAGGTGCATTTTATTGATGGCATTTTGAATGCACAGAGATACTGTGACGAGATCCTGAGGCCCATTGTTGTGCCATTCATCCATGACCATCACCTCATGTTGCAGCATGATAATGCACGGCCCCATGTTGCAAGGATCTGTACACAATTCCTGGAAGCTGAAAACATCCCAGTTCTTGCATGGCCAGCATACTCACCGGACATGTCACCGATTGAGCATGTTTGGGATGCTCTGGATCGGCGTATACGACAGCGCGTTCCAGTCCCTGCCAATATCCAGCAACTTTGCACAGCCATTGAAGAGGAGTGGACCAACATTCCACAGGCCACAATCAACAACCTGATCAACTCTATGCGAAGGAGATGTGTTGCACTGTGTGAGGCAAATGGTGGTCACACCAGATACTGACTGGTTTTCTGACCCCCCCAGACCTCCCCAATAAAGCAAAACTGCACATTTTAGAGTGGCCTTTTGTTGTGGCCAGCCTAAGGCACACCTGTGCAATAATCATGCTGTCTAATCAGCATCTTGATATGCCACACCTGTGAGGTGGGATGGATTATCTCGGCAAAGGAGAAGTGCTCACTAACACAGATTTAGACAGATTTGTGAACAATATTTGTGAGGAAATGGTCTTTTGTGTATATAGAAAATGTTTTAGATCTTTGAGTTCAGCTCATGAAAAATGGGAGCAAAAACCAAAGTGTTGCTTTTATATTTTTGTTCAGTGTAATTCTACAGTATATTGCATATCCATTTA
This sequence comes from Epinephelus fuscoguttatus, assembly GCF_011397635.1. Taxonomy (NCBI): domain Eukaryota; kingdom Metazoa; phylum Chordata; class Actinopteri; order Perciformes; family Serranidae; genus Epinephelus; species Epinephelus fuscoguttatus. The sequence continues at coordinate 18,087,681 of NC_064770.1, read as the reverse complement.
CGCTGTTTCAGCTACTGGGAGTTAGCCTACAAGCTAACAAACAACACAAATTTAACATGCAAAATAAACTTAGTATTCTAATACGTCTGCTCGTCACCAATTTTGATGCCCAACAGGCTCCTCATGTGAGTCTGGGTCTGACTGAGGCTTAAACATGTAAGGCTGAATCTCTCCATTGTTTCTGCTAATGCTAATGCTAGCTGTCTTGTTGCGCACTGTTCTTTCATTTGTCAACCTAGCACTATCGGTGCCAGCACTGGAGCAAGCAGAAAGTGAAGGAAAACCAAGCACAAGCAGGCCGGATGGAGGCTAGATCCAGAATTTCAAAATGAGGGAGAAGAGTAGATGTCCTCTGACCCCTATTTAAGAGTTGTTGTTATTTCATTTTCTATGTGGGAAAATCATGTTGAAACCAACTAATAATCTCTTACAAAAGAGTTTAAAACATGTCTGGAGGGGGACTTTAAGCAAAGTCTGTGAAAAAATTCAAGTTGCCAGTGGTTTCCAATCCTAGGTCAGGCTCTCTAGGATGACGAGGGAAAACTGCAAAAACCCGAAGGACGAAAGTAACCTGAAGGAAGATGCAAAGTTTTAGAGCGGCAATACAAAAGGTGAGTGTTTCAGCAGCGGCCTGACTTAAAGTCATAGTATTGTGCTGGTGTTACTGCAGAGAAATAAATTCAAGGTTCTGCACTGTTACTTTAGTTTTCTGAGAATAGTTGGAGCTCATTAAGTACCATTCTTTATGGACAAGTAAGCTAAAAAGACCATAACCATTAATAACCTGTACACTGGCTCTGTCTTGATTGGTCAATAGCAGTGTCATGCCAAATAAAGCACAATCAAACTCATTGGAGGCATTCACCTTTTGTCATAGAAGAAGGATTACAATCAGTAACATCTTGTCTTTAGTATGGGATGTTAGTTTATTTAGTCTGTAAAAGAACAAACTTTACTAAATGTTACATTATCCTTTTTTCCTTTAAAAAAAACATGACAAAAATAATAATGTGCATCAGCAACAGATCAGAGTCAATCTGATAAGTTTTAAATTAATTTAAGTTAAAAGACAGGGTGGTCCTGTTCTCTGAAAAAACAATTATGGGAAATATTTGCTGTAGTTTTGTAAATCATTTCAAAATGTCTAATAAAAAAGCAATAAATTAGTTAAGTTATAGATTTAGAGGTGACCATATCAAGAATTATACTTTATTTAAATGGTCATTATACCTAAATGACCATTTAAATAAAAAAAAATACAACTGATGCCCAATTTATCATTCTGAAAACTGTTTCTAGATTTTCTTATTTTATTTTACAGTTAATATTTATTTAATGACATGCCATCTCTATTTCATTATGACAGTCTTTATGAGCAAGCTTGTCCATCAGTCAACACAAATGAGGCTGGCCCTGGTTGCTGATTGCAAAAGACTAAGCCCTTTGCAATTAGTCACTTTGCCTGACTTGAAGAGCAGTTTTTCATGTTCGCATATGAGGTGGCAAATTAACACTAGCCACCAGGCAAATCAAATGCTGCTGAATCTTTGGCAGTGACAGGAAAGCCTGTCGCACAGCCACACACTTTGGCAGGAAGCCAGCCATCATTTCCACGTTATTTTCACCTTTTGAAGAACATTTGGAGGGTGGAATGTGATTTTTCCATGCCAATGACAGCATAAAATGTAGTATATTTCTATAAGAGTATTGAGCCAACCAGAGTCACAGTTAGTCAGCTACCTTGAAAATAAGTAAAGACCTTTTTGTTTTTGTACCACATTCATGCTTTGTTGACAATGTCAAAACATCATTCAGCTATTTACCTTCTAGTTCGGCCTGTAGCTGTCAGAAAATCAATAGAATGGGCTTTATTTGTTTATCACCACATTGTACTGCTTTTCTATGTTGTTTCCCTTTTGAAATGTGAAAATACGCAGGGCCATTTTCTAAGTTTACAATACATGTAGAATAATTAATCCTGAATCCTATTCTTTCTTATATCTTTTAGCTCAAGTGTTCCCATATATGAAGAACAACATTGCTCATGTAGTTGAGCTCGCAGCTGCCTCACACAAGTCCTGGACTATTGTGAGATGTCTGCTCAACAATGTGATACAAACTGATAGACTCAGCCATGGTTATAGCAATGTTTTGCCAGTATTATTTATCCTTTAGCATTCACTTTTTTTGTATTTAGCTTAAAAAGACACATTGTGGTGTGTAAAAGTGTGCAGATAGCTGTATCACTACAAGAATGACCTGTAGTGCAGAACACAGAACATGTCCTGTTGCACAGGAATGAGAACTTTTTTCAAGGTCTGTTTAATCTAAAAATAAGAATAAGAATAATTTTATTCATCCCCATGGGGAAATTCAATTATCTGCCAGCTCATCTATTATATGTCAAAGAATTATAAAGCCTGATGGCTGTTGGTATCTTCTGTATCTCTCTGTCCTACACTGAAGCGAGAGGAGCCATCCACCACAGTTTTTTTTTTTTTTTTTTGGTCCATCAAGGTGTTGTGGAGTGAATGATCTGGGTTGTTCATGATGGCCTCGAACATCTTCAGTGTGCATCTCTCCAGCACCTCCTCTAGTGTGTCCAACCTGCTACTACTTCTACTGCAAACATTTAGTTTAGATAAGCTCAGTTTAGTTTCTTAATTTACTTACCATAATTTAGTTGTGCTTAGTGTAGTTTAGTTTAGTTTAATTTAATTTATTTTAGTTTACTTTAGTTTAGTTTAGCTTAGTTTAGTTTAGCTTAGTTTAGTTTAGCTTAGTTTGGTTTAGCTTAGTTTACTTAGCTTAGTTTAGCTTAGCTTAGCTTAATTTAGCTTAGCTTAGCTAAAGTTTAGCTTAGTGTAGTTTGGTTTAGTTTAGTTTATTTGCGCATACATGTATAGAAAATAGAGGAACACATTAAAACGAAATGATAAAAGTGAACATTGCATAATTGAATAAGAGTTCCAGACGGGGTCATCCCTATATTCCCCGGGTTCTATGTTCTCCGCTTTCCCCAAAAGGAAATATGTTCCCCGCTTTGTATCGGACCGGGGAACACAGAACCCTTTAAGAAAAAGGGTTCTATGTTCCCCGCTGTTCCCGGGGAACATAGAACCCTTTTGAGAAAAAGGGGTTAGGGTTAGGGTTAGGACCCTTTTTTTAAAATAAGGGCCTATGTTCCCCGGGTCCTTTTGGGGAAAAGCGGGGAACATAGAACCCTTATTATTAAAAAAGGTTCTATGTTCCCCGGTCCCATACAAAACGGGGAACATAGGACCCGGGGAACATAGAACCCGGGGAACATAGGTATTCTCCCGTTCCAGACTAAGAAGTAATACAGAAATGTTTAAGATGTACAATTCACACAAAAAACATGAACAAATTACAAATACATCAATGAAGTGTATAGAGTTTTTGCAAATTAGAGTCCTTTTCAGATGTTTTTTGAATAACAATAATGTAGACGATGACTGTAGAAATGGTAGAAGGTTGTTCCAAAGAGATGGTCCTCTATGTTTCAATGAATATTGATAAAGAGAAGTCCGATGGAAGATAAAGGTCCTCAGAGTGTCTTGTGGATATGAGTGAATGTCTGAGGAAGACTTAAAAAAATTCTGAAAATCCCTAGGCAAGTCACAAGGATGAATACACAAGTCTGGTATATGTTAACATTAAAAATTGATAAAAGCTGATATTTCCTAAAGAGAGAAGCAGATGATTTGCATTTTTTAGCAAAGCTAGTCACTCTCAAAAATTTCTTTTGATTATAAAAATCTTATTGAGATAAGTATGAATGAAGTATAGTAAAAAGTCAGAATACAGGAATGATCGACCAGTGAACCAGTCTTTTTACAGACAAGCTTAATATGGTATTTCCAAGTTAGTTTTTCATCTATGACCCCTAGAAATGTAATGTAAGGAATAGGGGTGCGGGAAAAAATAGATTTTTAGATGCATTGAGATTCTGTCTTGAACGATGCGAGCATCGATGTGGAAAACTCATAATTGATTTTAATTTTATTTTTATATTTATTTTTCAAATTACCGTAACTCCTCGACCATTCGCCCTATTGACGTAATTCCAACGGATTCTGAAAGCTGAGTTCTGAAAACCAGTGATATACACTACATTACGGTAAAGACGGTCATTACCTGTGGAGGAGGAGAGGGAAGTGAGCACAGCAGGAGGAGAGTGACAGCTGATGAGGAGAGTGCAAGTTTGAGTGATTTAGTAGTGTTTTAGCAGAGTTTTGGTTTTCTTTGTAAATATTTAGTGCTATAAATAATAGTATTTGTGTTTTTTTGAGAGCTTTTGAGTTTTTTTATGTTGTGTTTTTTGAGTGTTTTTTGCTGTGTTTTCACCATAGTTAGTAGTTTTGCCACCGTTTTTTTTTCTTTTTTCTTTTTTCCAGTAGTCCATGTTTTTATAGTTCATAGATAGTTATACTCAGTTATAGTTTTGTAAATACTGGAGGAGAAATGTTGAGGAGGTCGACAAGGGACAGGAGAGTCCCATTGAGATTTGTGGGTGAGGAGGATGGACTGGAGGAGACTGGTGGAGTGTAGTCATCTTAACCACAGTAAGTAATACAGTTTGTATGCACTGGATGTGTATTCCTAGCTTTATTACAATAATGTTTTTCAACATCTAGTGTAAATTTTTTTATTGGCTCATTTTAGAATCAAGAATCATTTTATAATCAAAATCATTGCCCTCGGAATCGGAATCAAATCGTGAGGTGCCTAGAGATTCCCACCCCTAGTAAGGAACCTGAGGTATTTCAGTGTTGTCTATGAAAATTTGGGCTTTATCTTTGTCAAAGCAAGCATTACTTTAAACAACTCAATGTCCTCTGGAACAGTTGGGAAGATAAACCTTTCAAGCCCAACACACGTCTTTCCTCTAGGTCAAGGAAACTTAACTTGCTTTGCCCAAGGGCCACTTTTGCAAAATGACAGGAGGCCAGGGACCAGTCACAGTTGTCCCATATAGGTCAGGTGTACGCAGGGGCATTTCTAGGTAGAGAGGACATTCAGGACTTAGCCCGGACCTTTGCCTAGGGGTCCAGGGGATCCTCTCATGGCACTTTTTTGATCACCAAACTCAATTTTGATGTTTTGTCAATGTACTGTGGCACCATATTTGTATTGAAAGGACAAAGATAAATCCCAGTGTGAATCAATTTAGTTTCACTGTGAATAAGATAATGGGGGCCACCCAGCTGCGTGTCAGGGGCCAGATTTGCCCTGTGGGCCTCAAGTTGAATATCACTGCTCTAGGTCTTTGGGCAGTATGTTGCTATGCTATGTGTCCAACTCTACCACAATCACAGCAAGATGGCCCTTTTCAACAAATGTAATGGAATCTCCCATTCATGCAAATCAATCTCAGTACCTTTTGTAGTTATATTAACAAAGTCTTAAAAAAAAAAACTACAAAAAAAAAACAAACAGTAAAAGTAAAAGCCAAGCCAGTTAAATATCTAGGGAGAAGTTGTTCTAGGGCACAGATGGCAAATGCACAATCCCCTCTGAGTTGTAACCTTGTCCTCAGGACAACCAGAACCTGATTAGAGGACCTAAGAGATTTCGCATTTTTATAGAAGGACAGAAATTCAGAAATGCATGCAATGTACAGTTCTTGCATTTAAACTCAACATTGCATTTAGTTTTCATCACAAACCTTCACCTCAATGTCTGTAAAGATTATATTTGGCTACAATATTTATTTTAACATCATATCTTAATTGAAAGACCCAGGCTTGGACGTTCATTAACAAATTAAGACATAGATCAAAAGAGAACAGCTTTTAATTAAGATTTTTGTGAATCTAAGAAGTTTTTTTTGGCAGCAGTGTTGATTTAATGCCAGTAGGCAACTACTGTGTTGTGCTTCTGTCTGGTGGCCAAATGTTTAACAAATATTAAGGCATTATTGGCAGTAAACAATGAAGTATCAGTATGCAAGGCAGCATGTTGGGGAGGTTCATATCCTTCTCTGTTACAATTATTTGTCTCCCTTTTTAGCTTTCTCCAAATAAATGGTATCAGCCGTCCTGTTTGTTGCATCAACAGCTACTCTAATTGCCTAAGGGCAGTAGATTCCCTGGTAGAGGGATGGGGAAGGTGTAATATCAGTAACTATTTTTTCTATAGCTCATTCATAGAGTTTTGGGGAACTTATTCACAAGATGTAGTGCAGATTGTATAATTCAGTTTGAAAACTATTTTACAATTCATAGCGACATTATCTTGGAGCCCACACTCCCATGGCTCTGAGTAACAATGTAAGTGGGGGGAAATATTCACGTAAAGAGCTATAAGATCTTTCCTGTGGGCTGGAAATGAAACAGACCAAATATGGTTCTCTTTACAAAAGCTCATTATGGATGCATTGTTAAAAACATCTTATTTGCACCATGGGTTTTTTTTCTTCTTTTTTCTTTTTGTCGATGGCTGACATTTTCTGACAAATAAAATACAGGAGTCACTGACTGCAGTATCCAATGATCTCTCGGATTTAATTTCCATAACAATTTAAAATAACTGGTTGGGAAGATTGGTTGATTATTATGCTCAGTCCTCAGTGATGGACAGGCAGGTTATTTAGTCACTTTCTTTAGAATTTAAAAGATCACCTTTCACTGACAAACTCAAAATGTGACAAGTGGAAAGAAACTCAAGAGAGTGAAATACTTCTTTTTTTTCCCTATTTAAACTTGTTAAGCATACTCAATACTGAATGACTTTTATGAACAATAACAGCCTGGAAGGGGAGTTAAGATGTTTTTCTCTTCATCACTGTAACACTTGGACACTTCTATGAAACAAGCTTCCTTGAACTTACTTGCACTATGTTAGGAATAACATCATCCCACTTATGCCATTTCCTTGATCACTTGCCAACTAAATGCCACATGTGATGAAATTGTAACCACACTTTAACTGTGCCTTTCTGTTTCAAATATAAAATGTAGTTCCTGTCCTCAAAATTCCTGCTGTTTGTGCTTCTCTGCAACATTACACCAAACAGGAAGTGGGTCTCAATGCTGGACCAGGGCTGCGTTCAGAATCATCCATGCACCACACACCTAATAGGTATACAGTATCATCACACAACAGACCTTTGTGTGGACAGACAGTATCAAATAGAACGCTCTGAGCTTTAACTACCACATCAATTCCTGGGAGCCCTCTTGCCGTTGGAGATGCCTAACCATGGCAACCGGTGCCAACCTCACCTCTCTCACTGTGTATCTCATAGGCATCTGTGTTGTCAGATAACACCTAAATTACTGGAAAAGGTGTGCAAGTAGTCTGTAATATTTTATTGGAAATGGTATGCAATTAACATACCATGGATTTCGTACAAAGGTTTGGGACATACTAAAATATCTTACATACTGTTTTAGCACACTGAGTAGCAGCATGGAATTTCCTTCAGTTAGTTAATTAGTTAATTTGGACGTCCAGATTCACATAAATATAAAACATGTTTGAAATTAAATTTGGACTTCAATGAGGAGCATTTTATCTTTTGTTGGGGGGTTGTTGTTGATTGTTAGCTGAATAGCATTAGCTCCAAGTATTAAAAAAATAATGGGTGCTCATTGCTGTAAAGTGGTAAACTCCTTGTGAATGAGAGATGCTCTTGAACTCTAACTGGTATAGGAAAAAGCAAAGCCATCAGGCTTACCTCAGGTAAGTACTGAACCAAGGTTATATGCTTTAATAAGTTTAGGGCACACCAAAGTTAAAAATCATGAAAGGACACCAACCAGTTACAACCCACGCTGGGTCTTCCTCAGGGGGATTCACCATCGTTCCGACGGCCCATTATTCAGAAACCCCAATAGTTCGATACATTTCTCACTGGACCAGAAGCCGAATTGTCCAACAGCTTGTTACCCCGAAAACAATTGCCCATTGCTACAAAAAACACACTCTTCCAAACAGATCATCAGACCTTTCACAAGGCATGACCTGACCTTGATTGGCTAGTCTTTATTGCCTTTGTTGGATGGGTTGGTTAGGCTTTGACATGACCAATGAGATTGGTTGGGGCTAGGGTAAGAATACCAGGGTAGGCCAATCAGAGGCAGAGTAGGGTGTGTCGTGCCTACAGGGAGAGCGTGTATTTTGTAAGCAATGGCTCTATGGGACATTTTGGCTTGATTAGGTCACATAACTGAGATAGACCTAATGTGGATTGAAACCAGTTGGTGTTCTCCTTTTGTGATTTTTAACTTTGATATGCCCTAAACTAATAACAGCATTTTAACTATGCCCTTGGCTCATTAGTAGTGTATCTGAAGTAAGCTCAGTGGCTTCCCTTTTTCCATTAAAAGACATTTTCAAAAATATCTCACTAAAATTCAGTTGAGAACATATGCATTATAACATTCTGTCATTATCATCTTGAATCATGAAAACACTGATTTGCAATAGTCATGATCAAAAGCGCATACAGTTGAAATGCCCAATGGCCCTGAGGCAGCTATTTCATTCACAGTTTACCGCACATAAAAGTCTCTGAGTCTAAAAGAGACAGATTTTAAATCCCAGGTCTCGCGAGGTGTCAGATTGTTCTGTGTGGCAAGAGAGGCGTGATCAGGACAAGTTAAATTTGATTCACTGCTGTGATCACTGAAGCAGGAGGGTGTCTTCAATTAAATATTTTACTTTGACTTGTATTGCAGAAATGAAGTCCCAGGGCTTTAGGCCGTCATCCACCACATTTCTCTGCAGGAGAAGATCTCATAATGAGAAGAGAGAAATAATGGTTTTCTTATTGTCATTAGGCTTCATACTCTATGACAGCTGAATGTAGTGTCTTACTTCTCGTTTCATTACAGAAATAAGTTATTTATTCTGGCCTCTGACTACAAGACCTTTGGAATGACTTAAGATTGTGAACATGGACAGCATTTCAGATCAAGGCTGGGCAGTATAACATCAGTACACCATGTGTGATTCAGGCTGATCCAGCAACAAGAAAGCAGTTAAAGATGTCAAAATTTTGTTATTTTCATATTACCTTCAATCACACAGGTTAGCTTTTAGCAGCTAGATCCACATTCTTGGATATGTTGCATGCAAGCAGATGCAAAGCCCTCCTCACTGCCAGTAATCACTATACCACTTGAATACTATTTAGAAGAACACTTTGTTATGCAAATACATAGCCAGATGGCTTAAGATCTTTTTAACGTTTGAGTCCTGCATGACAGCAATATTAAAACCTATAGAGCGGTGTCTGCATGAATCATCATTCAAAAGGCATATCTCTGCACTGGTGGAAGAGTTTACCTATTTTGTACTGCCTGTATATTCTCCACACATTGTGTCTGTAATCAGACGTTACAAAGAAGATGCTAATGCAGTTCCAAAATACTTGCACTTGCATCCACTAATGAAGCTGTTTGGATGCCCGTACTTAAATTAGCTGTGGTTTTGTACAATAAAATACTTTTCTTAGGAAAGAAATTGTGGTGGCCGTTCTGTGATCTCACTAAAACAAAGTGCCAGCTGTGCCAAGCGGAGGCTTTTTGAAGCTGTGTTGAGATTGGAGGAGAGAAAGCAAAATAGTTACTCTAAGTCGATTCTTACTTCAAAGCACTGCATTTTTTACTATCACTTGTCTTGTGAAATATGATATGTGACAATTGAGTTGAAATCCCTTCATATTGCTGAGCTGAGGATAAGGTGGGTGGAAAAAAATAATGTAAATGTCACTGAATGTATGACTAAAGCGAGGTTGAGTTTCCCATGAAAATATTACTGTGAAAGGGATGTGTACGAAACAATACAGCTGTGATTACATCCCTACAGCCAACATGCAATATTAGGAGAGCCCTGGCAGTGTCGATAGGAAGGAACCCATTAAAACAACAGCAACGACCAAGGGGACAATAAGCTGCAAAACCAAATCAGCCCGAAACACTCATAATACTGAAACATGAGTATTCATTTTCCCTGCTATGACAATCAGCAGCATGAACTCATCATAATGCACATGCCAAACAACAACTGAAAGGAAAATAAGCACAGTTAGGACGATAAAGTAGTGCAAAGGGTGCATATGGGTGAATAGTAGTAGCATAGGACTAGAAAGTAGAAGCAAGCAGACAACAGAGAAATAAAACAGCCAGCACAAGCAACAGCTTTGTACCTTACAAGATGTAAACATTAGTGGCGTCCTCCTCGGCTGAGCTGTAATGTTAGCTTGACCTGTAGTGCTAGGTGAACTAGCGGGCACGCTTTCTTCTGCTCTGTGATAAGGCTGATAGGTGTAGTTCAGCAGACAGAAATTAGTTCCTATATGAAACAGCTCAAAACAAGATCTGTCTATCTTGATTAACTGGGTCATGATTTCTGAAAATTGATATTTCTGTTGAGTTTTTCCAAATCAATTCTTTTTTTTTTGTTGTTGTTGTTGCTTTGAGCACCACAGGCCACGTGCCATCTACTTCCATTAAGCCTATTCAGATTCGCAATGGGAGGAGTTGAAACAAGCAACTACTTGCAATGTGCCATTCTGCAACATTCTAAAACCCTGCTGGTTCACACTAATGCAACTAGATGAGATGGTGTATCTTCTCTATGCAACAACTCTCTGTACTTCCATTGTGATTTCCAGCTTTTCAGACTTCATCTGTGGCAGAATATAATTTGTAGCTTCTTAAGATATGAATGAGGTACAGTTGCATTTGTAGTAGTGATGAAATGGTGAAAACAACACATTGTCACTCACCTCATCATATGTCAACATTTGGTCATGGACCTTCCACATCCACATACAACGTAGAAGGTATACTTGGGACCAGTGGACTTCACTACAAGCCGACTGGCTGTAGAAACAGGTGACCAGCCACATTCCACAGATTTGACCAGCGGAGTTGCAGGTGACACCATCAGCCGGCTGGAGTCAAGCTGAGACGGGCTGGTTCTCACTGCTGCAACTTTTCTCTGCAACGTTCTAAAACAGTTTTGTCACGTTGCAGATTTTGAGTCTGGCCCTCACTGATACACCCTTACTACCTAAGGGGCAGCACTAACTGAGGCATTTCAAATGCCGCCGCATGCAGTTGGATAGCAGGATAGCCAATCAGAGCAAAAAACAAGGTGACGTATTCACTGCACTAAGCCCCATTTGTTTGCTGAACAGTGGGGCTAACTGATCTACTATGCTTTTGCCATATCCCGTCGGCAAAACAGCAAAAACGTCCTTCCTGGAAGCGAATGCTTCTAGGACAGTCTTCTGTTCCTCTCTCAAGGAAAAAGATAAGTGTAGTTGGCGTAGCGTTTCTTCCAAAGCTAAATTGAATGGACACGGTCCTTCGGCAGCTGCCATCTTGGCTATTTACTTTTCGACTCCTACAGCACAGCGCTGTCCTCATCATGTTACACCTGCCCAGAGCCCGCCTCTGTCAGATAGACTGATCCGATTGGTCCCATTGGTGATTCAGCAAGCTCTGCTCGTCAGGGCCCTGTGCAGTGCAAATTAGAATTTGCTAGGGGCGGGGCATCTGGATTTTCAGGTTAGGAATTTATATCTGAGAGAAGGCAGACATCACCACAGTCGATATCTCCAACACTCTGCAACTTACAACAAAATAATCTAGCCTGATAAACAGCACTACAGCTAAGAGAAAAAAATATGTTATTTTGATTTTGAGGTGAACTTTACTTTTAGCATGTTGTTCAGGAATGAAACAAAGCCTGACCAAGCACAAGACATGCACATGTTAAAACGAGCAACAAACTCTTACAGTAACTTCTTAAACTGAAGAAGTGAAAAGTTAATTCATTCACTCACCAGGTCCCAAGGACAGAAAACTTTGACTCCTCAAAGCCCCCCTGAAGCAACGTGATTGAACTGTTGGCAGGTTAGCTTCCATGTGAACTGCTACATGAGTGTTAGAACTAGGAACAGGCCAAAAGAGTGGGCCGGCACTGACAGCTCAAACCGCCTGGCTGGATTCAAAGGGTGGGTTTGATTTATTTTGCAGCAAGGAGAGTTTGTCATATTAAAGTGTAGCTGTGCACTCCTTTAATAATGCACTTTTAATAATGCCATGGTTTATAAAGATGTTTATCTAAAATCTATGGTATGTTTACCCATACTTGAAAATATGCATACCTTCCCATGCATTGCTGTAGGATTCTTTTGCTGGATACTGAAAATGGTCATTAGGGACTTGTAAATGTGCTCTCTGCCTCATCCACTTAACACATAAATTCAACAAGCTTGTACACCTGTTAGCAACTTACATCTGTCTACTTTGTTTTACAGAAAAAATAAATAAAATTCAGATGATGCACTGGAACGGAAAAGTGTACTTTGTTTACAAATCACAAAACAAAATGAATCATCATCGGTAACATCACACATGTTTCTGACTCTAATCTGTTCACAGGCAAATGCAAAAGCCTCCTCACATTGCTTCCTGTATTATTCTCCTTCCTGTAATTGTTCACCCAGCGAACTGTCATCATGAGTAAGCTTCTGCCGTTAGCAGCCCAGATGTCGACATAAGTAAATTCTCAATAGGGTGTCGGGAGCAGAAGTCGGAATTTCAGACACATTCTTATTGATTATTATGGTTTTGTGTTACTACTGACAAGCGCAGTGTCTCGTATCCGTGGTTTACACATCTGTCATCTCACAAACAGATGTGGAGCGTTGCATTTTGGGATTGTTTAGCAAAACAAAGAAGGCATATCCTTTAAATTGTGTTGGTCAGGTTTTGCCAGAATATTCTGACAGTGATATAGATGACAAACAGTAAATGTAGTGCATGTATTTTGAGATTCAATAGGCAGCCTTATGTCGGTGATACACACTGCCAGTGGTCTCAACAGACTGCTCACAAATCCTACTACTGTATAACATTTACTACAGCGGTGACTTCACCCTGCACTGGCAGTTTCATAGTGTAATGGAAACTTCAGGTTATTTTTGCCACATATTTTTATGTATCTGCAGACATTTACAATGGGCACTTGTGTCAATTCACATTTGATTTATAAAGCACTTTTCATATAAAGATCTTCTGATGTGCAGAAAAATGTATTTGTCATCTTTTGGCTCGGGAAAAATCAAAGAGGAAAATTCCACCCCGCGTAAGGTAAAATGTGCTCCCATTTCTCATATAAGAAGTCGCCGTGTCAGCTGAGAGAGTAATGACTATAATATAATGAGAACAAATTGAGGGATTGTGGCGGAATAGAATAGCTTAACTTTAATATGCTATTTAGGGGAGAGAAAAGAAACAGATTTGGGAGGATTGTCAGATTTTATTGTTTAGATTATTGTTATTGTTGGGTCAGTAGAAATGAAAATTGCACTATTAAATAAATTACACTATAAAACTCAGAATTCTTGGCAACCAGCATCCACTGCTGCTGCAGAGACTGCTGCGCTAAATGGAAGAATTGATTTTAGTTCTGTTTTTCTATGACAGTTCATATTTAACAACTTTGTTGAATTGGATGTTTTTAAGAGAATGAGACATTTTCTGTGGCGCAGCACCACATTGTAGACAGAATACTGAATCAGCTGTTAAATACTGTGATGTAACTTCCTCACCTACAGAAATAAGAAAACGTTTGTCAGTTAAATGTTCGATAATAGTAATAATTCTAACAGTAACATAAACTTTTAGGACTGTAGTGAACACTGTGCAGTTTTATTTTTAGCATTGGTCTTTCTGTCCTTGATATCTTAAAAGAATCGGTCTTGAATGCTTGTTTTTTTGTTTATTCGTTTGTTTGTTTTACATTCTTTCACACATGGCTCTGAATGAGTCTGTTCATTAACATTTCATACTGCAACCAATGCTGCCCCTTGAGGCTCTTAAGGTGGTGCAGTACACAGGCTCATTATTTGCTCTTTGTCAACTGAGACTTCATTAAAAAACCTAATTACAGATTTTAATTAGAATCCTTGGATTATAGTTTTATATTATCAATATACTAATCACATCCACTTACAACCCTCTGTGCTAACTTATTGTCAGAGTGGCAACATTTAAATTCACACACATGCAGGAATAGTCCTTCAAAAGTAAGTTTACATTCAGTAATTAAAAAAAAACCTGTTATCAGTGAATGTGTTTTATTATCTGGTTTTATTGTTTGCTTATGTTAATGTAGTATAAACCTCTGTATTTCCATAAGACTGAAAGCAGTCATCAACTGAAGTACTGCCACTGTACCATGGCTCTGTAGCCACAATAAATAAATAAATAAATAAAAAATTAAAAAACAGCAGCACTTAAATTATGATACAATAATCTGTAAACCACTTCCAAAAAATCTGAGAAATTTAATTTAATTCTTGCGCAAAAATTCAGCTAAAATGTGTATTTAGCTATTCTAAATTAAACACTTTTGTGGTTGTTTGCTGGATCAAATATATGTGGTTTAAAACGAACCCAGTTACCAGATTAAAACCATGGATATATTACATTTGTATGTTGCTTTTTGTGTCTTTACATTTAAATGTTATGTCGTGACAATGCTGTGGTTTGGTTTAGGCACAAAAACTGCTTGGTTAGGGTTAGGAAAACATGTTTTGGCTTGAAGTACCTGCCTGGTTTGGTCACTAAAACTCATCTAGAGATGTCTGGACATGTCATACCTGCTTCTGTTGATCTCAAACAGTGGTCTGCTGCTGTCTGCTGCTTGGCAGCTGTCTTACAGGTGTCACACCATCCATCTCCTCCTCCTGACAACCTCAGCTCATATACATGTAATCTGAACTTCACTTTAGAAACGTTGATGTAATATGAATGAAACATATAAATGTGACATATCTGTGGTTTGCAGGAACGTACAATGCCAACATTTTATTCTGGCGACTGGGCTATTGAATGAATGGGCTGTCACTGTATAAGATTTTAGAGATAAATATTTTCGTTGTATTGGAGGGTAACCAAATGACTAACCTGTAGAATATTTAATGCATACAGTTCATTGAGGACTTAAATCTTAAGTAGACTAGAAACACAGTGCCATTGGTTGTAATGTTTATTTACAAGGTTGTAGGGAGAATGTTTGCGCATAAACTATATTTCACTGCAATCACACTGGTCCTCTGTCACAAACATCCTCTTCAGTGATTTGTGTTTATTTTCACGGGTCAGCCTCTCTTATTTTTTTCCTAGCTGAGCGCCCAAATGACCCATTGTAGTCCTTGTATAAAGCAGGAGCATAATAGCCACCATGGATAAGTAGTGAGGCATATCAGCAAGGTCAGCATGCTCTAGGCAACAAGTATTCTTACTTGAGCACCAACAGAATGCTGGCTGGTTCACTGCGTGAGTTTATTGAAGGGAATAAACTAATCCAAGGACTTCAGTGCGACAATTCTTAGTGAGGGTAGTAGAAGTTTACCTAAAGTCACACTGTGCAGCATTGTGTCCACTGCTAACAGGAGTGTAGTCTCCTGTGAGACAGTCAGTGGCTGGCTGTAACCACTAATTTCCCCTATCGTGCCACGAGTGTGTCGGCCTCTAATGTGATGAAACCAGCCGAGTGCAGAACACTGTATCACGCTGGCAGTGTGCCAGAGATAACACTGTGAGGCCAGCTGAGACGCTTACCCCTATTGCAGAATCTCTCAAGAAAAGTCAAACACACCCTGCGTTTCTGCACAGACAGCCAGCCATGCTGATAACAGCTGAGGGTTGAGCACTGCTGCATATTTTAAGGCAAAATTAGGGAATAAAGCAGCTGAGGATGTGGTCGCCTGGGGTGTCGTGGCAGGGCCTGCCTGTGGTCTGTCCAGGTCCAGGTAGTTTTGCCCTGAGGGCTACAGATGATCCAGCTAGGTGCATGGCCCCCACTGCTGAGGTGTTTGTGACCTGAAGCATTGTCTTTCAGATACAGAAAAACATAACAGGAGGTGAAGGGATAGACATTACATGTTTGTTGAGTATTCTAGTTTGTTTGCCCGCACTGATGGGCCCTTTAAACATGGAAGTGAGTGAGTGAGTGAGTGAGTGAAGTTTCACCATTGGTCGGAGTGATGATGAGTGTTGGTTAGGGTTGCAACAGTATGAGATTTTGTTGTTTTATTACTATAGTATTATTACTGTAATTGAAACTTGAAACCATTTTGTTAATGGAAGATATGTAAAAAGTCTCCTCTTTGAAAATAATTAAAATAAACAGGAGATTCTCCGTCCAGTTTTTTTTCAATATCACAGATAACCAAATGTACACAGTATGATAACTGTCAACATTTATATCAAGGTATACCTTAAAACTGGTATATCATTGCAACCCTAGAGATGGTGTTTCCCCACTGGCTCCTTCAAAAGTAGTAGGTCCTGGTCTTGGTAATGCAGACCTCCCGTTTATTTTCGTTAACTGAAAACTATTTCCATCAGTGGAAACAAAGCTTTTATTTACTTGCTTCACTGATAAGAAACAATAAACTGCAGAGACAATAAAGCCCCATGCAAAATAGCATTTGAAGTTTTGGGTGTGATTTATCTTGGCTTCATATGAGTAGAGGAAAACTCCACTAGCTGCTAGGCTAATTTATGCAATGGGAAATGTCAAAGGCTTATGCTAATAACATTAGCATGTTGTATATTTGTTAAAAAAAAAAGCTGTCTGACTGTTGCTTTGTCAGAGAATCTTTTAGTTATAATGGAGCCAAATTTTGAAACCGCACCTTTATTAAATGTTGCTGTTGTGTCTGGCTTCGTATGAGTAGAGGTATGCTGCCACTTCTGGTCTCAAATTAAAAGCCATCAATTATTAATTATTAAAATTTGCTGTAGTCCCTCATTAGACAGGAAGTTTCACAGTGATAGAAAGTGATAGCGTATGGTAGCTACATGAAAATAATTTCACTTTTTTATATTTTAGCGGGATTCAACAACATAAAATATAAAGTGTAAGAAGGTTTCAAGGTTGAAAACCGGTTGGTTCGAACTGACTGACCTAATATGAAATCAGAGCTGAATATTTTAACACAAATGTGACATGTCAGAAACAGCTCAGTTTCAATTCAGGCATTAGCATAAGAATGTAGGCTATACTGTCAGAAAATATGTTATCTCAGACAAGGCCTCATTTAAGTACAATGGGGCCCCGGGGCTATGACTTTTTCAAGGCCCTGCCCGACTCCCCCAGGTTCCATTACAACTCATCTATTGGCCTGTCCAATGGATGGAGCGCAAACATCAGCTACGCTTTATTTGTATACATATAACATGTAATGCATCAACAATCAATCATGAATGCAGTTTATGACTGTTGCGGCACTGAATACAAGTCATATAATTGTTATCAGCCCGTAGTGAAACATACATATACGCAAAGGTGGTCCTGACCTCCATAGGACCCCAAGCAAAAATCTGCTAAGGGGCCCTCCTGCCTTACCCATGAGCCATGCAAGTCAAATTGCCTGGACTGATCCCCACAAGGGTTGCTGCTTATTTCATGCATGGTATGAATGCATATGAATGCATCAAGTGCAATGTGGTTATCTTTTATAAGCTGCAGTTATAAACATTGTTGCCCATTGGCATTTATGAAACGTAATAAATAGTTGTATTTCAATCTCACCTTTGTCAATCTCAGACCACAGTTCTGGAGGTTGCTAGCAAGACAGACGGACAAGGGAGACATGCACTGCAAGCTAGCAAATCAACTTACCATAACTGTTATTCATTGATATCAGTCTTGCAGAGGAGAGAACACAAGTTGACCTGACTGCTTTTTTTGTGACCAGAAGGCCTGAATGTTTTGATTAATTTTCTTTTTACTTTAAATATTGTCGTGCTTTTCAGTGTGACAGCATGGGTACAACAAAAAAAAGAAGATATATTTGCTCATTAAATATGTACCTGTACATCCAAAACTGATTTACTTTCAGACATAATTAACTTACAGACAAGCTACAGGCCTATTAGCAAAGTTATTGTATTTTCCCAGCATGTTTCAGCTGATATGATGTTGTTTGATGAATGTAAACAGAACACTGCACGTTGCTGAGTTTAACTTGCAACACAATAATGTCTGATGTTAGCACTTAGATGTAGACTGTAATATATTTTAACCATATACAGAGATTGAAACACTGACCGACTGCAGTGCAGAGCGTCATGTCATGTCATGTCATGTCATGTCATGTCATGTCATGTCATGTCATGTCATGCACGTCCATCAACACACGTAAACAGTGGGTGCATCACACGTACAGGGGAAGTACTCGAGGTACAGCAGCCAGGATGTGCCAGAGCAGTGAGGGATTATAAAAAAATATTGCTTTTCTGGAGCGTTTTATAATCGTCCCTTTGTGTGGAAGGTGATACCTGCACATGCAGTGCTCTCACTGTCCTGTGAAAGCCATTTGTCTCCAAAACATCAGCTTTCCTGAGTTAAGATAATAGCCTTGTTTTCAGCTTTGTGACAATGCATTTCTCAGATAGCGCGATGAGTTTTTAAATTGGTCATGTAACATAAGAAAAAGGAGAATTTCCTCAGCCCATACAGGAACATTCATCCTCAAGTTACATCATTAAAAAGTGTTAATAATAAATAGGTAGAAAAAAAAATAATGTGAGAATTAATAACTAGAAATAAGACAGTCTATAAATAATGAATGTAGGTACACAGACAGTTCAATAATGATGGTTTAACAGTGTTAAGATATGATGAAACGGGACCCAGATACAGTCGAAGTTTGTGGGTTTTTTCCTGACATTACAGTATTTTTTCAGGAGCATATAGGAT
This sequence comes from Epinephelus fuscoguttatus, assembly GCF_011397635.1. Classification (NCBI taxonomy): domain Eukaryota; kingdom Metazoa; phylum Chordata; class Actinopteri; order Perciformes; family Serranidae; genus Epinephelus; species Epinephelus fuscoguttatus. The sequence continues at coordinate 18,068,919 of NC_064770.1, read as the reverse complement.
ACAAGTCATTGATCCAGTGTTTCTACCCTGGGGATTTTTCTGATGTCCAGTTTCAAGGCTACATTTTATCCTCTGCATGCTCGCAAGAGGGCTAAAAATACTTCCCATGGTGAGTCATGATAAGTGAGCTGACATCACAAACTATAGTGAAGTAAATCAATATAAGATTTCAAGAATTTAGAAACTGTTGCACTAACAAATTTCCAAGAAGCCTATAGGACTGTACAGCTCCAGAGCTTTTGAAGAAGAGTCCAGGTAGATAGTCTACATCTCCTACCAACATGTCCTCATTCAATGGTCCATATGATACCTTACAAAAATGCACATACAATAGTTCATGATATCTGACAAATTAGCACCCCACGAATGACAATACATAGCCTACTTAGTGTAAGCCAGTGAGAGTCTTGATAACGGAGATGATGAGTGGATCCTGCGGTTTGCACACAACTGTAGAATGTGCAACCATGTGGCGAGGTAAGCCACAGTTCTGGAAATCACAGGCAGCAGAGCAGGTAAACTCACTATGAAGAACTGGGTGACGGTCTCTTCAAACAGCCACAGGCAATGGGCAAACAGAAATCACAATGGTAGAAGCAGGACTTTTGATCAGGGGCAGAAGGCTGAGTGGTTTACCAGGGAGCAGACGAAGCAGGAGAGTCAGAGACAGGCAAGATCAGCAACAGGGAAGCAGTCTGGGGACAAACACTGGAGAGTCTTGCATGTGAATGACAAAGAACAATCTGGCAAGGAGAGTCTGTGAAGCAGAAGTCTTTATACTGGCAGGAGGTAATGAGGCACAGGTGAGAGCAGCTGGCTTGATGAGATGGGTGTCGTGGCCTGGCAGGAGTGGGAGATGTGTCCACAGGTGATAAACTGGTAGGTAGGTGTGGTGTAGAGGCGGGTGAGTGTAAATTTACTGAGTTAACTGAAAGTGGCATGTATGGTGAGTGAAAAGTGCCCACTGTGACAGTAGGTTAGGTTTAATACCTTAAAATCACTAAAAGTTTACTTGGTTTCACATAGTCCTGACGGCGGTCTCCTAGAGGAAAGTCCTGTGTTGTTTGACGCATCCACTACCCCAACCTGCCTGCTTATGCAGACTTTCAGTCTTTATACACTGTTCACTGGTCACGTTCCTTGATTACATGGGCTGTACACAAATTACTAGCTTATGATTACATGAGTTATATACAAATTGCGGTACATTAGTTTTCAAAGGTGAACTCACAATCAGTGCATGAGCACAGCCTGCTCTGACACATGGTAGACTCCAACATTAAGCTTGTTTAGTCTATAAGGAGTTTAATATGTCCTGTGTACTGTTGTGTTGAATTTGTCTGTGTATGGTAGATATTAATACAGTCTGTGGTTTTCCAGATCTCTGGTATGCTGTGAGCTAATTAACAAGGGTATTGTATGTGGGAGATGTTACACCCTTTGTAGAGCTAAGTCTGCTATCAAGCATCCACATTTCCGATGGGGATTTCTCAGGTATATCCTACCAATTCACTTCTAATCAAATGTTTTATTTGTAGGTACTTGAAAAGATTATGCCTTGGTTAGTCAAATAAGTCAGATAATTAGAGGAAGCTAGCAAACATGCCATTGATATATAGGTCACTGATACCTCAATGGCTTTCCCAATCCAGAAAACTGTCAGCAATAATGTATCATCAAGTTCATCATAAAAAATAAAAAATCCCCAAATCTGGAGCTACATTATTCTCAGCTACAGTGTGACATATTTAAACTTGCCATTTCAAGTAACCCTCCATTAAAACATGTGTTTGTCTTATGTTTAGGTCCCCTTACTTTTTTTTTAATTTTATATACTTTATTAATCCCCCTGAGGGGAAATTCAATTTTTTCACTCTTTTTTGTCATTAACACACAGGTCCGAAAGAAACACACATGCACAAACAGGACCTATACATGCACAAAGTGGAGAGATGTCAGAGTGAGGGGTCTGCCTTGGTCAGGCACCCCGAGCGGTTGGGGGGTTCGGTGCCTTGCTCAAGGGCACCTCGGCAGTGCCTCTCCAGCCACCAGTCCACACTCCATATTTGGTCTGGACGGGGACTCAAATAGGCGACCCTCCGGTTCCCAACCCAAGTCCCTATGGACTGAGCTACTGCCACCCCAAAATGCATGTAACAAGTGGAAATTGACACTTCATCCCAAAACATCCAAAACGGACTCAGGAGGGTACCTAGCGCATTATATTTTCACATCTAGGTCCACTGACAAAGCGGTAGTATTTGATGAGCTGGGATGAAAACAGAGGCTCAAACTTGTATGGCTGAATCTCTGTGATGTTTTGTGTATGCTAACGCTAGCCATTTTGATACACACTGCTCAGCGTATCCTCATAAAACGGTTTGTATGATGTCCTAGAAATTAGCGCCCCGTGTATGATGTTACATTTTTAACACTTTCCCCACCATTGACGAGATATATTCCATCAATCTGTGTTTTCACTGTGAGAACATAGGAGACACTATTAGACATCTTGTGAAATTCAGCACTACCATGTCCAAAAACAAATGAAGAAAAATATCCGCTGGAGACCAGAGGAAGATGTAGCAGTTTGTAAACTGCACGAAATGCCAGCGCCAATGAAAAAGTATACGGATGCGCAAACCATAGAGATGTTGATGGACTCAGACTCCAGTAATTCTTGTTTTGATCAACATTCTGAATCCAGTTTGGACAAAGAAGCAAGCGAGTTTGGTGGGACGAAACGGGATCTCCATGACGGTGACACTGTCACACGGACAAGACGACCACAGAGGAGAGGGAGACAACAGAACACTGAACAATAACTGAACGTGTCAACGTGTTCCGCCATAGGCAGCGCTAGCGCAGGATATATGGGGAAGCTACGGGACAGGAAAAAAAAACAAAACCTTTAACCACAGGCAGATACATAGGCCTATAGTATTACTGATGTTCATCAAACTGAGATGTCGTGGCAGAATAATCCCATTAATTCTCTACTCATTTTGCTGTTGTAGCCCAGACGTAATTATTAATTAGTAATCAATTAATTTTCTTACATTAATGAAGCAACAGTCGCCGCGGGGCCTTTGTGTCGTATTTGTCGACAATTTCCTCAGGCTTAATCCTTTTAGTTATGTCACTCTCGATGTAGAGAAGCGAAAGAGATGACAGTCTCATAGTTGTCCTCATCCAGTTGCGGACCCAGCGCATCGCTGAGAATGCACGCTCACACGTTGCCGTCCCAACAGGAAGAGACAGTGCCAATTTAAGCACTTTTGTGAAGTTTGGGTAAAATCCAGTCAAGGCAGCGGCTCTGAGATTTTCCAGAGTGACATCACGCGAACTCGTTTTCACCATGACCATTTCGGCATGGGCAAGATCAGCATTGATGGAGAGGGTTGAAGAATATTTATTTATATACAGCTGGTGTATGGACCGAGGCTGTTGTAGGGAGGGAGGCGGCCAGTGTCTGGAGCGAGGCGGCTGGTGTCTAGACCGAGGCAGGTGTCCGGAGCGAGGCGGCTGGTGTCTTGACCAAGGCCAGTGTCTGGAGTGAGGCAGCTGGTGTCTGGACTGAGGCCGATGTCTGGAGGGAGGCGGCTGGTGTCGGAGCTTGGAAGGTGCCGGGAAGTGGTAGGAGCCTGGTTGGCTAATGTGCTACTGCAGCTCTCAACGTCCTGCAGCACGGGACCCTGGGTAAGATCCAGAGGGGTCTCATTTGAGGGATTCAGACGGTCATTTTTTATTTTGACATTAAAGAAATGTCTAATGTCGCTTTTCTGCTGCTTTCTCTTCATCATGCTGCTGTCCGTGAATAGCTAGCGAGGCGAAACCATTAGCTTCTATGCTACGTAAGCTACGTACGGAATGACGCAGATAGCCTGCGCCTATCAAATACCATCTTTCATATATTTATTAAAAAATATTAATAATAATAATACCTTGAAAGTGCGTATATTTATGTCTCTCTAAGCTCATCTAAAATAAAATTTGAAACATAAAAATAAAATTAAAATCAAGAGTTTATTTAGGGATTTTTTTTCTGTGACAATTTTGGGGAAGCTAGCTTCCCATAGCCTCTTAATAGCGCCGCCTATGTGTTCCGCTATACCTCAAAGAGAATAGTATTTTCATCCTATTATTATTATATTTTTTGTTTATACATTTCAAACTGATGTTAAAAAAAAGAGAAAAACAAAAAATATGTATGTGTGAAATTGATTTTGTACTTGAAAATGGAATAATATCTTTGACAAAATCTCTCTCAGCTTTTTGTTTTATTTTTGGGGGGGGAAGTGTTAAAATGACTTAGAGTTAGTTCAAAACTCACATGCTTCCAAACACGTGTCTCAAGGGGAAAGTCCACATTTTAGTGATCCATCCACCACCCTAAACTGTCTCCTTACAAGACTGGGGCTGCTTCCTTGTTTACTCCCATCAGTGCATTGGTCACGTGACTGCAGCCTTTGAAAACATGTGCGATATGTAGAAATTTTGGCACATTACTTTTTGAAGGAACACATACAAACTGTTAATGAGAACAGCCTGCACTGCTCTTTCACTGGTAAACCTCAAAACCGAAAGCAAAACCGAACACAAGAAGTGGAGGGAAACCATGTAAAACAGACTATTAGCATTCATATATGTATTATATGCTTTACAGTGTGTATGGAGAGGGACTTTCGGTTTTTACTGATAAACCTATGCAGCCCCTAATTAAGAAATCAACTCTGTCTGCAACTACTCTGTAGCGAATGACTTGCTATTTTTGATCTAAAAGCATGATTATGCAAGTGTGGTTTCAATCACTCTGTGCTCCCTTTGCCTTGCTGATACTTCATTTGTATGCAGCCACTTTCATTGCTTGCCCCTAGGAGAGCAAAGGTCCATATAATAGTTATTCCAAGAGCTCTGCTTTGAATATTTCAAAGGGATGCAACACAACTCAGAGAAAATTCAGATCAGTACAGATGGATTAATCAATGCTTTGGTATTTCACAAAGGGAGCCTGCATTGAGTTCAAAGGGGGGAACTTGTTAGCCAAACACACATGGGGGGATGCTGGACTATCTTCTGCTCCTCTGGAGCTGCAGTCTGTGCGTCAGGTATTGACATTTCTATAGACTCCTCTGTATCGATCTGAGTGAAATGTAGGGCATTTAATTGAAGTAAGGAGTCATAATAAAAAAGCAGAGGCAGTTCACACTACGGTTTGTCTCTGTCCGTGTCGTCCTGCAGTGCCAAATACATATGGCAGAGCTAAGTGCTAAAATATAAAATGAGGACATGTGTCTCTTCTTGCATGTATCATCCACACAGACTCACCTCCCAGCGCTTAAGTGAGATCTTGTGCTTAATTATGCATGTAATATGTTGTCAGAGGAATTGTCTCGAAAGTGTGTGATCTGGCTTTTCCCCTGTCGTCACTTGGAGATATGATCTATTAATTGCTCTAATAAGAACTCTTTCTAATGTCTCTCTGACATATGTGGAGGGCTATTTCATCTAATACAAGGTCATGTTGAGCTGAAACGTCTTGTAGACTGAAGTCAAAACACAGTGGAGTGTGAAGCGTCTGATGCAGGGCTGATGTCAGGATCATATTCTTCTAAAACATATTATAGTATGTGAGGAAAACATCATTACCAGTATATGGTTTTTCATTAGAACCGATAATAAAAAGGATGCTATAGATAGGCTGAATTAAATTGACTCACACAGTAGAGTCAAAGCTTTTCAATTTTGCTTTTGACTAATGGCAAATTATTTCATTCTGGCTAGTTTTGAGTATGACTGCAGGAAATATAGAAATGTATTTGAGAGGATCTTTTCATTTCATTGATCTGCATTCCTCCACTGACATTTCTGCCCTAGCAAGCTAAATTCTGAGGCTCAGTACGGTTGAGTGGTTATTCTGTGAATTTATTTCGGGCCACAGTTAATTTAACTTAGTTTCAGGTGAATATCTGCAGTGTATCAGGTTACTTTTAATCTCAGAGATAGGATTAATGTTAGAAATAGGGTTATGTAGGATTACAAATGTCAGTCGGTGTCAGATGAGCAGAGAAATCTAAAGATGTGACAAATTTATATTTTTGCCTTGTGATAGGAGGTTTAGTTATTGGACTACACAAGCAAAATGTTTTTTTTAAAACTAAAAGTGCACAGTTTTATCCATAAATCATTTACAGAAATGTGGTGTCTGATTAATTTGACCTTTACACTGTTCATAATCTAGTTGAAGAGGTTTTTCCTCTCTACATTTCCTTATCTTATCTTGTGTAGCAAACCTGAGCCTCTAATTTGTAATCACTCCCTGCCAAAAAACCTCCCACAAGAGTCTTTCCATTAAAAAAAAGGATGGATTTGTTTCTGTATCAAGTGCGAATCATGTGTATTGAAGTCATTTCAAAGGATATGACAGCTTTAGAACTTATGAAGCTCCCAAACAAGATTGTGGTGTACCTAGGGCGCAGAGTCCGATTTAGTACTCTAAACACGTCATACTGGAGCACAACAAGGCTGCCGAGCCTGAATGCTTAATTTGCGGCCAGTGGGATGCTTTATCCAGAGATATAAACAAGTGCAGGCCCTATTGCATGCGCTGTCACGTGGAGTGAGCATGGGCTGAATTGTTAAACAGTGTATGGAGCCTCCTTGTTAACCCCCAGAGCCAGATTCCAAAGCATTCATTCAAGAAAGACTCCAGACCTTGAAAATCAAGTTGTGCATAGCAATTGAAATCATAACTCCAAGGATGTGGGCAGAGCTATGCGTCAAGTTTTTCATTATCTTTGACTCTTAGCATCACAGTAACAATACACTGTGAATTCAAATGACCAGGACCAAAATGAAGAGCCACAATTAACAAGACATGATTTTCATATCAGCATAAAAATGATATCCTGCGACCAGATGTATAAACTGTTTATTAATTGTTCTGACAAAAAGCCTTTTCTATCAGTGTTCTCAGTGCTTATTGTGTGAGGATGGCTGAAAGTGTCTGTGTAATACTAAGCAGGCCATTTAATATCTTAGCAAGCCATCTCTTACTAACACAAGACTTCTTAGAAAAGCATCTTCAATTCTATCTCTCTATTAAACCACAGGTGCACAGGCCTTTAGTGTGTGAGAAATAGAAATTAAATAGGGTACAGACTTGGGGGCTTTTATAATGATTCATTCAATTATCACATGTGTCATTAGCCTTCTGTAAATACACCAATCTGTGTGATTCATAACTGGATAAGTAGTATTCTTCCTTTGACTGTGAACATTGTTTAATGGCTATGTGACATACATATGTTAATCTTTTTTTACATACATCGTTGTTCTAACCCGATTAAAGGGGAGAATCGCCGCCTGACTAGCCACAGCTTCCCTCCCACGTCACTGTTTACGTCACATGCTGAACCTCACGTTTTGTTACTTGCTTATGCCCCCCATTGCCCTGGAAAAAGGAGCATTCTGTAAAGTAGGTAGGCAGCATTTTGCCACACTCCCCAATTTTGTTTTTATACTACCAATGCTGAAAAAGACCGATTGGTCTTTCCTGCAAATTTGCACAATTCCTATTTAAAAAGGGCTTCTGTGTCATTCAAGTAATAACATAAGCCCATGTTTTTTTCCCAAAAGAAATTTAATATAATTGACCCTTTGCTAAGTCCCGCCCCCAGGCGCAGACCAGCCAATCATAACGTAGCATTGGGCTGGCTCAGATCAGGGTCCCTCAACAACACAGCTGTGCTCCATTGACTCTAATGCAGTCGTTTCAGAGTTCCTTCATTTTCAGGCTGGCTTTGTGGATTTGGAGCTAAATGTTGTCCCTGGGGTACGTTGTGTGTTAATGATACTCGTTACCTGGAGAGGTTGGAAAAAGATATACGTTTCTTCCCTGTTCCAAAACCAAAATCGGACCCTGAAGAGTGTAGGGTTAGCTAGCTAGCTACTGAAGATATAGCCTACTGAATGTATACACACGCTGCTTTTGCTTTTTAATGGTTACAACAGTGAAACAAAGACCGACCCTGCTGTACAGGATCCAGTGAAGGGAAGCAGGGAAACTTTGCTGATATTCAACCAGCTGTGTGTCATCACAGTGTGCGCAGATGAACGTTGTTTGACTTCCTCCAAAGATCCCTGCCCATCTGGGTGCTGGCAGTGGCACAGGGGTGAAGCCAAACACTGTTCATCTGCACATACTGCGATGCCACACAGCTGGTTCAATATCAGCAAAGTTTCCCTTTATATTCATTGTCTTCTGTGGCGATCAGCAGTGATGTGGTGGTTCACTTTTACACTGTGATCTGTAGCCTATAGTTCGGCTTTAGCTTCTGACTATCTTTGTCTTTTTAACCTGTTGTTGCTGCTGACTCAGTTTGACATCCTGGATATATCCTTCAAACACAGACTGTAGACCCCTCTGTCTGCTTCTCTCTGGAATCACTGTTTCATGTTTCCAAAAACATGATAATATCTCTTCAGGGAGTGCAGTTAGTTACAGTGTGGGCTCCATGCTTACTCCGACAGCTTGCCGGACCATCACAAAGGGGCGGGGCTTAGCAAAAGGTTAATTGAATTGAATGTTAGGTTAGAGGAAGTATTAAAGACCACACTTTATTTGGCATTGGCAGCTACACTATGTGTATAACCAAATAGGTTTCAAGATTAGTCTATTATGTAACATTAACATTGCAACATCAGACAGTATTTGCCTCTTCTTAGGTAGCAGCAGTAAAAATTATTCATTCTTAACATTTGTTGTGTTATGGTTTCAGAATGATGAAGACAGTTGGAGAACAAGAGACACAAAATGATATGTTGGCTCTACAGGATGGTTCTTTTTATTCCTTTGGCAACAAACGTGTTTTTTCCAAATGATGGACAGATTTGTTGCCATTCTATTGTCTCAAATGGTTTGAAATATAATGCATGTAGCTGCTGTAAATGGGAAAAAAATCTCCCTGGATGAGCATTTACAACATCTGGCTCCGGCCCTGGAATTATTACAATACAATACAATACAGGTGTCAAATTCAGGAGCGATAGCAACGTTGTCTCCATGTTCAATTTTTTTTCATAAAGCATGGGCTCCAGAAACTGAACTTTGCGGTACTGGAGAAAGGGCACCCAAGCAAAGTCATTTTTCAAGATATCTACTTTTAAAAAAGTTTTCTGGGATTTAAGCTGGCCGATTAAAGCGAAAGCAGTTGTCATTTCTGGGTCATTCTGTTGAGCCAACGAGGACATAGATAGAGTCTCAATTAAAGATAGCATCCATCGCGTTCTGTCAGTCCTTAAACACTGTTACATTACAAAGTCAGACATTTTCTGAGTGAAGAAGATCTTCAGTCCAAATAACACTAAATTATTCAGCCTGCAATTCACATGGAGTGAGTTCTGTACACTGTTTTGGTACATGTTTCTTTTGGCTCTAACTGGATTAAAACTGTAACATTTACAAAAATACAAATGTGTTTTTATAACACTTGTATATTGATGAGAAATTCACCTGTTAAAAGATGTTCAGTGTTGAATCTGTTCATTGTGTTTGAGAATGATAAACATGTGTGTAATGTTACAACATTCCTGGACACCCTGTCTGGCTGATAGGAGGGTGTCTGCTGTGCAATCTGGCTCTGCAGGATATCACTCACACAATCCTGCCAGTGGTGGAGTGTGCAGGTTTTCAATCAAACCTCACCCACTAATTTTACTAATCAGCATGCCTTCAACTAGACAGAGAGGAACGAAATCAGCTGGTGTTGAATTTGGCTGGAATTTAAACCCGCATATCTTCCAGGGAACAGGACTGGACACCAGCGGCTTAGAGGAAAACATGGCAGCACACCTCACTGCTCAGAGCCCTATCCATGTACAATGGGTGCACTGAATGTTAAATTCGGCACATTAAAATAATTTCTTGGCACACTCCATGGGCCTTGATGGTGCTGTTTCTTTTGATGATTCGTTCAAATTCAACCAACCTCTGCGTGTGACAAAGCTGTGTGGATTCACATTCAGGAAACTTTATTGTCCATCACAATGCAATAAAAAATACTGCTTACACAAGTGGAAATAAAAGGCATGAAAGACTATGTCCAAGGCTTCCAAGAATCAAATGAAGGATGAAGGATTTTTTTCATTTCTTTCATTTTATTTATAAATTTTCAAAAAAACATTCCACATGTTGTCCACAGCACTTTTTAGCATGCGGACTCTGGGGGGGAATCACATGTTGCAGAGTTTTGGGTGCATTAAAAAAGAGCTTCAAATGATCCAAGTTTAGGTCTAAGTCCACATATTAATACTTGAAGGTGGCCTCGATTTCCATATTCATGACCTCCTGCGTGTATCTTGCACGAGGCTGCATATTCCCAAGTGTGCCTCCAAGGTTGGAACCAGCGCAATGGGGTGTGTACTCAAAGTGGCTCTTAAGTGTAGTTTCAAAGGTGGTGGAAGTGTTGAGGGTGTTGTCATAGTTACTGTTGGCTGTAAAAGCTTTATAGCTCCCACTTGTTGGGGATTGTTGAACTGATATCTGCTGTGCTTTTTTTTCCCCACCTAAAGTGTTTGAGAGTGTAAAGTTTTAAAGATTTTTTCATAAACAAAGGTGCTGTATGGATTTTTTTTTTAAGTAAAAATAAATCAACACATGATCACTTAAACACTGAAAGGGTGATTTGTTTGTGTCAGCCTCAGCTGTACTAATCAATAATCTTATGTCAACAATGGATTAAATTTCAGTATGTAATATGAAGCCACAGAATTATTACTCAACTCTGCAGTCACCTTTAGCTCAACATAACATTCTAGTATCTTTCAGCCCATTGTTTTGGTTTTCAGGCCCACAGTATTACTGTTTTGGTTCACTCAGCAGGCAGCTGTTTCAGCAAAAGAAGTTTAAAAAACTGACTGTATGCTACCTGATGTACAAAGTTACTAAGTTGTGAACATAGTGCAGCATTCATCAGATAGACTGTAAGAGATATTCCCCTCAGGGGGTGGTGGAGACAAAAACTGAGCTAAAAGTACAAAGAATATTGGCCTCTCACTCACTCAGAACCTAGACAAATGTCTTAAAATTTATTCTAACTTTGTGCCATGTGTGCTGGATGTATAAATAGGCAACTATTTTCAAACACGCAAGCAAAACACAAAGTGATATGTCAGTGGTTTGTTAGATGCTTCATCCACAGCCCCCAAGTAGCTAACAAATTATACACTGTTTAAGACTGTCCTTCTGAAAGGACAGCATCAGTCATTTTAGAAAGTGCCCCAAAACAAAATATGAAGTGAGAAAAGAAGGAAGTAAGGCAAAGTTGTTGTAGAGAGACACAGTCCACATATGGAGGAGGTCGGGGTGGACTGATGTGTGGATGGGTTGACTGGACGTCAGATTAAAGGTCTTTTCACACTAAAAGTGAAAAATGTGTGCGAAAAAATGCATGTCAATGTCACACATACATATAATAAACAGATCTGGATATGTTTGGTCCTGAATGATGAAAAACAGTGCAGTGAAGCTCAGCATCTACACTTCGTATAATAACATGGCAGAACCCATAGGAATTGCGACCACATTGTAACTTTTACACGGTATTTTACATTTGGGATAACAAGCCTGTCTCCAGTGTTTAGAGTTGAGTGTGGATTTATTATAGTAAAAACAATAATAAATTGATGATTGTGACAGTGGAAACATTTAAATTTCAGTAGAATGCACAAAACACACCTGGTATGAAAGGTTTGACCACAGAAAAATCATAAATGAATATTCTGTATTTTCATTTTGTGTTTTTGTTTTGTCAAACATTTCGTCACTACCAACTTGCCAAATACCAACACTTGGTCAGTGGCCCTACACATCGAACTATAATGCTCTGGGTCAGTGGTTCCCAACTGGTGAGCCGCGGGGTCAAGATTTCTCCTTAGTCATTAGTTCAAGGTCCAAACAGTTTAATACATGTTAATATGTGTTTTTGATTGTTTATTTTGTATGTTCTGTATGTCTTTAAAAATGATTTTGAAAAAAATTTAAAAAATAATAATAATAATAATAAAGAAATTCACTGTATTTAAAAATAAAGTGTGTTGTGTTACAAACTTCACATGTTTGCAAGTCACTTGCGGTCCATCCAGAATGGACCCGCCACCCACTTTTGGACCATGAACCACCTGTTTGGAAGCTCTGCTCTAGGTACCCTTTCACTGTTAGTTTTGGATGCTCACAAACAGCGTGTGAATTTACACTTATAACATGCACTGTCTTTCCTTTTTTTTGCGGAAAATGTACAGTTTTCACTCATTAAATGTTACAGTCACCTTTCAAAATAAACTTAGAATGTAGTCAAAAGAAAACTTTGTTTCTAGGCTTAATTTCTTAGGCTTGGGAAACAAAAATTTGTAGTTAGGTTTAGTGAAAAACATCATGGTTTGACTTAGAACAAGTATGTTTGTTACTAACATAATGTAATGTCACATAGCAGACGGCAGCAGCATAGGATGCTACACATTCTAGCACACTACACCGTTATTGAAAAACTCAACTGACTTTGGTTTGGGCACATGAACAGCAGTCTCCCGGGCGAAAGTCCAGAGTTTGTTTGACCCATCTACTCCCACCCACACTTAATATTATGGCATCAAAAATAACCACTGCTCAGTGTGTCTCATGGTGCTAAAAGGTGCTAAAAGGTGCCTTGGTGCATCTGATGCTGACCAAGCGTTGATATTTGACGAGTTGAGAGTGAGACTATGTGGTTTATCTCTGGATCTCTGGAGTGAAAAGGTCTTGACACAGGAGATCATTGTTCAGGACATATTTTCTCATTTAAGGAGGACTTGTTGGCTTTAAATAATTGTTGTGCTACATAAAATGCTAATAATGTGCTTATTGTTTTATTAGTATACTCTATACTATATTCAACACACTTAGTATTCCATATTTTACATTTTAAAAAGGTAGTTTTAAGCAGAGTGATTAAATGATGCACCAGTCTTGTTAAAAATTAGTTAACTGAGATGCCAAGCAGTTACTCTCAGAACAGCAAAAATGTCACAACAAACATCCATCAAGTTACCAAAAAAAAAAGAGGGCATTCAACTAATAATTATCTTAAGTTACAAACAGAAGTGTTAGCTGTAACCAATGGCCATCGTTAATCAGCAAGAGATTGTTGGTGCCACAATGATGTGAAAGTGCACATCTTAAAACAGAATAATTTGTAGGGAAAGACATCACTTATCTGGGTGCCCTGCTGTCCATAAAGAGCAAGTAATTCATTACTGTCACCCTTAAAGTACATAGCCCTGATTGCTAATGTGAGGGACACAATCACCATGCATGCAAACACAGCCCGAGCAAATATGCTGCAGCACCGAGCCCCCGTGCTCAACAATGGAGGAGGATTGTTCATATAATTTATGACTCAACGTTTTGTCTTCATTTAAACCCTGCAATTGACTGTTGTTATTCTCCCTGACTAATGCATTTTGTGGTAATATTATTTTCTAGGTGTTCTTTCATACACAAAGCCGATGTGTTTGTTGGAAAACTAATATTAGAGATGTGATCCTGAGGCGACTGCTTTCTCGCAGCTGCCGACGTTGGCCCCAGTCTGACAGGCATGTAAAATATCTGTTTACATCATAGCTTGACAACAGTGCGTTGACATCTCCATTTCCCATGTGACCGCATGAAATAACCCTGTCAAAAATATATTACAATCCATACTTATGACATTTTGCTCTCTTCAGTCACACAAGGTCGTCGGGCTGGGGATGCAAACGCACTCTACAGCGGGGAGCCTTTGGTGCAATTTTGATGACGTCAATAATCATTGACAGTGAGTACAGTTTCCAGGCATCGTTTTATCATGCTCAAGGTGGAATAGATGGAACAAAGAAATCTGTTTCTGCTTGAGTCTCACTGAACCATGCACCACTTATTCAACCAATGTTATAAAAAAGAAGAAAAGGGAAAAAAATCCCTTAACAGCATCTGACTCTGTGAGCTTTCAGTCAGCGTGTATTAGATTTATCACTTTCTTGTCCCTACACCTTGTTGATGCCTCCAGAGTACGGCTACATTGGTATGGGAGGGGAGGCCTAAGCTGTGACTATGACATCTTTCTTGGTGCATTATCTTCACACTCAATCTCCTTGGGGTACATGGAGTGCACAGAGGAAGTGCTTCCACCGGTTAAGTCCTAACATGTAACCAGACATTGCTTTTAGGGGTCGGCTGTTAACAGGGTTGACAATGCTCTTTTATAGCCTTGAGATTGAATATTCCCCGAGTCTCTCGCTGCAGAGGCCATGTCATTACAGCTGATAGCTCCATTATTTTTTGAAAGAGTTGGCAGGACTTTTTATGTTTTGTATTTTCCCTTGCACTTAATGGCTGTCGGTGTTCCTAGCCTTTAGTGTACGTACTTTCACAAGGACATTTTGGTTATGGCACTGTGGCTTGTGTTCTGTGCGGTCGCTTTTGTGTTCAGATTTAAGTTTTTCCGATTATTGAGGACATAAAAGCCATGACTTAAGTAAGGAGATTTATATATAGACCTATATATAGAGAGAGAACTTCATATTACCCGCAACTTAAAGAGGTTCGAGAAGTAGGTGTTGCAAAATGCAATGTGGTCATTTAAAAAGCTACATTTCACAAAAGATAATCTGAAAACATCATGCTTCACTTCCAGTTCCACAGCTGTTTCAATGCATTCTCATCCAGTCCAGTCTCACTCCCCGCTTGTCAAAAACTGACACTTGGTCAGTGGCCTTTAGCGCCAGACATTAATGCACAGAGTCACCCTTACCAGCGGTATGAGAAACACCAGGCAGCTGCAGTTTTGGATGCTTTGGGCAACTGCTGTAGTATAAAGAGCAGCGAAGTCCACATAGGATGGGTGGGAGGGGCAGTGGATGAGTAAAACAAACTCCAGACTTTCACCAGGGAGCCTGCTGTTTGTGTCCCAGGGAAACCAAAAGTGATTATTTTAATGACAGCGTAGTGTGATAGTATGTGTAGTATGCTACAGTAGTGACATGTCACATGACATTATGCTATGTTAGTAACAACTGCACTTACTTTAAGCCAAACCATGATGTTTTTTCTAAACCTAACTACATGCTTTTGTTGTCTAAAGTTAAAGAAGTGTTTAACCTATGTCCTGAGGTCATTTTAAAAAGATATTGTATGTATGTAACGAGCGGAAACTGTACATTTCCTGTGGAAATGGAAGTGTATTGACATGCTGTCTCTGAACTTTCACAACTGACACAGGAGGGAGCCTAATAGAGCTGTACAACACATTGAAATTTTGCCTTCATCATGATTTATACATGCGCGACAAGGTATCGCAAAAGACTGCTTGAACTTGGGCGTCCAGTGGCTCAGTGGGTAGAGCAGGCACCCCATGTGTCTGGCCTGCAGCCCCTTGCTGCGTGTCATTCCCTCTCCCTCTTTCCCCTTTCACACTTCATATCTATCCTATCAATTAAAGGCAAAAGCCCCCCCTGCCCCCCCCACAAAAAAAAAAAAAAACCTTAAAAACAAAAGACTGCTTGAACTGTGATAAATAGTATATTTGCATGTGCCATGCATTCACATACTGCATTGCAGTATACGATGGAGTTGTGAACAACCAATCTGTGTTGACGCCGTGGTGGTTGACTTTACTAGTTTTGAAAGTATTTCTCACGTCACAGAAACTGCTGAGAGTGAAACTTTGTGTTTTGGATGTTATTATCATACTGTCAGTGATGTAACACCTGTGCACCCGCCCGCCTGTTCTTATCCCTGGCTCTCTGAAGCTGGGTGCACCACTGTTTCCCGGTAAATATGGCGGGGCGGCATAGATGTCCCCAGGGGCCGCCGGTGGACAATAACTTTTATGTAAAGTTCATAAATGATTGTGTAATGTGATTGTGCTACTGATCAATACTGTATAGACTCATGCTAATGATGACCCGATGACTGTCCACAAAATGCACCCTGCTGAAAAAATATTTTCGCTGGTGGCCACTACTTTCTTACTGTTGCATCATTTAACTGACACAAGACCAGTTTTGTTGTTGTTTCCTGTTTTGTTCATAGTCTCAATAAACAAAAAGAAAGCTGAAAACCCTTTGTAGAATGACAGAGAATAAGCATATTTCTCAAATTGTTAAACTGTTAAATTTATACAGAAATGTATTTAATTTTTTCATGGATTATTCATAGACGTTCTATTTCTATATCACATCTGATTTACCTTATACTCAGTAGATAATTTCGGTGCCCTCTAAACTCACCTGAAGATATGACATTTGTATAATGTGTGTTTGTGTATGTGTATTTTGACATACACAAATATAACCGTAATTAGAACTTTATAACATCAGACACAAGTTTAACACCACAATTTGTCAAATAACCACATTTAATTGGGGACCAACTTGAATGAACCACTAGTGGGTCCCAGAGACTCAGTACATTGAAAACCTGGCAACACCAGGTTTCACCTTTTTATTCAAAGTACACAGGCTATTCATTGTCTAGGGTCTATGTTAGCAGCACAAACCCAAAGCAGAAACACATTAAAATTGTGTACTTTAAGTTTATTGATTGCGAGTCATATCGTCTTTGCAACCCTATTGCATATCCCACGTTTTCCTGATATCGTGCAACCCTAGTGCCTAAAACATCATATTTTGATATACAGGGCCATTGACCAAACGTCAGTGTCTTGACGATTTGGGACGAGAATGTGTTGTCTCATCACTGGGCGTCAAACACTGATGCTTTCTTACAACCCTCTTGAGTGATACCAATGCCAAAAGCGTCCTTTCACGTCACTGAGATGCACCCTGTAATGTCTGTATGTGACACACAGCTATCTCCTGGGTGAAACTCATAACACGTGGTTGAAGTTGTCAAATGCTCAAAATTAGGTTTAGGCAACAAGACTACTTGGTTAGGTCTAGAAAAAAACATGTGTCAGGTTGAATAAGTGTAACATGTCGTGAATATGCCAAGTGAGTGATGTAAGAATGTCACAGAAAGATGTAAGTTGCATAATAAAACAGTAATCAAACAGCACTGACTTTTCATTTCACACACAGGACGTCTCTGAGAGACGCCAAAGGGGGCCTTCAGAGTAATTATGAAATGAAAGCAACTTTTTACCTCGCTCTCATCTTTCAGCCAATCACATGCCTCCTGCCTTTCTTCAATAAGCCAGCTGAACATCTGCTAGCCCGTTAGCTCCTTCTAGTAAGTGTAACAGCAATGTAATTCTGTATCAACTGACTGGAGGCTGTTAACATAGTAACACTGTAACCAGCCTCTCTATTTATTGAGCCCATGCTCATCTGTGTGTGCATAGTTTTGATGGACTATGAGACATATTGTGGATTTGGGCTACATCAGTTTCAACAGGGCCGCTTGATAAATAACTGACGTCCATGTTTAATGATGGAGTAGAAAATACACTGTGCCAAATTGCCTCGACTTCCCCTTGTTCCCTCCTCTCTGCCTCTTCATTCTTCCATGTTTCTGCTCCAAATTACTTCCTGAAGGAGGAGTGAAAAAGCTTTGGGTACCACTCCTGGTCATCCAGACTCTGCTGTTTTTTATTTATTTATTTTTCTAACCATCTAATCAGGAAATTCAGCTGAGTAGGTAGGACTGAAAACAGAAGTACTTTGGGCGCTGGGATAGTAGGAAAATAATCTTTCATCAGGCAACTGCAAATTCTCTCTGCATTTATTTTATTGTGTGGTTTGTAAAAAAATAAATAAAGTGACATTTAATGATAGACAGCTGAATAATGCAAGCAGCATGTGGAGGTAAGGGTCAGCATATGAGAAATATATGGAAATATATTGGAAATGTTAAAAGAAAACTTATTGATTTGTCTTGCCAACATTGCTTAAATCTACAGCATACAAATTAGTTTCTATGTTATTGAAAACCATTTCTTCATATCAGACATTTTTGATCAATGAAAGATTGAAGGAATAACAAACACTACACATATCAGTAGTTGGGACCATATTTAGTACATAAAAAAATATAAAACTTCTGGTTTCTTCACATCATTTCATGACGTTTCTACATTGTCAGTAATAAAGAAACACACACACATCACACTCACACTGAGAGGATTGGGTTTTACTTTTTCAGTCTACCTTTTGAGTTTCTCTGAGAGTAAACAAGGATGTGTTAATGTTAGAATTAGCATTTTGAAACTATAATTACAGCTGATATGAAGAGCTCTCTTACACCCTCCACAGAAGGAAGCCATTTTGTAAGCGTTTTTAATAAGAAGCTTTACAAGTACAATTACATGTATTAATTGGTTCCCTGTAAGAATAAATGAGAATGACAGGGTAATTAAAAGTTGTGGTGGTAATTTCCCCAAAGATAATACACTATACAGTACAGTCAAAGTCATTCATTAATTGCCAAAATTATCTTGGAGCAATTTTACTGCTCTCACCTTTAAGGAGGTTGGTAAACCTTGAACAGTTTGGTGCATTGACCAACTGTCTTCTAACCTGAAAATTAGCAATATGAATAAGAAACTCACAAAAAAGGAATGGAAAAATATGTGTTCCTTTTTGTAGATACAGCGATGTAACCTGTGTGTACAAAACTGTAAAAAGCTGTTTGATAATGAGGAAATGTGCAGGAGTGATATACAGTATTTAGAGGTCAGCCTGACCACCAGAAATGCACCTGGGTTCAGATATACTGCATAAAAATCCCATTTCTTATTGATGCCTAATACTCAATATTGAATGCTAGTGTAGCTCCTGAAACCTTAAAAATGAGCATAAAAAAAATGATCACCTACCACAGACGGTTTCATTGACGGGTGCTCCAACACAAGTTGGATCTATGTGTGTACCACAACCCTTAAAACAATGTTATAAACATCCTGTATATTTGAAGATTTACTAATTCTGCTGACAAAAAGAATGACATAAAATATTGTGCACACATTCCAGAGAATCACTTCATTTAAAATAACCCTGTAGACATGTAAAAGTAATGACTGCTATAGTTTTGCGAAAGAGACAGACGTAAAAGAAGACTGATATAACATGTAGTGCTGTCTCTTAATTCAACAGAAATCATTTTCAATAAAAGAGGATGTTTTGGTACAAACACAGATTTTTTTAAAAATAATTTCCAAAGACTCAGAAGCTTTGACTGGTCATTTTTCACGATACAAAGTGCCGCTATTCATCGTTACAGTTGTTGGGGTGTTAAATAATGTGACTTAATTCACATTAAATCACCTTGTGGGGCACCATTCCTGAAATGAAAAAATGATAGCCAGTTAATCATATTCGTCACATAAAGTTCACTAAACCATCTAGTTGGAATCTTGATTAATAATAAAATCAATAGTCATAACCAAAATGACTATATTAAAAGTAAAGATTGAAGGACGTAGCAGAGGTTGACTATACATTCACTCTTGTGCAATATTAAACAGACAGCAGGTATGATTCCAAATGTAAATGTATTTATTCACAAAGAAAGCAAAGCAATAAAGCACACAAATCCTATCGCACTATATACAACCATGGGTGTGTATATGTGTGTGTGGGTCTGTGTGTATGTGAGAGAAAGAAAGAGAGAGACAAAGGCGGGTGTGTGAAATTTTGGATAGTATTCCCTGAGGAACATGTCAGATTGTCTTTCAAAGCTTTTATTGGTGATTTGTAATGGTAAAAAGTGCTGCTACTCTCTCACCCAGGGTACCTTGCATGTTATATATGGATGTGGAAAGTCCGTGACCAGAAGTCAGTATGTGACAAGGTCGGAGTGAGAATGGAGGGATATGTTAGAAACTATTATTGGTCATTTTTCACCATACAAAGTACATCAGCTAACAAGAATCCATGCTTCTCTGATGTACATGTAGCTGCATGCTAACATCAGAGAAACATGGAATCTTGTTAGCTGATGTTGTTAATTGTGGATAATATTCTTGCTGGAACATGTCAGGTTGTGTTCACAACAGAAATGGGGGTAAAGTCACACATGTGCAAGTCACAAGCAAGTTTTAAGTCTTTACCTTCAAGTCTCAAGCAAGTCTCAAGTTAGTTGTGGTGAGAATCAAGCAAGTCAAGTCCCTGCTATAAGTCAAACAAGTTAAGTCGAGTCATTGCTCAGGTCAAGCAAGTCACAAGTCAAGTCATATGTCACATACAGTAAACATCTCCTCACGATCTGCTAGCTACATGTCCTATGAATATGCTGTGAAAAAGTCCGGTCTCTGTAGGCAGCCCAGACTCCGCAAATGGCAACAAAAACATTTGGGTCCAGCCTGTACCAACCAGCCAGCGCGAGACCAGCAAAAGCAAGCGCGCACACACGTGAACGCAGTGACAAGAGAGGCAGTTAGAGCTACAGGCTACAATGAGGCTAAAAACAGAGTTCAAACAGGGCTCTACGCTAAACTTTTTAGAAAATTTAGGAGCACAGAAAGAAATTTAGGAGCGCAGTGAAAATTTTAAATAACACATTTAATAGGAAAACAGCAAAATACAAAGGTTCCTCTGGAGCCACCCTCTCCTCCATCATGTGTGTAGTAAGGGCCCAGCACACAGTTGTCACATCAGGTGAACTCCACTAAATTTTGAAAATCTAATTCATGGTGAAGGGTCATGCATTTTCCACCAGTCCCTTCGAAAAGCTCAAGGAAAAATATTTGTGGCTAGAGGGGGGATCAAAATAAAATAAATAAATAAATTAATTAAAAATCAACCAGCCACCCTCCTCCCCTGATAAGTTAAGAACAGTCCCATCAGTGTGTGTGGGCCGTTACCTGCCACAAAGACAGAAATGTGAACAGCTCGTTTCTCCTATGTGACACGTCACATACCTGTATGCCACCACGGCTCGGCTGTTCAAGTACCTCTGGGCAGTCATGACACCAACGAAGAGGAAAATATTGGACCTGGAGCCGGGCTTCTCGGTCGTCAGTAAGCCGTTATCTTGTGGCGGTGGCCATAGTGCTCCGCCTTATTCCTGTCTGTGACCCCTGTTCATCCCACAGCCAGCAGGATTCGCCTTTCCTCTCTGCTGGTTGAAATCTGAGCTAGCTCCGTTGTGTTTGATAACATTGTTGAACGTAAACAGAAGTGATGCCCAACGGTGCTTAGCGTGCCTTTAATATTGAATTAAAGCCCTTTCGAGTCATCTGTCTCAAGTCAAAGTCAAGTCTCAAGTCATGAATACAAAGTCAAAGTCAAGTCAACTCTTTTATCAACATTAGTCAAGCAAGTCTCAAGTCATCATATTTGCGACTTGAGTCTGACTCGAGTCAAGTCATGTGACTTGAGTCCCCCATCTCTGGTTCACAAGCTTTTATTGGTTTAGCAGTAAAAAGTGCTGTTATTCTCCATTTAAGTCATTGCACAGCTGCAACAAGCCCCCAGGAACAGCGTCTGGCATAGAAGTCAATTTTACATAGTGGCCAAATGTGGACTTACTTCTTCATGTGATGCTATGGGGCCCAAAAAGATGTGTTCCCATAGATGGTTTTGCTATAAATGTCCCATATATATTTAAAGATTTATTAACTCTGCTGACAAAAAGGGACGACATAAAATATTGTGCACCCATTCCAGAGAATTACTCCATTTAAAGTAACCTTGTAGACATGTAATAGTAATCACTGCTATAGATTTGTGAATGACACTGAAGTAGTGGACGACTGATATACACTATATAACATGTAGTGCTGTTTCCTCATTCAACAGAAATCCTTTTAAAAGAAAAGGGGACGTTTTGGTAAGAATACAGATTAAAAAGAAAAAAATATTCCAATGACAGACTCAGAGCTGGGTCGGGACTCTGCACTGATGATATGTGAGCTGTGAGCCGGCCTCAGTGGAAAACAATGAATAATTTGATAATTAAGGCAAGTCACGTGATCTGCAGCTGCACCAGTCAAAGGAAAGTTTGTCAAACTGAATTCCAAAAATGTTAATGTTGTGCAGTTGTGCCCAGAAACTGTCACAGTTCTCATCACTAATGTTTCAGTGACTACCCACTTTTTCTTTTTAATTGTTCGACAATTTCTCCAGAATTACTGAAACTATTAACTCCTGTTGAGAAGATCAGGATCACTTCTGTCTGACAATAGTTCTTACATATTATACATCCCAAAGTCCATATTTGTCTTGACTGCAAACATACCTCTGCATTATTGATCTAGACTTAATTCAGTGTGTTATACTGACTGACCAGGCTCTTTCTTTCACAATCACAGTTCACCTCTCTGTCTATAATAGGTTGCAGTTTTTCAGTATTTGTGACACTGATTTATTCTAATGATTGTTATCCGGGTATAATTACCTCTAGACAAAGATTCAGAGGTCAGAGCCCGCATTGAATCCATATATAATAACAAGCACAAATACTAAAGCACGAAATTGCATTTTAACAATAACAGTTTTCCACTTAGAGCCGCGACTGAAAAGCCACATGTCGTTTGAATGCAGCTGAAGAATATTTCCTTTGTATCATCCCGGTGCTTTCAAAGAGATGAGGGGCATGGGCCTCTTTTCATACATGCAGATGCACTTACCTGCTGCATTCACTGAAATTGAAAACACCTTCCATAAAATGAGGGAGAGCTCGCCTTATACTACATACAATAAATAATTGATTTTTTCTTTTCATGTACATGTGAGAAAACACTTTAAAAATGATTTTCATGCAGGCTAGATAAATATGATTTATTTGGACCTGGGGCTGGCTTTTATCCGTGGTGCACAATGTCTTGACATTGGTTACAAAGATGAAAAAAAGACCTGGTTGTAGATCATTTGAGGTGACCTGCTGCCTTTAGATAGACTGGGCATTAATGTAAAATTCATAGTGACAGTCATTTTAAGAGTCAATAAATGGACCTATTATGCTTTTTCACATTTGTGTCTTCTGTAGTGTCACAATGAAGGATGTTTATGCTCAGCTGTTTATGATATGTTTAAGATATGAAGCCAAAGTTTCAATTAATGAGGCAAGTACCCTGATCCCTGCCAGCCAAAACATCAGGCTTCAGACCATCCTGAAGACCAATTTTCTTTATATGGTAGGCAATATCTGCCCCAGGCACAATACTGCATGTGTTTACATTACATAGGCTACACTGCTAAATGAAGCTATATGCTAACGGAGCCCAGTCTCACTCCGAAGTTGTTGAAATCTGGTGCTTGGGCAGTGACTTCGGGCATAACAAACCAACAAAAAGAGGCGTCCATTGACGATGGTATGATTATGATATGCAGCTGGTTGCCGTTGTAATTTCACAGCGGGACAAGGTCCAAAGTTAAGGCAGCAAAAGTCCGAATGGGACAAGCAGGAGGGGTGGTCAATAGGTCCAACACAAACCGCCTTTCACCTGAAAGAGCAGTGTTCACATCCCGTAAGATTCTACAAAACCCTGTAATTTTTTCCTAAACTTAACCACATGCTTTTGTTGCCTAAACCCAACCATGTATGATCCATTTTTTTAAGTGTCACAACCCCCTGCAAAATGACTTGTTTTACTACCGTAAAGTCTAGAAGAGCCACATGATTTAAACCATTTGTATCCCTATTCAAGTTAGCGAAGGGCTAATCAAACAGTTAGCTGCTTGGCCGCATTTGGCTGCACCTGGTAGGCTCCACGATGAAAAACACCCAGGTTATTTCATAATGAGGAAATCAAGCTTTAGCTTCATGCACCACTGAGCAACTTTCATAGTATAAAACAGTGTCCCAGTTATCCAGTTATCTTTATACATCTATGGGCTGCAATGACACTGAGCTTTATCAGGAGGGGTCTTAAAGAGACAGGTGCTAAACTGAGTGTTTCAGAGAGAGGGTGAAGACAGGTGTTCCAGCACAAATAGTACAAGAGAAATAAAGGATATATTGACCATTAAAGCATGTAAACATGTCCAAGTAGAAACCTGCAGTATTATTCACCCAGTAGTATACACAGCATCTAAAACTGGCTTCACAAAGTACAACATTTAAATACTTACATGCAAACAGAATCATATAATATTCTATCATAACCTAAGGAGCTCATGTTATGTTCATAGACTTAAAATTCTGTGGTTTTGATACTTCTAAAGGAGCCATACTGTACAATGAGTATTTCTTACTTTTCATATGCTGAATCCAGGAATCTTTCCTTCGAATCTAGTATTTTCAGACTGTGGTATTTCTACTTTTACTTAAGTAAAAAATCTGAGTAATTCTTCCACCACTGGTAATAACATCATCAAAAAAAGTTTAAGTTACCAACAACTGACATTTGACTGAATACTGTTCACCTCCTTCCTCAGCTGGGTGCAGGGGTGGTTCATTGGTAGAGGGTATATGGGGACACAGGGCTGCTGAGGAAGAAGCTGAATCTGTACTTTGGCCCGGAACCAAGCAGAGGCAGGGGCAAGTGATTTAGTATGAATAGCCTGCTAAAAGTTTCTCTGAAATAATTAAATGACGGCTTAAAGAGGAGCAGAATTTAAGCACTCAGAATTTTCTGAGGATATTATCCAGACGGAAACGTAGTCTGTTCCACTATGGAGTAAACAGATTAATATTCACCACTCACACTGACCCACCTTTCTTTGTGAGGAATTGGATCACATACTGTCGCCCTTTCTTTTCTCTCTCCTGTTTTTATTTTGTTTTTGGTACCCAGACTTTTTCTTTTGAAGCTGAGACATTTTGCTCTGCTCCACTGACACTCCCCACACCACCCTGCAATACAGAGGCTCTCTGGATGTTTACTTTTTAGCCAAAAACAAGAAAAAAAAGAAACCATTAGTATTAGTTACCACATTTTGAGTAAAATCTTCTGCTAATGATTCATTTCATTGCATTCATTTTCCCCCGACCGCTTATCCTGTTGGGGAGTCACGCTGCTTTCGCGAGCAGGCTCGAAAATAGAAGAGATGCCATTTTTTTCACAAGCGAATGGTCGCTGTATTCAACAAAAAATTGACATCTACGGTGGCCAAGAGAGGTCACAACACACGCAAACTCATGTTTAGTAGTAATACAAAGCAGACGAAGACTACTTACCCATTTGTAGTGCTAAATATTAATTCTCCAAGTGTTGGAATAATCACTGGTGTGCGAACCTGTCTACCCTGGGCTTTGGGTCCAAACTCACTTCTTCTTCTTCTTTGGGGTCTATTGGAGATTTGCAAACACGGTGCACTACCGCCACCAACTGTTCAGGTGTGGTTTGTATTTTGAAGGGACAGCAGTGGCCACTGCACGACGCATCTGATCGGTTTTGGTATGAATACATGTGTGCTGCCGCTACACTTGTGGACCGCTTCGTGAATGCATCGCTTGCGTTGTAAATGAGGTCTAATATCTTTCAGGGCCTCTGTCAATCACGGGCCCCAAGAATCATCCTAATATTTCTCCCCCTTACTGCGCTACCGTGTTTATCTATATATCTCTGAACATTACAGTAATGACTGAAAAGGACAACAGTAAAAACAGGTTTGCCAATTTCACATATCTCCACAACTGAAACAAAGTACCAGTTGTCTACCCAGAAGTGACTGTTGTGGGTGCGATGTCATGGTGATTCGGCCTTTAGAAGAGACTATAGAATACCACCAGCTTTGTCCTTTAACACACAGTGTTGCCAGTTTGTTTTGATGTCTCATAGAGGGTAGTTCTGCCAAGTACACAAGTGTTAGAACACAGTATGTATTTTAATTCTATAGGCCATCTGAAAACCCAGAACACCCTGTGCATGTTTGCGCATGTGGGAGAAATAGAGCTGGATCAAGAGCAAGTCACTGAGCACATTTTACTTCCCAAATCCTAAATACAGTTTGTAGAGTCCATTCCAAATCATGTGTCACTTCTGCAGTAAGACCCCTGCTACGCGCCTGGTCAGACCAACATGTTGATGTCAGATATGCCAGGGGTTTTTTCTGTGTTATTTAAAGTCTGCCAAGAGGTACACAGAGGGGAGTGTGTGTCATCACCGCTGAAT
Source organism: Epinephelus fuscoguttatus (assembly GCF_011397635.1). Classification (NCBI taxonomy): domain Eukaryota; kingdom Metazoa; phylum Chordata; class Actinopteri; order Perciformes; family Serranidae; genus Epinephelus; species Epinephelus fuscoguttatus. Next base: position 18,042,889 of record NC_064770.1, on the reverse strand, counting down.
CCAGAACCACTTGTTTCACACCATATAACAAACCTGCCACCCCCTGCAGTGTGTGCTGATCCAGCTACAAAGCACCTTCTTCCCGGCTGCTGCACAGAGCACTTCAGACGCTCTTTTGTGCCGACAGCCATCAGACTTCAGACTGTACAGAGCTTCCTGCCCCACTGGCCCCGGCCTCAGCCAACCAAGAGGTTGCTGAAGCAGGATGCCTGCACATGCTGACTGTCATGGACTCTCTCTGCTCGGGGCTCCTCTTTTTAGCTCTGCTTACATGAGTCATATGTCTTTAGCGTGTGTATGTCTGTGATTGTTAAATGTACCATCACATTCTTTAAACATAGCTTTTTTCCATAATATATGCAGACAGAAAAATGTAAATTTGGAATGAAGTGAATCTATCAGGAAAGTGTATCTAGACCTCACCCCCAGACACCTTAACACTTCTGTTCATTTGTGTGGCTTCCTGCAGAGCTGATAATGAGAATGAGAATAGAAAAATTTGAACACAGGGGCTCTTTTTTCCGCAGATGTTATGCAATTTTCTCCCCATTTTTTTCTTCTTCTATTTCTCTGCTGTATGATATATATTACCACTTTCCTTTTTATTATTTATTTCCACCTTTTTGCTGTAATAAAGTGCACATTTCACATGTTGCTGCTTTATTCAGTAGGTCCATAGTGTGTGGAAGCATTTATAGTTGATGTATCATATTCCTAATTACTACTGCAACACCCCAATTTATGCATGGCTAAAATTAATGTTTCATCGTCTAATCATCATCTAATCTATAACGTCAAGGTTGTAACAAAGAACCATATTTACTGAAGCATTATTTAAACGTGATGAGCTTTATATTTAATGGCAAAGAAAACATGTAATGACTCCTGGGCCAAAAAGCAGGCATCCGTTAACCGTAATAGTGTGAATCGACATGAAAAATGCATTGGCTTATGTTGGTATCAGTCATATTTGCCATGCTGCTCCCAAACCGGCTTTCAGGGACATCCTGCATATGTAACCGTGTGCTTCTGCAGATTAGCTGCGCACGTGTCATGCAGAATGTATTCTGATAGCTATCCCATTTGCTCCGAGAATTCCCCTTTGTTTACTTAAAGCGCAAGTCTTCGAGTAAATATTTACAGTCAGTTAATAACTGGAGGATGTGATTGACGTGCACCATTTAACACTCCTCATTTGATGCTTCCATGGTTCGTTGCAGGCATATGATGAGTTTGATGTAGAATGTCAATGGCACTGGCAACTGCATTTCACCACCACACTGAGTGATCGTATTACATTTTAAATATCTCCTTTTATCATTGTAAACCAGCTTTGATAATGCGAGGGGTTCTTATTTTAGTCATATTCTATATCTGTAACATAGTATGCTTGGTGGCAATTTCAGACGAGACACAAATGTCTCTACAAAAATGACTTTTCAAAATGCAGACATATATTAAAATCATCCAATTTCTAGGTTATTGTTGGTTAAAATATGATTTAGGTTTAAGGCAGGGGTAGGCAACCTGTGGTTCCGCAGCCACATGTGGCTCTTTAGACCCTCATTATTGGCTCCCTGTGTCTTTGACATAAAGTTACACTCACCAGCCACTTTATTGGGTACACCTGTTCAACTGCTTGTTAAAGCAAATAGCTAATCAGCCAATAACATTGCAGCAACTAAATGCATTTAGGCATGCAGGCATAGTGAAGACGACCTGCTGAAGTTCAAACCGAGCATCAGAATGGGGAAGAAAGATCATTTAAGTTATTTAACTGCTGATCTACTGGGATTTTCACACACAGCCATCTCTAGAGTTTAAAGAGGATGGTCCGAACAAGAGAACATATCCACTGAGCAGCAGTTCTCTGGGGGAAAATACCTTGTTGATGCCAGAGGTCAGAGGAGAATGGCCAGACTGGTTCAAGATGATAGAAAGGCAACAATAACTCAAATAACCACTTGTTACAACCAAGGTATGCAGAAGACCATCTCTGAATGAACAACATGTTGAACCTTAAAGCAGATGGGCTACAGCAGCAGAAGAAGACACCAGGTGCCACTGCTGTCAGCTAACAACAGGAAACTGAGGCTACAATTCACTCACAGCAGCCGACATCGCCCCACAACGTGTTCCTGTGACTCTGATTGGCTTACAGCGCTGTCAGTCTCGTTTTGGTGGGTATAGCGTCATTCTATTGGCTCTAACGAATCAAACAAGGTGTCAATCACTCAAATCGACCAAGCCGTCGTGGAGATTCGGGCCTCCAAAGCTCAGAATAGAAACTCAGATTTAAAGGTAGTAGGTGTGTATTGGTCAGTTTGGAGTGGGAAATAGAGGAAAAAAACGAAACGGACAGTTGTATGTGTATACCCTAAACATCAGTAGGGATTTACAGAAACAAAAAATGAAAGATATAGGATTGTACATGACAAAAATCACAAGCAAACATGGTGCAATTTTGGAGAGCTCACCTGAATTTTCTGTACTAAAACCTCTCTAATATTGTTCTGCTTCACTTTATCAGAATCAACCTTTGCAGAGTTAATGTTCACATATTGTACTATGATGTGATAGAGGTTTAGAGCTGCAGCTGCATCATTCCAAAGGGATACTCATCCTGAAAATGCTTTTTTTTTTTTAGGCGAACCTCAAAATATTTCATTTGCGCTGTGTGCCATGTTCATTTACTCTTCACATATAAGACATATACTGATATTTACACATCTTTACAAATCTCACAAGTGTTCCCTTTACCATGACACCAAAAGTATTCAAATAGACCTTGTGGTTGCAGAGATATATTGATTTCATTATGGATATGCAATTTTCGAGCAGAGGCCTATAAAACGGCAGTTTTCTGCACTTCCATGTTGGCTTCATTTTTCAGCCCTCAAGGTTACCACTTGGTTTAATGTCAGGATAAGGGTTGTTATATGTGGCGTAAGGGTAAAAGTATGGAGAATGTTAATGACGTATAGAACAATGAAACTGTTTGTGTTTTCATGTGTGTTTGTACATGTAACATTGAGTCAGTACATGTAACATTGAGTCAAGAAAGTCAGTGAGTCAAGTCAAGTGGATTTGTATTCACAGATATCATATGCAATGTCTCCAGAGGCTACAGGCCCACATTCTCATCAGTCAGTGTAATCTACCTCAGACCAGTCATTCATATTAAAAAGATAAGATTTCAAAAACATACATTATATTAAAAACATGCATTCATACACAAGGCCACAATACAAGCACCAGAGAATGCTTGATGTGCAGCTTTTGGTTAAGATTTAGCAGCGTGCCAATTAAACAATTCTCAGCCTTATTCAATGTGCACATACATTTATACATAGGGTTTATCACTGCCTTACATGTGGGTACAATTACGCTGACAAACACAGGACTGACATCACAAAATCTTGGCACACAAAACAACTCCCCTGTGGCATCATTGTGAAAGTCTGTAAGTCTGTTTACACCCTGTGAGCGATATACACTAAGCCCTGAAAAGACAGACACATCAGTTGAGAATGTACCTGTGGGTGTTACCTTATGTGTATATTATTTGAAATATCTGCATTGAAATCCTCCTGAAAGCCTTGATGGATAAGTTGTGCTATGAAACTACTACATGCCACATGTACAGTGAAAGCTAAATTTGCAGCTCACATTTATGTCTCACGCACTAACAGGAATGGATGTTAAAAATGCACCTTGGATGTTCACAGCTGTCATTAGGGCCCACGTGACTTGCTGCTTCCCCCACTTTGCCCTCTTTGTAGACGTCTTTTCAACCCACTTAGAGCTTAAAGCTTTACGCGACAGCGATGCAATGAGTGGGAGTGTTTTTACTTCATGTCCAGGAATATTTGAAGGTTCTTTTTTGATTAACCTGTCTGAGCTGATATTTTTGTAGATGAAATATTCATCCTAGCAGCTGAGAATGTGCATGACAAGTAAGTTAGACGGTAAAGGAAGCTGAGTGTATAAGGTGAACGATATTATGAGGGCTGATATCCTCACTGATCCTAGGGAAATGGTAAGGAGTGTCAAGTGCACAGCAACAAGTCCTCTAACCAGAAATATAGGCCAATTATCAGTCCCTTCCAAAACAAGCTATTGTATGACTGACACATATGATCGATACCTGATCCTCCAAATGGTTAAAGTGGATATAACTGATATTTTCATAATAATAACCTTGTAAAGATGGCCCTCTAGAGATTTATTACAAAAATCTGCATCTCTAGAGCAAGTTTAAACTGGATTTTTAGATGTCCGACCCACAACTTCATTGTGTGGTTCACGCTCACCACTGTCATGGCACGTGTCCACAGGGTCATTTTTGGATGCGATGGGTCGTGCCTCTTATCAGCATTGGACACTTGATAGATATGCCACTCTACTTGTGGGTACTACTCCCGGATTTTAAATCAGACAAACTTTGTGGCTTATTTGGAAACTTCCTCTTATATTTCTGAAAACATTTGAGTCGAGTAATATGTCACGCAGTTGCTGAATTTGTCTTCATTTTAGGATGGCAAGGTTTAGTTTAAAAGTTTCACAGGCGTAGGCAAGTCATGCTGGACCAGAGGTGGCCCTATCGCATTTGGTGCCCTTGGCAAGTCCCTGCCCCGCCCAAAAAAAAGTGGTTTGCTGCAACACATACGGTACCCTGGTTGCATTGGTTGTTGATGTTCTGCGATGCCGTGCCAGTCTCTTTCAAAATAAAGATACTACATCGGTACAACACCACAAATTGATGGGTTTTTTTTTACTTCAACAACAAACGCACTTGGTTGGGTTTAGGCAACAAAAACACATGGTTAGGCCTGTTACAGCCTCCATACAAACACAGAAATCATGGCTCCGTAGGGGCGGGAGGCTGCAACATATAAAAGAGGACTCCACACCAAAAGTAACAGTTTACCCACAAGCTTTATTTTTGTAACCCCAAATATTAACCAAAACACAAACAACTAAGGGAGAAACAAAAGGGGCTGGAGACTCCGGCCAAAAAGAACAAAAGGAGGGAAGACGCTGAGCCAACCACGCAGTGGGCCGTCGCTCCCAGCGTCTCCGCCTAAACTACCTGAAAAGGAACTAAACCTAGAATAAACAAAAAGACAAATAAAGTAACTACCGGTAATCTCTAAAACAACAAACTAACACAACAAAACCCCAGCTCCTAAATTAGCATGGGGAAAAACCTGCTTGGGGAAAGAGAACAAAGGAGGAAAAGGGGAAAAACTCCTCACCACCTGTGCTGGTGTCTGTGCCGTGTGCCGAGCCCCTGTCTCTGCTCTCCCTGTCCCTCCTATCCCCTCCTCCTCTCTCTACCTGAATGCCGATTGCACTCAGGTGCGCAGCGGGCGGAGGGAGGAGGGAGACAAGCCTGACAGGAGAGAGAGACAGCACAGGCTGCTGCACGTAACACGGCCTAGGAAAAAAGAACAGGGTTTGGCCTTAAAATCTTACGGGACGTAGGCTACGTACCTCTCTCCCGGGTGAAAGTCGGGGTTTGTTGGACAGAAATCTACACTTTAAAAATAAACAAATAAATAGATAAATGAACAGTACATTACACTAGCTTTAAATGAGTACAGCTATAGTAATACACATTTATGAAACAACCTTTGACACAACTGTTTTTCACATGAAAAACATATTTTAAGAATAAGCAGAAAGCCTTTTTACTATACATGATACATCATAATTCCCTCTCTAATGTCTCTTTTATAGTACTGTGAAAACATCAACAAATTTCTCCTTCAAGTTTCTCACAAAAAGCTACATTTTACAAGGTTACACAGAACACATCATGAGAACTTTATAATTTACCTTACCCATCCTTATTTTTACTGACTAGTGATTGAACACACCAGTTGCTAAGAAGTAACGATAACTAGCTCTCCTCCTGCCGATTTCAACGTGGATGTGTTGTTGTTGTTGTTGTTCTTTTCATGCTCTTTGTCTCCACATAAAGTTCTCTCAGTAGTGTAGTGGTAGTTGAATGGGGCACTAGAGTGCCTTTGTCTTTTTGTCATGATAATGATACAGCATGTTTCAGGGTTCATGTGACCTAAGACAACTCACCCACATCCCCCAGAGAGCAGGTAAAGTGTAATGAGGTGGTGAGGGGGGCTGGGGGGCGGCAGGAACCCAGAGAAAAAGGCATCTCTTTCATTTAGTAGGCTTTGTTGTGCAGTTATGTTGTGGTGACCTTATGTAATATTTCATAATAATATTAGTAATAGTATTAGTAAAACAAATAGTTTTGTTCCCATTTGTGGCCCTTAGCATTCACCTATACTGCCTGTGTCATGGGCCACACTCTGCTGGACGCCCCTAATTTGCATAAAATAGCCTAGACCTTAACTTTGTGTGACACCACATCTTCTGTTCCTGTGTGTAGGTACTGTCATAGCATCATTTTCAGCTACAGCAGGCAGTTGTTTTGGGTTAAAATGCTCTAAAATCTCCTTCCAAAGTTAATGACTAGCTGATGAACATAGTGGAGCAGCTAAAGAGTCAGATATTTCCCTCAGGAGCTGGCAAACCATAAACATGACTCCAGGTGAATTCTAATGTTGCTCTGTAATTACTGGATCTTTAAATAAGCAACTGTTTGCTAACAAGTTTGCCATATCAACTTAAAAAGTGATGCTATGTTAGTGCTGTGTTTACAGCGTGTTTCTGCTGTCCCAAGGGCTCAAAAATAATCTTACTATATAATGACCAAAACTCTGTCTGTGTGTCTGTTCCACGTTTTTCTCCTCACTGACTTGGTCAATCCATGTGAAATTTGGCACAGTGGTAGAGGGTCATGGGAGGATGCGAATGAAGCAATATTGCATCAATTGGCCAAATGGGGGTGCTATAGCAACCAATTGAAATTGCAAACTTTGAATGGGCATATCTCATGCCCCGTATGTCGTAGACACATGAAACTTTGCACAGAGATGCCTCTCCTCATGATGAACAAATTTGCTTAAAGAACCCATAACTTCCGGTTATATAGATTTACCGCCATTTTGAATTTTTTGAAAAACACTTAAAATCGATCTCTCCCTAGGTAGTTTGACCGATCTGCATGAAACTCAGTGAACATAATCTAGGGACCAATATCTAAAGTTCCCTCTTGGCAAAAGTTGGAAAACTTACTTAAACTGAGCTTCTATAAGGCAATGAATATTGTGGAGGGCGTGGCTCATCACATAAAGGTGTATAACATCTCAAGGGTTTCACCCATCACCACGCAACTTTGTAGGCATATGACCACACATAATCTGAGGGGACCCCTCCATTATTGACCCCATCAAACAAAGTGGGGGCGCTAGAGAGCTAATTTCTTATCTAGGCCTAACCGCCATATCGATTTTTACTAAACTTGGTAGATATGTAGAACAGACACCTCAAGGTGACTGGAGAAATTTAACTCTAATTGGCAACTGGGTGGCGCTATAACAACAGAAAAATGCTTAAAAATGGCTAAAATGCGACCAATCGCTGTGGCTCCCCCTGTGGCCGAATGTTTTGGGGTATTTTTCTAATTTTTGGTATGACTAAGTCATGGTATGGTATGCTGTACATAATCACGGAAACTGTCAGTGTGTCATTCTGTCTGTCAGTCATTCTGTCAGTCCCACGTTTTGCTACTCACTGACGTGGTCAATCTATGTGAAACTGCACATAGGCATTGAGGATTGGCATAGGTAGAAGGTGACAAAGCTACCAATGGATGTGGACTAGTTAGTCATATGTTTGAGGTTTGGTAAAGGTTAGACGGCTAAAGACTGCCTCAAACTGATGTTGACAGTTGGGACATGAACCACAGTATCAGTGGATCAAGTCAATTGCTTTGTATGGCCGACCATCTCCATGTTATCAGACTTTTGCCTCTGCTATCAAATGAGGACATTTTGCAAAACTGCAAGAGGTCATTCTTTAGGGGGGAAAAGTCATTTAAGTCATTTAAAGTCATTTACTTGGACAAACAAACAACGCTGTCATTCCTCTGTTGATGGCTGCATTCACGCACATTAGCAGAGAGACCAGGGGGAAAAAAACACCACATGATTCCACATGATGAACATGAAACATCATTAGCTTCCCAAGGAACTGGCTCAGGAATTACAGGTGCGGTTGCATGACACGCTTGATGTAGTGCATGACCTTGACATGAAGGGACCAGATGGCTCAGCACAAACAACCGAACAGCGGTTGAACATATGTTTGTATCATGGTCTGATCTGGAGGAAAGCCAAGGAGAGGAGACTTTAATGAAATCTCTTATTGTTTACTTTCAAGAAGCTTTCATGCAGAAGGATGACAGCAAGCGAAAGATCGAGAACAGTGATGTTCAAGATGTTATCATTAAATTTAGATGCCTTATTTTCGAGCAATATATCCTCACTGTAAGATCCAGCAAAGATCTGAAAGAGGACTCCTAAATTTTATTTAATTATAGGTTGTGGCCGTTTTTGTTTCAAACACAGACATAGAGACAGATATTTCTGACAGCTAATTACATTTCCGTTCATCAATGCGACGTTGCCAATGAAATAGGCTCAATTCAGACAGTTCATTAGTAAAATAAAGAGGAGATTGTTTTGTTTTTGTTTATGCTGTTTTTAACTGTAACAGATACACTGAATCAAAATATTGAAAATAAGCATTATCTATTTAATTATAGTTATTTCCAGACCAGAAGTTTTGCATGGCATGTTGCTGCTCCCATGGATTGCAAACCCTCCCTGCCTCATGGAGAGATTCTCGACTAAATGGTTAAAGAAACCTGGTGATGATGCCATCACAATACATTACCTCCACTTTAAAAACGAGTCACGGTATTGTTTCAATTTACATGCAGTTAATTTACTGCCATTAGCCTGAATCAACCTGAATTTTATCACTCATTAAGGAGAACTTAATATGCAGTAAGTGTAACTAAAGGACACAGATATTATTGTAGCAAAAGAGGCAGTGGCTTACTTGTAATGATGAATTTGTTTACTTGCAAAAAAAATGTGTGAGAAAGCAGTAAGTGGAGACTTTGGCACTGTCAGCACCAAGACAAATATTGCATGGCAGGTGCAAAGAAGGGCGAGGGGGCTTAGGCCTGGAAATAGGGCAGCATTGTAAGGCGCCGTCGTCATCAGAGAGAAGAGAAATGGTGGTAGATCAAACACATCCACACGGAGCAGGCGGCCAGGTGTGCTTAAGCAGCGTCTCAGGAAAAGCAGGGTCAGTGGGTGAAAGGGGAGAATGTGGAGAGGAGAAAACTCAGCTGGAGAAAGCTGTGAAGAAAAACAGCCTTAAATTAATCATAGGTGCAGCTTACAGTATGATGTTACCTTCTCCTCAACATCTAAGCTCGATCCTGGATCCTTGTTACTGTGTTCTGGCACAGTTACACTCAGACATCTGCTTTTATACTTTCATTTATCTCAGATTTATGTTTTTTTTACTAACTTGCCTATAATATCCCAAATGTGACTTGCTCCATTTTTTGAGTTTCATACACTGGTGGAAAGAGGAGGACAGGATTCTAAGCACTGTAATGATACCACTATGGTTTGATATTTCAAATATAAAAAGAAATATGTCTCATTACATAATGTCTTTGTTTTATGTAGAGTACTTTAATTGACTTGCTGCTGAAATGTGTGATATTAATAAACTTGTCTTGCCTAATGACTCTCCCCGAGCCATGATTCAGAGTTTGTAGTACAGTGGCCGCAAAGATACATGACATAGCCCACTGGCCTTCCAAAGTGGGGGTGCATGCTCCGTGAGATGTCCAGGGTGAAAACTATACAGAAAAGCTTTAGGACACTTTTGGCATTTCTCAACCTGCATTCTTGCCGGTACTTGTGTTCTTGCAGACTTGTGAAAAGTCATCAGTCGCAGCCCAAGCACTGCTCCAATTCAAAGTCCGCATCCAGCCAAGTACCGTCCAAATGCCCGTATGTGAACTTGCTCTGCCCGTTCCATTGGGGATGCATCGGGAGGTGACTTGTGTGGACTTTTGACAGCCAGGTATCCCAGAATGCATTTCCCACAGACCAGTGGCAATGCCAGGCGTCCTTGGCAGTTTGTACTCCAGAGTCGAACTTGCCAAGTCTGAACTCCTAAGTGCGCAAGTGCACTTGGTATTGAGAAACACCATTTTATTTGGTAGCCATAAAGGCATAGGCAGAAATTCGAGGGGCACAGGGGACACAGGACCCCCCCTGTCTAAGGAAAAACGGGCAACTGAATTTTGGACCAATTTTAGTGCAGTTTGGATTGGTTACGAAAGAGAATACTTCATTCTCATACCATGTTTTTATGTTTTGTAAATGGTAACTGTATATTTCTATATTTAAAATCAACGTACCTCAAACAATTAAGTTCCAAGTATATTTTTCCTGGCTGTAAAGTCGTTGCCATGGTGTAACTTTGTTTATAACCTTTAAATAAATGAAGACTTGATTAAAAATAAAGACATAATTACAGCGAACACTTAAAAAAATCAAGTCTCTGGCAGCCTTCATAGTGATGTGAGCATTTGTTTTTTTTTACACTGACAGCAAAACAAATAAACCTGCTGTGAAGAATCCATGTACAAAAATAATACGTAGCTACTATAACGTCACCTATTAGTTTGTGGACTCCTTGTAGACTTGGTTTTTTGGATCCAGAAGTGACCATATTTGGAAGAGAGGGTGGATCTGACTGAGAAGCCAAGGACACAAGGCATATTTTTAAGCCTGAATAAATGTAAACTGTTGAGTAATAAAAATTAAAAATGTGTTACTATATGGATCACTTCAACAAACTGAGGAGCACCAGACCAAACACAGTCTGTGATGGGAGAATTTTATTCTTGCTCTCTTCACTTTAATCTGCAACAATGTTAGGATACAGGAATGAAGGCATTCTGTGTGTTGTGAACAATTTTTATAAAGCATCATTCTGAAACGTCAATTACTGATGACTGCTGCAAACCCACATCACCTGTCAGATCACTGTCTTGTTGTTTCAGAGTTTGTTTTGACAGATGACTTGATGAACTGTTGAGTGGACACTGTATTTCCAAGCTTTCCCTACTTACGTCAAGATACTGTTAAAGAACATGCAGATTGAAATGTTTTTCATACACTGACATATGCACTACAGTCTGAATATAGACTGCCTAATTATATCAGTACTAGTCCATACCCATTGGTAGCTTTGTCACCTTCTACCTATGCCAATCCTCAATGCCTCTGTGCAGTTTCACATAGATTGACCACATCAGTGAGTAGAAAAATGTGGGACAGACAGAATGACTGACTGACAGAATGACACACGGACAGTTTCCGTGATTATATACAGCATACCATACCATGATTTAGTCATACCAAAAATTAGAAAAACATTCGGCCACAGGGGGAGCCACAGCGATCGGTCGCATTTTAGCCATTTTTAAGCATTTTTCTGTTGTTATAGCGCCACCCAGTTGCCAATTAGAGTTAAATTTCTCCAGTCACCTTGACGTGTCCTGTTCTACATATCTACCAATTTTAGTAAAAATCAATATGGCGGTTAGGCGTAGATAAGAAATTAGCTCTCTAGCGCCCCCACTTTGTTTGATGGGGTCAATAATGGTGGGGTCCCCTCAGATTATGTGTGGTCATATGCCTACAAAGTTGCGTGGTGATGGGTGAAACCCTTGAGATGTTATACACCTTTATGTGATGAGCCACACCCTCTGCAATATTCATTGACTTATTGGTCCCTAGATTATGTTCAACGAGTTTCATGCAGATCAGCCAAACTTACTAGGAAGAGATTGATTTTAAGTGTTTTCAAAAAAAATTCCAAATGGCAGAAAATCTGTATAACCGCAAGTTATGGGTCCTGAGGCAAATCTGTTCCAAAGTTTCATGTCTCTACGATATACGGGGCATGAGATATGCCCATTCAAAGTTTACAATTTCAATTGGTTGCTATAGTGCCCCCCTTTGGCCAATTGATGTAATATTGCTTCATTCACATCCTCCCATGACCCTCTACCACTGTGCCAAATTTCACATGGATTGACCAAGTCAGTGAGGAGAAAAACGTGGAACAGACACACCCACAGACAGAGTTTTCATCATTATATAGTAAGATAATGGGCTCTAGTTTTGCACCTGCGCTTCACCAACTGGGTGTGGCCAGACGGATTTTGCAAGTTTGGCACACCGTGCATGCTGGTGCAGCTACTCCTCTTTCCCACCTCCGTCCCTCCTACCTGCGCAAGTCGGAAAGAGGGAGGAGAGAAGGCGTGGAGTGGGTTTTACACCAATCAAATGAGCCCCTCTCCTCACCCTTAAATGCGCCGTGCAAAGGCGTGATGAGAGTTTACTCAATTCGCCATGGCAGAAGAGAGCAGCAGCGTCAGACGGCAAAACTTCTCCCAGGAGGAAACTAACATTTTGGTCCAGGAGGTCCAAGCTCGCAGTGTCCAAATATACGGAACTGCGAACTCCACGTAAACCCTTAAGACACCGAACATAACTTACAATTTGTTGACAGCGTTTCTCTCATGCGCGTTGCATCGTTAATGTGCCTGACATTCTGGAAACCTGCCTGTGAGGTTTTGGTGACGTGTGCGCACTGTCCGCCGGTCAGCCAAACTTCCACTTACACCGGCTGTGCTGAGAGTAGACCTGGTTTCAGCTGGCGAGCTTTTAGCAAACCTTCGGCGAAGCCTTTTGGCACGAAACTGTCACTGCGCCAAGCTGGATCTGTCGACACCTCCCCCTGCTGCACCGCCACACCCATCTCAGCGCACCTCGGTCTGCTAAACTACCAAACTGAGCGCGCCTCGGGTTGCGCTGCTCGAAACTAGCTCTGCGCGGGGTTCACCACCCTGCGCCGCACCGGGAAACTAGAGGCCAATATCTTCACAGTTGTTTTTATGCTTGGGCAGTTAAGTTCTTTGCATGATAGTGCCCACTGTGGCCACAAGGGGTAATTAAAGGAAGAAATGCAGAGATGAATTTCCTTGATTTCTTCAGTTCACCTCATCTCCATTTATCCACATAAGTGTGAAAAACAACATTTTTCTCTAATATTCTCTGTGTCTCTGGTGGCTGCTTCCGAATCTGTTGTTCATCTTTAAACCCGTGACACCATTGGTACTCAGAGGAACTACAGGCTATTTCACCTTACATTTTGAGTCCCTGCCTCTGGATATCCAGTGGTGTCTTGGTCAAACAGTGAAGTTACTTACTTAGGATGCTTATTTGTAAACCGAGCCACTTTTGAAACGCCCACCTCAACATGCTGAGCAGGTTTGGGAAGTATTTGGCGGCTGAGCGTCACAAGCTCAGATGCAGTACACCCTGGTGCATGTAGGCACTGCAACAATGGCTGTGCTCGAAGGAAAACTCAGAAAGCAAGCACAAGGAATTTATTGGTTCAACTGACAACATTTATGATCAACATTGATTGGATATCCACACAAAAGTGTCTCAGAGTAAGTTGTTTAGAAGACATCATTACTGAAGTCGACTTCTCTTTCATTAAATTCTAGCATGAAGAATACTGTGGCATCTGGGAGTCAGGTCGCAAATTGCAACCAACTGAAACTTCTTCCTTGTGCTAAATGTAAATTGCCCTATCTTTAGCCAGTGTTTGGTTTGTCCCTTCTGGGCTACTTTAGAACAATATGGCAGGATCCATGGGAGAGGACCCGCTCGCTACGTTGATATTTAAGGTTAGCAAACTCAGTGTCTTTGTTTAAAACACATCTTAAAACATACTTTTACAGGAAGGCTTTTTTCAGTAAAATTGTTGTGTGTCTAGTTTCTATCTTTCTTTTATCAATTTTATTATTTATTTACTTTTATTACACATTCTGATTGATCTGGTCTTAGCTTTGTTTAATGTTTTTTTACTGCTGTAATGTTGTATATTACTTTATTTGTCTCATAAAGCACTTTGTAACTGTGTTTTGAAAAGTGCTATGCAAATAAAATGTAATATTATAATTATTATTATTATTATATAAACAGCTCATTCTAATGTAATTAAAACCTAACAATTCTTAGTTTCAAGTAATTATACACTAATGAAAACATAGTTATGAATATTATATCCTATTGCGGCCTTTATATCCTCGTAAATAAGGCAGAATGTGTTATATCCCCTTTTAGAAATGACTTTTTGTAGCACTCCTATACTCTATATTGGGCCTTAGCTGCTATAACTAACTTTAAACTGGAATAATGGGGTGTCTGGGTTTGGTTTCCTGAGGTAACTACCACAAACGTTTACATGGTTTGGGGTAAAATGTTATAATACCCTATTATTTTACAAAGGGACTGTCAAACTTATCAGTATTCACACTGAACTGAAAGAATTGTATGTAAATTAAACATAGTCAAAGCAATCATGAGCACAAATAACAGAAATAAGATCAAATTAAAATAACAAATCGTAGCCTTCAAATTAATGTCAAACAAAATCACTCAAAAAATATGCAAAACTGAACCGGCTTTAATTGGATTAAAACTTAAAACCCCTCAGATTTCTTTGACAAAATCCCCATTTCTACCTCTCTTACCACTATTTGTTCACAGCAGACTCAGATCGAATACTTAACTAGACTCTAAAGTTCAGGTTTATTGTCATTCCACTCCTTATAGGTTATGCAGAAAGAAGGAGCAAAATATAGTGCCCTCAGGGCCACAGTGTAATACATTAAAACAGGCAATTAAAACAAAGCAATAAACAAAAACAAGCATATAGAACAACAGAACATAAAAGCAGTAAATTAAAACAAATCAAAAGACCTTAAAATGGTTGCACACACACACACACACACACACACACACACACACACACACACACACACACACAGATACATGCACACACACACAGAAAAAAACAAAGTTGCAGGCCTGGGATTGCCTGGGTGCATTGCAGCTGACTTCTCACCAGAGCAAAGACACTGCAAGCCCATCTCACAGTTCAGCATCAGTTCTGGAGAAACAGTTTGTGGTTGGTAGGTAAAGCCAGACAGCAGCAGAGGTGAAATCTTTGTCTGGAAGCACACAAACAGTCCTTACTGGTCAGCTGTGGTGTCCTCTGGTCTAGCGACTCATCAGTGTTAGATTTGCACAGACAGACTGGCAAAAAACCTTTGCTATCACCAACTGAGTTTAGACAGAAATGTATATGATTGTCTACAGCCAGTGGCGGACACAGGCTGCCTGAGGGGCAGGGGCGAAAAAACCATCAGCTGCAGGGACAAAAGTGCACAAAAAGTTTTCTAGCATGTATTGCAGTTTAGATGGTACTGAATTTAACATATCCTCATACAACTGGAAGTATGATATCCTATGAAAATCCACACACAATCCTATGGATTAGCACCCAACGAATTACATTAAATGCTTTGTGTAAAGTTACATAATTGGTAAGAAGCTACAGAAGTTAGGTTTCGGAAAAGAAACATGGTTGGGTATCTTTACGTTTAGGCACTTAAAATTACTATGGCTAGGTTTAGGCTAAAGAAATATGGTGAGGTTGTGCCTTAAAATGACTTAAAGTTCAAACAGTTCCGAACATGAATCTCCTGGGGGAAGTCCTGTGTTTTTTGACCCATCCAACGCCACGACCTGCTTCCTAACAGCGACCGTTCGAGAACGCTCTCTTCTTTACTCCCATCAGCGCACTGGTAATGTGATCGCAGCCTTCCAAAATTCATTCATTAATTTCTGTAACCACTTATCCTGTTAGGGGCTGACAAATCGAGACAGACATTCATGCTCACATTCAAACCTACGGCCAATTTAGAGTCACCAGTTGACCTAACTTAAGCCTAGTTCACATTACACGATTTTCACCATGATTTTGACGTCGCAGAGGATCTTGAGAGCCACCTTGGGTTGGAGGTGAGTTGGCAGATAGTCTGCCATGACGAGTCCTCATGTGTGAACAAGCCTCCGAGCAAGTCGCCACCTCGTCTGTGACTGGGACTGGATATCTGGCATGCTAGAAAACTGGAGAAGTGTGACACAACTGACAAAGAGCATCAGCCAATGAGAGGCGAGATACATCCCATGCACGCAGGAGGGCGGAAGAAATGTGAGGAGAACAAGCCGCAGGGTTGCCACTTGCCAGATCCGCATATTAGCCATGACTTTGGGCTTGTTTCTAAAGTGGAGTTGTTTATTTGGGCTTGCTCTCTAAACGTCAACTTTTCTCTGTGTATATCTGTCTAATAAGTTACTTAAGCGCATGATAATCGCTTCTTTTGGGCTTGTTTCCATAGCCCTGGTTGCTTGTTTCTCTCCCAAGATCTGGCAACACTGACAAGCCCGCAAGCAACAACAACCACAGGATCACGGGGTGCGTGTTGTGTTTGGACCCAGGCCCTGGAGGCAGATCTGATTCAACACTGGGAAGAATATCCATGCCTTTATGATGTGTAGTCTCCAAGTTAAAAAACGTAGTTTGGTCACCATTTTATTTGGGGCTCTGTTGGCAAGGGCCCAGTGGAGAAATCTTGTGGTATGCACACACAGGTCGTAACACAGTTGGCGAGACTCGCGCTAACAGAAACACAAGTCACCAGGTATGAACACTCAAAAGATTCCAATAGTCTCTGCAACGCAAAATCAGGGTGAAAATCGTGTAATGTGAACTAGCCTTTACACGTCTTTGGACTGTAGGAGGAAGCTGGAGTACCCAGAGAAAACCCATGGTGACACGGTGTGTATATGCAAACTCCTCCACCCCAGGGGAACCCTCTTGCTGTGAGGCGACAATGCCAACCACCGCATCACCATGCCGCCCAGCTGCGCACCATGTGGGTTATTTATGAACTACTGGCTTATAATTACTTTAGATATGTACCGATATTGGTGCATTACCCTTCGTAGGAAAACGCATAACCAGTGAATGATAGCAGCCTGCTGAATCAGGTTTCTCAGTTTTAAGGCCACCCTAGAGGGCACTTCATTGAGCTTGCTCCACTGGTTTGGCACCCTAGAGGTTTGTTCGAACATGGGGGTACCAAAGGGAGGCAGTCCCCTCCCCCAACTTCTTTGTATCCGTTTCTTTCACACCAGGGCCACAACTGTATCATGATGAAAATAAAACTTGTGTTTTTGTGTGTTTAATTTAATTATTTAACAATTCAGGGTATGATGAGTATGTCTCACAGAAATAGGTAGTGATTGTTAGATAAAAAAAAGAGGAACCCTGTGGCAAATGGAAATTAAAAATCACAACTAAGGTGTTTCTGTCCGACACAGTGATTGATTACTGCTGCTTACTCAAGTTGCCTTCAGGCTAATCAAGAAACACAAGACTATTGTGAAAATGTGTTTTATGGCTGATTTGTTATTCAGACCTACTTTTTAATGCTGCAGTAACTTTATTTAGATGATGGATAAGAGAACAAAAACAGGAATATTATGACACCAAATAACATGAGACACAGATCCTGAACTTGATCTGACATCAGTAACAGTGAAATTATGCCGTATATATCATGCACGAACGGGACATTAAGGTTTATCATTAAGTGTTACTGCTGTAGGAATCCTTTCCTCCATCACAGCTCAGCATTCGAGGTGTTTAACTGTGAGTTCTTGTTTTCCCTCAGACGGTACAACAGATACAAAAAAAGGTGAAAATTGTTTCTAACGATTTCAAACGCTTCATAGCTTCTCTTATAAAGTGAGTGAACCACCTGAGCTTTTAGGTATATCAATAGAGATTTTCTTCCTTTTAATGGTGTGCATCTACAGTGTTTATCGTACTCCAAACATAGTGCAACTGCTCTCACTTACATTTGAAATGATCACTTCAATTTAGATGCTAATTTAGCCTCAGAGGTAAGTCATGTGGAATTCATTCAGGCAAAAAAAAAAAAAAGTCTCATAATTCGTTGCAAATAATTTCTCTAAAACAAGATCATAGACAAGTACCTACGGTTTCATTCATGCCGGTGACTCACTGCTTGTTAGCACACCTGATGTGCTTTAAGAGAAATACGGAGAGAAGTCAAGCGATTTTTAAGAGAAATAATACACAGTAATTGTTCGTGGATTGCAGCACAGCTGCTTTTTACAAGAACTGATACACATTGTGTACTATTAAAGGAATAAAAACACAGTACCAAACACTGAGTCACAAACTAATTACAGCCGTGTACATGAAGGTAAATAGTTCAACCCTCTCCCTGGAGCCATCACATACAAGGCTTTTTTTCTTTTATCATCTATTTATAAGTGGTTGCAAGGCTGCATCCATGTTTAAGCCGAGATAGAGAGGAAGGAGGGGGCATTTTAATCCCCCATGGACCCACATCACTGACCTCTAATAAAGAGCAATTAATGCATGACACTGATGAGGACGGGTTGTTATTCAGTTTTTATATGACCCAAGACCGTCCATGAATAAACTGTAAAGCTATTCGAGGTTTGAACGTCTTCTCTGATGAACCGACGCCACAACAGCAGAGGGAAGTGTTTTGGTGATGCACATTTTTTATGCATTATTTGCCCTTTATGAGCAGTTTAATTAGTGAAAACAGGAGTGGGAACAACACAAACAACATTTTAGAGCAAAGACGGAGCGGTTAACACTGAACCAAAGAGACTTGGCTCAGAATGAGACAGAAGGGAAAGATCATAGATGTTATTTATAAAGTGTTTGTTCCATGTTAAAAAGATGGAAATAATTAATAAAGTGTACGAGCTGGGTTTCATCAGTTAGCAGACAGATGATCCTCGGCTGTTGTCACCACCGTTTAGAACAGGGTAGTGGAAATCTGTCTCCAAAATTGCCACAGATTTGAGCATCAATTCAGGATCACTGCCACGTTTCATAAACACACCATCTTGAGATAAGGTTTTTAATCGTGAAGTTGGAGCACCACTTCAATATTTGCTTTTCTTGCGATATCATATTTGCTTGCTGTTTTGTGGAATATATCTGTGAAGTTTCTTTATTTCTTGAGTCCATTAGGTGCAGGGTTATTGATCCTCTGTGCTTCTCTCCAACATAAAATTGAACCGGCCATCTTGTGTGTCAGCTCACATAAGCAGCTCTACCACTAATGAGCTACTGCACCAACTGACGGGAAAATTTGAGTCTGTTTTTTTTTTTTTTCATAGGTAACCTTGACAACGATCCTAAACTCAATGCATTACATTAACAATGCATTGGTTGTGAAATTTACAGATCTAGTACAGCTAGTTCTACACAACGGCAGCAAGAGGGATTTTATTTTTCTCCAAACACACACACACACACACACACACGCACACACACACACACACACACACACACACACACACACACAGGTGAAACGGTTTGTCTGATTGAAGCTGCCTGGCCACAGTATTTGTTGAGAGCTTGGTCTGTCATTCATGTTTTGTGTGACCTGAGGGAGGACAGAGTTCTCCAAACTGCAGCAGCACAATAAATTTCACTGAAGGAATTAAGTTGCTGTGTTGAACTTTTTTACCTTCTATATCTTAACCTTGTCTGGGTTGACACTGATTGATACCAGGAATACTCCCTGCATGTAGCTCCAATTTCAGGGCACGCTTTTGTTTTCTTTATGTAGTTTTTCCGAGATATCTTTAGGTAATGTTGTACATTAATTATAATACCCATAAAGCTTATGTGCTGTTTAAAGACAGATGGTCTGTTGTTTTAACTAAATGCCAAACATGTCTGTGTGCAAAGCATTCAGATATACCATTAATTGTAGAAATGGGTAGATTTATTGTCTCCCAGCAGAAGATTCAAGGTTCTCCTTGTTAAGCGATTCACTGAAGGTGAGACTAGAGACAGTCAAACTCAGGACAGCAGACATGGCTCTGTGTTTGCAATGACACTGACTATGTCTGCACAATATATGCCAGTTTTTACCCCCATTCCAAAATAGCCAATAGTCCTCCTAAGCTGTTTACATGGCTGATGTAAATTAATATTCCACTAATATTCCTGTTCACAAGCAGCCATACATAGTCTGCTAAGCGTGCCATAACATGTAGTCTAACATGTTAAAATAAAAGTTTCCCACTAGTGGCATGCTCGTTCAGAAGTGCAAACACAGTCTCCCTTTTTCATGCCTTCAGCCACCTTCTTGAAAAGGTCAGCATTGTGATATTTGTGCATATCCAAAAACATGTTAACATCTAAGGCTTTCATAATGTTTGCAAGTAGGTGTGTTTGTCCTTCTGACCAGAAATGTGGCCTTTTCTTTTTGGGCATGTATCTCCACCAAAGAATGTAAAAATAATGAACATAGCTATCATGACTTCACCCATTGCTTTGTGGACTCATATTGTGAAACCTCAAGGTCGACATTTCAGTCATCACCATGTTGTTTTTTTGCATCCAGAGGTGACCAGGAGCGAGGGGTGGATCTGACTGTGAAGCCGAGGACACTATCTGCAGACAGTCTGTCAGTCAAAGTAACCTGCCCTTAATCATGCATAATGCAAATGGATGAGTTATATAAAAATTCAACCCCCATACAGTTGTCATGGCTGTTGAAATTAGCTACAGAGACCAAAACCATTTTTGTACCAGGCTGTTAACATGTTTATTTCTCCTGTAGGTTGGTTATCTTAACATGGGTGTCAATGAGGATTGACAGGCTCAAGTGGCCCTTCAAAGACATGTAGTTTTTGCAGTTCTGTGTTGGCTGCATTTTTCAGCCCTGCTGCTTGATCTCTACCCCAGCCTTGTAAACTGTTAGCTGGTTGGTTTGTGTACAATGTGTCCATGACAATGCACAGAGTTGACTGCAAACAGGCAAGGGGCCATGTGTCGCAAATTGCAATAAAAACCTCAATTTAGTAGTGTATTCTGAATGTGCATACAGGTCCAAAGAATGCTGTAAAAGCCTATATGACACAGGCACATGCTACATATTTTACATTTGGAAGACTAATTTGGAAAAATCCAAACAGGACGTGAAGGCACATTGGAGCAGTGGTTAGCACTGTCACCTCACAGCAAGAGGGTTTCTGGCTGGGGAGCCCTTCTGTGCAGTTTGCAGTTTGCATGTTGTCCACATGTCAGCGTGGGTTTCCTCTGGGTACTCCGGCTTCCCCCCACAATCCAAAGACATGCAGGTTAATTGGTGACTATAAATTGCCCGTAGGTGTGAATGTGAGTGTGAATGGTTGTCTGTCTCTATGTGTCAGCCCTGTGATAGTCTGGTGACCTGTCCAGGGTGTACCCCGCCTCTCGCCCAATGTCAGCTGGGATAACCCCCAACAGGATAAGCAGTTACAGAAAATGAATTAACAACACATTTTCACTTTGACCTCATCACATATTGACATTTTGGTCATGGACTTTCCACGTCCACATACGATGAGCAAGGTACCCTACTGTAGGTGCGATGGTTGTTGACGTTCTGGGACGCCGTGTCAAGTTCTCTTCTTTCAAGATACACCTGCATTTTCACAGGAAATTTAACATTTACATACAGCCTCTTTCAAAATAAACACACTACGTCGGTACAACACTGTAAATTGACCTTTTTTTTTTTACCTTCAGCACATATGGTTGGGTTTAGGCAACAGAAACACGGTTAGATGTGGGCAACAAGGGGTGTCGGTGGCTTGGTGGTGGAGCGGGCGCCCCATGTGCAGGGCTGTTGCCGCAGCGGCCCGGGTTCAGCTCCAGCCTGTGGCCCTTTGCTGCATGTCACTCCCTCTCTCTCTCTCCCCCCTTCACGCTTGTCTGTCCTATCCATTAAAGGCTGAAAAGTAACCCAAAAAATATCTAAAAAAAAAAAAGAAAAAAGATTTGGGCAACAAAGGGAGGTGGTGAGGTTTAGGTGAAAAGAAGAGGGGTTTGGCTTGAGAATCTTAAAGGAACTTAACTTTCATCCTTGTCCCACTGCGTTTCCCCCCTGATGCCGCCGAGCGCCGTCAAACTATAACGGCAATCAACTGCGTATCAAACCAACATTAAAGAATGGCTTTTTTTGTTGGTTTCTGATGCTCAGTCACTGCCCAAGCACAGGATTTCGATGACTTCGGACTGAAACTGGGCTCGAATGAATGAGGATAATTGGACTGTGCCGTTAACATGACTCATAACACATTCAGAATATTATCATGAATGACAGTGGAATATTAGTCTGCATGTAAATGTAGTTACTTTATTTTTGTGCATGTGAGTGTCTTTTGTATGTGCAAATTTAAAACAAGGACTTCACTTAACATTGATGTTAAGTCATTTCAGACTTGGAAATGCCAAAAATACAGGTCATCAACATATGGTACATAATATTTATCTGTGTAGTTATCTGTGAATATTTCTGTCAATTTCGGGTGAATTTTTCTGTATGACGATAACATTTTAATCTAGTGACTGTCTTATGACAAACAAAAGAAATAAAATCATTCAGTGAGAACAACATTCGCAGTCTGTTGTGCACCAACAGCTTCACTTGTCTGATTTGGAGCCATGTTTTAAGTCTGCAGACAGATTTACCTCTCTGACCTTTGCTCATTTTAAATCCACTCGCTAAGTAGTTCCACATCGAGTCCTGTGACCTGGATGACTGAGAATTCCCACAGACATGTATCTTTGCATTATTTTTCACAGTGTCCTCTCTTTTTAAACTGTCTAACGAAGATAAATTAAGCTCAACAATGCAGCACAACCTAATTCAGACATATATTTCCCTGTGCCTGCTGGGAAATTACTGCTCTTGTGACACATCATTTTAGCCCGGTGCTTGGTTTTGTGAAAGCATCTTAATGTGGACATTAACATTTGAACCCTAATGATTCTGTGCAGAATGAACTCATCAGGACATTAGACACTGGGGAGACCCCTTCAAGTAGCTTACATTACTGCTGT
The DNA here is from genome assembly GCF_011397635.1 of Epinephelus fuscoguttatus. Taxonomy (NCBI): domain Eukaryota; kingdom Metazoa; phylum Chordata; class Actinopteri; order Perciformes; family Serranidae; genus Epinephelus; species Epinephelus fuscoguttatus. The sequence goes on along the minus strand of NC_064770.1, from coordinate 18,020,017 downwards.
CATCTGTTGCATGTTGGAGGAAACAAGTGAGGAGGTGAAGCTTCTAATAGGAGTACAGTGAGTCTGCGGTGAAAGCAATACAACTATGATATAAGACCGACACCGTCCTCCTGCTTTATGGCTGTAACATTGTTTTATACAAACCAAACATGTTCATATTTCCCAGGAGGTTTCCATTTATTTATCATTATGTTTACTTGGCACAACATTGGTTGGTGAATCCTGCACCCATTGGAGTCCGTCTGCTGCCAACTGTAAATTAAAATGTGTCCTTGACGGGATAGTTGGGATGTTTTTTATATTATGTCAGGCTCGTATGGAATTTAGTTCATTTTCTTGGCAGCAGCACAAGTGCTCCAAGCTCCCACCATGTCTTATGAATACAGAGACACTCACAGCTGCAGCGACAGCAGCATGGGTGAGTAATGCAAAACAGATTTTGCAAAATGGATTTTGAAATTATGAAGTCTTCCTTTAATTGACCCGCACGGTGGTTAAACAATTGTATCGCTACCGTAATAGCAGCTGCATTGACCATGCAATATAGTAGCTCTTACTTCCTCGCAGTTTGATTTCCCTTTTGATGAATGCAAATCGATTTTAATTTTTTCTTCACTGCTAATTGATTTTACTCGTAACAATGTTTTTCTGTCGACTTTTTTTCTTCTTTCCTTGAAAAGCAGTCGTGTGATCCCTCAGCTTTAAGTAAAGCCAAGATAGAGTGAGATGAGCAACGCAGTGGGGTTTAGTTTCTGCAACTCAGCCTTACATAGACATCCTTACCATGTTTACAAATGATGCAAGGAGCACCTTTAACTTGCAGAGACAAATCCTCCCCAGAGTTGTGCTTCTGCTGCATCTGAAATGCCATCACACCAGTAACAAGTCTTTACTGTGCCTCCTTCTTTTACTTGCACAGTGTACAGTATATTCAGTGTTAAGATGATAGTGAAAGTAAAAGTGTGGCTGATTTCTACAAAGAGACGGACAGTCGAATCTCGCAGCCCCCACCCCTGCAATACAGCAGTTGTTATTTTTAAAGTTCAGCGAAGCTCCAGTGGCTGCAGGGTCCTTGTGATGCAGATGCAGCCATGCAGAACTTCACTTGGCACGACATCAGTTCATTCTCAGCTCCACCTGAGGCATTTTCTTTGACAGATTATCTTAGATTATTCTCTTCCTTTATTCGCCATTAAAACATTTAACCCTTGACTGTTGTGATAGATAAAGTGCTATTAGCCAGAACATCTGGGTTTAAGTTCATTTAATTAAATAGTCACAATAGCTTTGGTAATTTAGAGAATGCTTATTATGCATTGACAGTAGCAAAATAGAAATATATTGCATGGATGAAAATATGGGATTCAGTATGTCATACAAACTTTGTGGTAATGTGATATTTTGAGCTAAGACTGGGGACAAGCGCAACCATACACAGGCCAATTAAGATTTCTCTGAAATGCACTTTAAGGAATTTGATATTTTGGGAAATGCATCTATTCACTAACTGGCACATTGTAATTATTTACATTTTAATATATTTATCATCCAACACCTGCAGGTTCTTTTTTCATCCCGAACCTCACCTGGAAATAAAATTAAGACAGAATACCACCCTCTTTTTGTAGGTCATCTGCCGGGTACTGGCAGGTGCCCAACCCAATGTAGGATTTTGGTCCGACTTGACAGAGTATCCAGGAAGTTGCTGCACCTTGACAAGGAAAAGTGGAACTCCCCACAAAGTTATTCTCATCTTTTTTTTCTTTAACATTTTGTGAGGATTAAATAAGATATGTGTAATTAAGTGAGCTTTAGAGGGGCTTTAGGGCAGATTTATTTACCTTTAGACAGTCAGGCTAGCTTTCCCCTTGTTGCAAGTCCTTGGGCTAAGCTAACCAGCTGCTGGCAATCTAATCGACACATGAGAGCAAAATGGTCCCATACACACTGCCTCAAATTCCACCACTTTGTCATACCCCTTGACATTTGATACCGATGCACAAGGCACCCTTTAGCTTCTGTATGAGATGCACCGGGTTTTAAACTCCAATGTAAACCCATCTGCAGCAATATTAGACTCTTAGAGCAACTGTCATGGTATAAAGAGCAAGAAAGTCTGCATAGGAGTCAAACAAACACAGGACTTTGACCCTCCAGTTGAAAAGTCAACCTTAAGGTTTTTTTTTTGTTTTTTTTTAACCATGTAATGTAGTTGACTACCTAAAATCACATGCCACTGTGTAGACATTTGTCACGTGACAGGTATGTCTGGCTCATGAGCCTACCAATGCCAAATTCCCTCCTCATACTATGCTGCAAAGGGACTGGTGCTGCACTCTGGGCTTAGTATCGCCCAAGACAACTGTGATTGGTTTCAAGAAATACAAACGACCCAGAGCATGTTTTCAACGTAGTGCAGAATTAAGATGGGCTCAGCCAGACCCTGGTCCAGCAGAAATGGCTGGCTATGCAAGACTATGGCCTCTAGTTTTGCAGACAAGGTGAGGCGGAGGCGCAGCACACCTGCACTTCGCCAGCTGGGTGTGGCCAGGTGGATTTTGCAAGTTTGGCACACCGTGCACGCTGGCGCAGCTACTCCTCTTTCCCACCTCCATCCCTCCTACCTGCGCAAGTCGGAAAGAGGAAGGAGAGAAGGCGTGGAGTGGGTTTTACACATCTGATTCACATCACACCAATCAAATGAGCCCCTCTCCTCGTCCTTAAATGCGCCGCATGAAGGCGTAATGAGAGTTTACTCAATTCATTATGGCAGAAGAGAGCAGCAGTGTCAGATGGCCAAACTTCTCCCAGGAGGAAACTGATGTTTTGGTCCGGGAGGTCCAAGCTCGCAGTGTCTGAATATATGGAACTGTGAGCAGACCTCCACGGGCTGATGATGCAAAGGTAGCCTGAGAGGAGGTCACCACAATGGTAAATCAATGTTGTGTTTTTCTCGTGCATGTGCGCTCTCTCTCTTTCTCTCTCGCAGTCTCACTCTGTTTCTTTTCTTTTGACTTTTCTAAGATGAAAGATTCTGAATATATACTCCCTATCTGATGCTGTGGCTGTTTGTGGTTGGCTGAGAGGGATGTGAACTCATTAATTTGCAGCTGTGTTAATCAAATCAGGTTGGGTTTCCATTACGCGTGCCAAACGTGCCAAACGGTGCCAATCCCCTTTGATCTGACATCAGATGTGACGGGACAGTCGATATAGAGATACATTTATGTACTGATTGCAGATAGTTGCATTGAATAGTGGTTTTGTGGCTATTTATTGCATCGTTAATATGCCTGATATTCTGGAAACCTGCCTGTGAGGTTTTGGTGATGTGTGCGCACTGTCTGCCGGTCAGCCAAACTTCCGCCTGCGCTGACAGCAGACCTGGTTTCAGCAGGCGAGCTTTTAGCGAACCTTTGGCACGAAACTGTCACTGCGCCAAGCTGGATCTGTCGACACCTCCCCCTGCTGCGCCGCCACACCCATCTCAGCGCACCTCGGTCTGCCAAACTACCAAACTGAGCGCGCCTCAGGTTGCACTGCTCGAAACTAGCTCTGCGAGGGGTTCGCCACCCTGCACCACCCTGCGCCGCGCCGGGAAACTAGAGGCCTATATGTCATATGATATACTAGTTCATTTACGTATGTAAGTTAAGTTATGTGATAAACATATTTATTTCAACCCAAGCCAAGATCTTTTTTTCTAAACAATTACTGTAGTTTTGTTGCCTAAACCTATGTTTTCTGTGAAAGTGGAAGTTAATTTTCTAATAACACAAAGCATGTAATAGGTGGAAACTGACACAGAAATGGACACTAGAGGGGTAACTAGAGCATCATAGTGTGAAGCGTATGGCCGCTGACCAAGCAACTGCATCTGATAAGTTAGGAATGAGAAGGTGTTGGATATTTTCAGCAATGTGAATAAAGTCTAAAAACAAGTGCAACCATGGACAGACTAATTAAGGGTTTCTTTGAAATGCATTTAATGACATAGTTCAACATTTTGCGCTTATTCACTAACTTGGTGAGCGTTAGATGACAAGATTGATACCAATGGTATTTATGTTCTCATCTAACTCCTCTCAAGAAAGCAAAAAGCCTATTTCCCAAATTGTGAAACAGTTCTGAGTCAAACACAAATTAGATATACAAATAAGAATATTTGTGTAGTAAATTATGCATGTTTCATACAAGGGGCTTTTCTCACTAAAGAGTGCAAAGACAGGAATACCTTGCAAGATGAAACTCTAGTATGTGTACACAAACTACATTTTTTCACTGCGCTGTGAGGGGTGTTGCTAGTGTTTCCCCCAAGACAGGGCTCCCTTACAATCCATGCAATTTTCTTGTCAGTTGTCTTGTTGCCTCTTTCTTTATCTGTCGAAAAATCCCAAATTCTGCCACACAGCAGATTTAAAACTTGACAGCAGCTCAGTTTCAGTTTCACCTCAGTCCATGCTGTCTCCCTCAGGTTTCTCTACTCTGTAATGAGTTCAGCCAGGCTCACTGCAAGTGTGATGACCCATGCCAAGACTTACCAGCAAAATAAGTGAACTTTGCTCATGCATCAAACGGGGTTAAGCAGCCAGATAATTCAGATGGATATAAAATAAGAAGTGCTCCTACATTAATCAAGAAAGTCAAACAGGGGCTCCTATTAGAATACTAACAACTAAGTCATATCTACAGCATGCACCTTCATAGTGTTTGTTTTTAGGTATATAAGACACAATGTTGAGTTGTGGGGCGAGATGTTTTCAAAGTCCTCAATGCAAGTGTGTGTTCATTGGGATATTGTCTGATTAGATGGAGAACTTTTCTTTTTATCTGCAGCTTGTTCAGCAGGGGAGGTGACAGACTTCCTGGCATAGGTCTCTGGAGGAAGGAGGCAGCACAGGCCTCAGGCTTGTCTTTGGGTTCCACTGGAGGAGGTGCTCCAGGGAGCAGGAGAGGGGTACCCTCTGCCCCTGTGGAAAGCCAGGAGGTACGACAGGAGAGGAGAGACAATGAAACCTTGGAGTGAAATAAATGAATAACAAAGCATCACTGCTTAAGTGTTTTTTGGTGTTAAATGGGGATTGATGCCAGTGTGGTTATTCCTAGAATTGGATTTCAGCACAGGTTGTAAGATGTTCATCATTATGAGTAGAAAACAGGCTGCCTGTTCTGGGGACAGCCTCTCAGTGTCTCTAGAAATGTCATATTAACTTAAAAACGAACACCATCTGCTCTTGGCAGCCTATTTGGCCCATATGACTTTCCACATCATGTAGTGTGTGAGTTTCCTGTTCCTGAAGAAATGCTGACCTCTGCATTAAAAAAGTACAAGAGCACTTTTAACACACCCAAAGTTTCCCTCCTAATCCAACCCTTTTACCCATTGCCACAGCACAGGTGTTAAAATAACAAAGACGCTCACTGCTCTCTGTGTGCTTTGTGCTGTTGACTTCGCTATGCACCAGCGGTTCATGAAAATCAGGCTCTTGAAGTTCATGATAATTATTCTCACGTATTTCGACACGTAACTGATGCTATCTTGTTACACTCATGATCCGTGGCTAATCTGTAGCAAACAGAAAATCCAGAGATTTAGTGTCGTTAACACCAGGCTTTACATGGTATGGCTTTTAAAATGTATGTTTTCATTCACTGTGTGAATCCTACACCTTGTGTTCAATTAAGATATAATTGTACTCCAATCAATACAGCAGGAATAATTTTTGTATGTAACACACGTCATCAGAGCTTGCTGAAAAACTCAAATTTCCCTATTTTTTCATAACAGTTTAGAGGTTATTGTCCATTTATTTGTACAGTATGTGAAAAGAAGAAGAGCCCTATTATTTTTATGATTTTACAAAGCCTGCAGTTGTGCAAACAGTCACCATGCAATTTTTGAGGTGCATTAGTCTTTTGGGGATTGCACTCATTTGATAATTTTATGGCTCCAGACAAACCTGCTTGCACAGACGTAGGTGGAGTGACACTGCTGAGGTTGTTATCATGCAGATCAGTGCAACTGGGGAGCTCATTTTGTATGATTCTGCTTTTTTTCACCACTTTTGTTTTTTTTTTTCCAAATACTGTGCTCTTTTCATCATGTCTTGTAATGGCAGTGATATCAATACAAAGTATTTCTTCTTTCAGCCCTTTTAGACAATTCATAATAACTTCCAGCTTTGACAATATCACAGTTAAGCCTCCAGCTTTTCTAGCAATGTCTCTGAGCTCATAGCTTCTTTTGGTAATGCACCAACCAGGTTACAGGAGCTCACAGTAGTTTTTCTGATCATGGAGGTTGCAGTTCAGCTGGATTTTCAGAATAAAATGCCCCAGGTGATATTACGAGGTTTACCAGGGGGCCTGCACAGTGCTGGATTTTCAAATTAAAAGCCCCCAGATGGTACCAGAAGTGTATGGTAGGGCCCTAGATAAGGCTAGATTTTCAAAATCAAAGCTTCTAGATGGACTAGGATTTTACCAGGAGACCTAGACAAGGCTGGGACTTTTTAAAATAAAAGCAGATGGAATCATGAACAAATTTAAAGCTTTAATTTAAAGATCCACTTTGTAATTCAGGCTATTACTCTCCATACCTTAATCCACAATCCCCATTTAAGTTTTAAGCAGTTCACAAAGGAATTATACTTCTCCTGTACATTTTTTGATCGAGGTACTACCTCTTGTTAACTTACAGAAACCATTCAGTTTTAAGAACTATGCTTGAGCTATGCTTGTATTCAACTTAATTTACTTTTAATGTATTTCTTCTTTCAGCCCTTTTGGTTAATTTCAACTTTCACCTTTGACAGTATCACGGTTAATAAGTGTATAGTAGGGCCCTGGATAGGGCTAGATTTTCAAAATGAAAGCTTCCAGATGGTAGCAGGAGTTTACCAGAGCCCTTGACAAGGCTGGAACTTTTGAAAATAAAAGCCCCCAAATGGTATTACAGGAAATTTAAAGCTTTAATTTAAAGCTCCACCTTGTAATTTGGGCTATTACTCTCCATACCTTTATCTACAGTTTTCATTTAAGTTTTAAACAGGTCACAAAGTAATTATACCTTTTTAACGACTATGTAGTTTCAGCTACAGAAACCATTCAAATGTCAAAACATTACATTTATGCTTGCATTCAGCTTTATATATTTTACTTTTTACGGTGGTATTATGAACAAATTTAAAGCTTTTTTTTAATTTATTTTCTGATTATTGTAATAAATTGAGGGAAAAAAACGTCCAATCTTCAATCTACTCCACTTTGTACTTTACTTTATCTATCGTCTTCATTTCAGTTTTGAGCCGGTCACAAAGTAATGACATATTTTTGATCAACTACTACTTCTGCGTACTCTCAGCTACAGCAATCATTCAAATGTCAAAACCTTATGCTCTATACGTATGTTTATGCTTGTTTATTTATTTGCTTTTTATTATTTTCAATAATGCTTTTGAGTGAATTTGTTGTCAGCATTCACATGCAGGTTCTGAAGGAAATGTTTTGTGTAGTTAAAATGTTATATTTTGCTTGATATACTGCTAAGAAAAGATATTCATTTTCAATAATACGGAGGAAAGATTATTCACATTTGTATGGACAAAGAAATGTCTGGTATTCTTATTTAAATATGTTATATGAAAATGAAAAGATTTGTTACAGATCAGGAAGGAATATTGGTTAAGCACAGTCAGAGGATTCAATATTTTCAGACATGCATTGAGAGAAATTGTTAAGCAAAAGGTGCATTTGGTGGTATTATTGCTACATTAGATCTCAGGGAACAGGACAGATGGCATCTTATAAAGAAACAGCCCAAATGTTCTGCTCACACATTGGGTATTTTGTAAGAAAAGATATTAAGACAGCCATAAGGGCCAGATATACTGTATATAATGACTCACAACCCGTCTTTCTATTGTATAAGGATCTTTTTGTTCATCTTCAGCTCTCCTACTTACGATTGGTGTGATACAGAAGGCCAACAAAGAACAACTATCCTTGGTGTTGGAGGCAGGCAGAGCTGAACTGGAAACCATGGCAACACAGTGCTTGCCTCTCTAATCCCTTGGCCCTGCCAGAGAGTAGACAAATACCTGCGCAAGCCCCGGCCTATTCAACACCTGCATAAAAGAAAACCTTCCCAATCTGCACGATATGAAAATACACCAGGGAGGAACAGTTTTGATGGACTGTTTTCCTACAGTATCTCCATATCACACACCACCACAGACAAACAGGCTTGGCTGTTGTTCCCATCCTCTGTCTGTTTAATTCTTCTGGTAAAGCACTCACAGTGGGGAGACACCAGATTTTTTTTTTCCCTCTCCAATCGAATGTAATAAGATAAGCATTTATGTTAGTGACTCCAGCTGTAAACACATGCCGAGTTTTCATTTCTTACAATCATGCATCGAGCAGATGTAATATCTAATACATAAATGTTGCAAGGATTTGACTAGGAGTGTAAATCACTAGTTTCATCACAATACAATAATAAAATGCTCTGGTTTAAAGCCCTAAAGGCAAATTTCTCCCAACAGCCATGAAACATGGATTGACAACAAAGTCCTTTATTAACAGATGTCGAAAATTCGGCTTAATAACAGCCTAAATGTCAAGGTTCATGGACAAAACATTTGTTTTTTTGCTAGTCACCCAGTGTAAGCTTGAGGACATTAACACTGCATGAATTAACTTAGCAACTAGCGTACGTTTCCTCTACCCAAAGCTCATCAAATTACATGTACTAGTTATTATTTTTCTTACTCACCATTGGTTAAAGTCATTGCATCTCCGGACTTTACAGCATTTCAGCCTGCAAGCATGTGTTTTCAACCTAACAATAAGGCTAATATTGCCGTAGTGAAGAAGAAATGGAGTGAGAGTCCCGTCCAGGTCCATCGTGTTTGAGTACCGTAAAACCTCAATTAGTAGCCCAGGCTATTATTTGCTTTAATCTCTGAACTCAACTTATATTTGGGACAGGCCTTTAACTCTTTTTACACAAAACACAATTGGCCATAGGTGTGAATGTGTGCATGAATGGTTGTCTGTCTCTATATGGTAGCCCTGCGATAGTCTGGCGACCTGTCCAGGGTGTACCCCGCCTTTCGCCCAATGTCAGTTGGGATAGGCTCCAGCCCCCTGGTGCCCGCAAGAGGATAAGCGGTTACGAAAAATGAATGAATGAATGTTGTTCAGCAAAGATGGGAAATACAATCAAATTGTTTATTTGAACCATATATATATATATATATATATATATACATATAGCAAGGGCCTCGCTTTAGAGAGGTCGCCATCTTGTGCCGCCATGTATGTAAGGCAGCCCTAGCGGACAATCCAGCCAGCCAGAGAACGCGTTTCGCGTTTTGTGGAGGATTCAGCCTCTCTTCTCGCCCGCTCAGCATCAAACACATGGAGTTCCTCATCTGTATGCTCCGGCTCAAACAGGTATGGCTCTGGGTCTGTGTCCGCTACAAGAAACTCTTCAAAATCGCGTTCAAAGTCGTCCATTGCAGCTACTATAGTCCGGAGATATCGCTAGGCTAAATAAACAGCTGAGCTCTGTTTACCGGCTACGCTGTCAGTCAGTGTGCAGGCTGGAGATTGGTGGAGCAGAGAGGGGAGGGGGTCCCCGCTTGGTATTGTAAATGAGAATGTGTGTATAGAGTGTGCGTGTGTGTTACGCTAGAAGAGTCAGAGTTTGGGACGGAGTCTTTTACCCTCTGGAGTGTAACCGGAGTTTTTGGAGTGCTCAAATAAACTGGCATTTTTCCCGAACGCTCCTCTGGTCTCCTGCTAGTGAGGGATTCATTACAATATCGTAACATGGCTTAGATTACTAAATAAACAATTACCTCGTCGCTAGATAGACCTACTCCTGAAAAACTCGTGTCTGCGCAAGGCTTTTTGTCTCTACGAGTCCACCGTCATTTACCCAATGGGAGGGGTGAGCAAATGAGCCCTGCAATCTAGAATTTGACCACTGATGTCACTGTTTTCAACCCATTTTACACACTGGCCCTTTAATTGAAGTTTTATGGCATTTTATCTTGTAATGGCATTGTTTCCATAAGGTATGTGATTTGTCTGTTGACCTTTATTTTTGTCCAAAATCCAAAATATTTCCACAATGCTGGTTCATTTAAATTGTAAATGACATTATACTCAACAAATTTTTGCTTAGCAGCTTGCCAATAGAGTGTGCCAGTAAACCCGGAACTCCGTTAGCACTTTTAGCACTTCCGGTTCTCTTGTCTAAAAGTCAATACGTTTTTTGAATGGGATTTTGGTAAAATGCTTCAAATAAGGTCTGTGGTTAACAAAGGCTTAAGCAAGTTTCAGGTTTTGTTCTACGACATAAAACACGTCAGTAAATACCCTACTTGTGAATTTTGAAGCTTTTATGTGTCTTAAAAAAGGCGGTTGCTAACAAGTTGCTCAATACGACTACAAACCCTGTCGGGGACATTAAACGTCATCAGCCCCGAACAGGCAAGAGTGCTGGCAGTCCGCCATTACAGCTTCTTATTTAGCTTAAACAGTCCGATATCCCCATTATACAATGTTTTTAAAATAAAGTGGCCGAAATCAGTTAAAAGCTTAATGGTGGTGACGTCAAGAGTCATGCGACCATGGAGTAGTCATGAAGTCCGTTAAAGCGTTAGCTTTTTACTTCTCGCGATCGCATTTAAGCTTCAAATGCAGTATGAAAGGCGTTTATATGTGAAGATTATCTCGCTGAACAAAACCTGTAAGTATCATAAACTTGTATTAGCCACAGAGCTTATTTTCTGACATAATCCAAAACGAAATGCAAAAATCAGTCAGCCCTGGCACACTATATCAGCCTGCTGTTGTTTGATACAGAATTTCAAAATAAAGACATATCCTAAACATGATGATATGGGTCGATGTTTTCTCTTATAACATTGAATTGTTGATCATTGAATTGATACCCTGATCAAGATCCAAGGATCATTACATTGCTTTGACTTATGATTGTTTGTGTCATCTTCTTATGGTTCAATTAAGGTTTTGTGAGTTATTGTATATTTTTTCTCATATTTTCTCTTACAGGTCTTTTTATGTAACATTTTACCTTTATATACACAAGATGGCATGTAAGCACCTACTGTGATAAAGCTGCTGCAGTTCAAAGTGTACGTCTTTGTATAACTGTGAAGAGATGGTGAAAGCTGCAGTGAAAGCATTTCAGTGGTGGTGAACTTGTTAGCAGGAGGCATGCAATTACCACATTTTGTAGTAGTTATTTAAAGAGGGTTTTGAAGGTGCAGTCTCCAATTCTGTGTGACAGCACAGATTAAACCTCGAGTGATATTGTACATGGGATATCAATTAGACTAATAAGGTAATATTAAATGGGTATGTTTAATTGGCATGGAGAAGCTGATAATTTGAGTGTTTCTACCAGTCACATTTATCTTTCATATTGTGCTGTGATCAGTGAACCTGAAACTCATTGTAATATCAAAGAAGAATAGAAAAAGCAGAGTCTTGATTCTTGTATTGACTTGATGTCCTTGAACTTTTTTTTCAAAGTCCATTATTCAAGATGGATAGTGGATAATGTGATGGACTGTGTAATTACGTCTGTGATAAATAATTACTGAAAATGGTGCTGTTAACAAAATCTAATTAAAATTCAAATGGAGGAAAAAAAAAAGGTGAGATTGTCTTACATGACCCTTACAGTGTCACTGTGACCCTCTGTCTCACTGCACCATCCAGGCATGGAAGACAGGCTTCACAACAGGAGGGTTTTGGAATAGGAGTATAATTTGAATTTTAAAATAGCTCAATAAAACCTGTTTGACGCACAAGTAATTTGTTGTTTTCTGTGTTTGTATTCAGTCGTTTTGTGTCTCTTACAAGCATTCGCATCAACCCTGTGTGCTTTTTTTTTCGCATGAATGTTTCAATAAACACACACACAACAGAAAGTTTCTACACACTGGGTGAATCAGCCCACTTCAAACCTTAAAATCGTCATCATAAAGCAATCTCTAACAAAAGAAACAATCCATCAGCTAATGAAATTTTCAAAAAATAAAAAGAATTCATAACAGATAATTAAGCGGAGGAGGCTGACTGGAATACAGCAGCTGGTTCATTCATGAGCAGCAAGGACATTTAAGTCTGATTCACTTTATTCTACATTTGTAAATGCATCACATGCAGTGCTCAAAGCCGGCTGGTACTCACCAGTACACAGTACTGGCACTTATAAATTTTATTCTTTGGTGTATCATGACTTTTTCATGCGCACCAGCACTTCTCAAAAGCTGCTGGGACTCTTTTCTGCCCTCTCCAAATCAGGTTCTCAGGCTGATTGATAACAGCCCTACGGCCCTGTCTACACTTATACATATATTTCTGAAAAAGGAATATATTCTTCTAAGTCTTGGCTCTCGTCCACATCTTTTAGGTCATGAAAACACAACGTTTAAACACTTGCTAAGGTGCAGATTTTTAAAAACTGGTTACTGTTTATTGGTGTGGACATGTATAACGGGAAACACTGGTACTGACATGATCTCCCCATTGTTGCTCGGTGTAATGAGCATAAGCAAGAAACAACAACAATGGCAGTACTAATAACTACTCTAAATTTACAGTATACCTCATACTGTTACGTCATTTTACAGACAATCAGAGGCATCTGCTGCACAAAATGTATTTGCTCAGCATCTGTGGTTTAAAGTACATGAGAACTATATTTTTTGATCAGGCCTGGTCAAACCTGCAGATGGTGGGATACATTCCAGATTGTAATTGCTGCAGATGAGAAATGACTGAAAACTTTATGTCCAGCATCCTTCTATTAAAAGGGAATAAACGATGATGTGATCATTAGGAGGTGATTTGAAAAAGGTAACGTTAGCCTGTATACTTTGCAACCTTTGTGGCGAAGGAAGACTGTTAAAGACTAACGTTAGCGGCGGCCATTTGGAGTCGTTTTTGCATTCTAATGTAGATGAAGATATTTTGTTAAACGGAGGTCTGTGGATAGAATTATTTTTTTGAAACCAAGGGGAAAATATCAGTTTTCAAAAATATCTGTATACCCGTAGACAAGGCTAAATAATCTTGTTACTTAGGGGGCACGTAGTGATACTACGTAGGCTACCCAGGGGCGCACCACGTGACGGTATCCTGTTTCCTTCCTGCTTTTCTCTGTCAGCAGTTGTTCTAAATCAGTGGTTCCCAAATGGTGGATTGCGGTCCAAAAGTGACTCACGAACATGTCAAGTTTGGGGACCCAACCCAGATCTTGCGGGAGTGGGCGGTTTGAGCTTTGCTGCGGGCGGGAACGGGTGGCTAAAAAAAACACTGCAGGATTGGGATGTAGCCTATAGCGACAGGATGGAGTTCACAAATGTTGTGGAAAAGAAGCTCAAACAAGGTCTGAAGGCGCACTGAGCCCTCTACTTCCCAGCGCTCTCAAAGCTGGCGTGTTTCATCTTCAGTATCACCGCATCCAGTGCGCCTTCAGAGCGGGCCTTTAGTGTCTGTGTGCGCATCTTGGAAGAGAGATGCACGGGATTGGGACCGCAGTTGGTCAGCAACATTCTCTTCCTCCACAGCAATATTATGGCCAAGTGATTCATTTGTTAAATTCATTCGTTAACTTTGTTTGTTTTATGTTATTTATTAGTGTTATTTGAGCCACTCACAGCCTACTCTCGTTGCTATTTGTTAATTACATAAAAAGGCGTGATGATGCCGGTGTTACTGAGCATAGGCTTTATCTTTATCTCATTAATGTTTCTTATTCAGGTCTCTCTTAGAAAAGAGACCTTAATCTCAATCACTGCGTGATTATATAAATGTAGAAAAATAAATAAAATGAAGAGGAAGAGCACAGAATATGAAACAGCCTTTATTTCAATAAATACTAAATGAAAACAACGAAATAGGAGCGATATTCCTGACCAGTGCGTCAGAAGACATACAGGCCAGGGAAATGAAACAAACAACCCCATGAATCTCTTTATTAATAGCCTATAAAATGACATGTTTTCTCCTGCGGACGGGAGAAGACACAAAATCAATGCATCTCTATTATTGTGCGGAAATAAATTCTCAGAGTTTTGCGGGAGCGGGCGGGAGTGGACATACACATTGCGGGAGCGGGCGGGAGTGTAACACACACGTTGCGGTTGCGGGCGGTAATGGCCAGAAATTCAGCGGGAGCGGGCAGGAGCGGGATGAAGAAAACAGTCCCGCGCAGGGCTCTACTGTGTGGACCTTGAACTAATGACTAAGGAGAAATCTGGACCCCATTGCTGGACCATTTGGGAACCACTGTTCTAAATAACGTTACATTACTTTAATATTGGCCTGGCTCCAAATGGGCACACAAAGACAACACGCACAGAGTCAGGAGATGACACAACAGAACTTTGAAAGTCAAATCCTACACCACTAAATGCAGGCCAGGAGCAGCAGGGTAACTGCTAGCAGTAATGACCCCATTCATGTAAAGTTGGCATCAAGCGACCTGTGGTTTAAAGTAACTTCGTTTGTGTCATTTACCTGTCACTTGTGAACCAACTCTAGAAATGACTCGTTTCTTTTGCTTCAGACTTGCACAGTTAATACAACTGCTGCAAAACTGCATCACATTTTTCAAATGATTTGCCGACTGATGTTCTTAAAGAGCTAAAAAGTCTGCAGAACGATCAAATCAAACTTCATTTTTTTTATTATTGCTAGAGAGTAGACAAAGACAACACACTACAGCCCAGCCAGCTCTCCCCTCCTACCTGCCTCTTGCAGTCACAGCTCTCACAGTCTCCAGGAGGAGACAGCCGGGGCCTTCGGTGTCTGTAGTACGGGCCAACCACAACAGTGCTTACCATCTGCTTCCAGGCTTGGCGTCACCTGAAACATCTGCTGCTAGAACTCTTTATGGGTGACCCTCAGCTAAAGAGGGTGTCGCCTCTGCTTGGCCACATCCCCCTGTTGTGTTGGACCCCCGCTGGTAGAACCTTTCTGTACATGCACTAACAGGTAACTCAGCGGCTGAGTCACCTCGACCTACCTCCAGATTAGGCCTCAACTCAGTCTGTGTTATTCACCGGAGCTTTTCACAACCTCACTTTCTGACTCTTCTATTAAGTGTACCCAAAAGTAAGTAAGGGGAAATAAAAAAAAGATGCAGCATTTGCCCAGCACCATGTTTAGACTCTATCCCTGCTGTGCACTCTGGACATTGATCATTTACAGTGTTTTCACTCCAATCTTGTTGCTAGCAAAGTCATACAAGTGTGACAAATTAGACAGACACACAGGGAACATACACTGACCATGGGCATCGCACGCCAAGAAAGGCATGAAACCTAAATGGATGGAACAGTTGTGATTTGCAGAAAGGGAGCTCAGTGTGTTTTTGTCTGGATCCCGGCAGCAGCAGCGACGGCAGGCAGAGGCACAACAGCTTTTTGTTTGCCAGTGTGGTCACAAGACAGTTTACAAGGGAAGCACATCCACCACTAATGGAATGAATAAAATGATTTATTTAGTATGTGCTTCCAGGATATTTGATATGCTTGGCTACGTTTAGCCCATAGCCTCATCATAATGAAACAGCAAGCAGTCAGAGTTGCAGAAGAGGCATCTTACTGGAAGAGGAGAGAAAACTGTGCCCGAGGCTCTGTTAAATGATGCTCCTCGTCCACAGTCACACCCTCATTTCTCTTCTTGTCAATACAATTCTCAGCAACAGAGACGGCTGATATACATCAAAAATATGCCTGATTACAAATTACGGTTATTCTGTTGAGAAATGTCTCCAAATGAATAACACTGTTACATACATCAGCCATTTATATACATGATGCTGCTTACTCATATTCATTCATTGAATGCCAGGGCCAATTTAGTTAAAAATGCTCAGATCCAGTTAATTCAATGGCCCATGAAAATCCTAGAGGATGATGTAGTTCTTAAACTGCATGGTATAGCCTAATGTCTTCTTAACGTCAGCTGTATTAAGATATTGCATGAATCATGTTATGCAGACGTTTTGTGTGTTGTATTGAATACTAAATTCATTTCTCAGTATTAAAAAACATAGCTCTGAAAGAAAGCTGCACCAGAATCCCCCAGTGTCTTCTTTTGAACCGCTTTCTGGTTATTTACTGGTTGACAGAATTGTTTCCAAAGACTTTCGGACATTCGTTTTTATGACTCTTGTTCCCTTGACTCTCTTCAATCTTAGATGCTACTGACCTTTTTATTTTTTTTTTAAACTGAAACAGAAAACAGACGAAGCAGTAGGGAAATTTACTCTCTTTTTTTTTCGACTGTTCTGCCTTTTCTGTTGGTCGAGACTGCTCAGTGTCTTTACTGGCTTAAATTAGCCAACAGTGTGCCTCAGGGATCCATTTTTGCTCTTATCTCTGTATGTAGCTCTAATTGGCCAAATAATTCCCAAACGCCCGTCAGTATCCAATCATAAAATTCAGTGGCTTTAGAAGATTGTACCTCTTTAAAGACTAAGAGAGTAAATATAAAATAATCCACAATACAGTCACCAAATATCTTTCTGTCAACACCGGATGTCTGTGAGAACTGAAGAGATTTTGGATTATGATTTAAGCTTAAAAGCTGCTTGTACCACAAAATATGTTACAAACACAGCAGTACACGCTTTCACACATGGCACCTGCTCAGCACTGTGGCAAAAAATGCCGCTTCAAGGTTTGTTACAAAGAAAATTTTTAGAAAACCACTTTCTTTCTGACCTTTGGATCCCCGTTGTGTTTAGCCCTGGCCAACATCGCCGACCTTGTATCGACATCAGCGCCACGGGGAGAGCACTCGTCTGGTCCAAGGTCAAAGCGAGAACTATCGGCGGCCTTTGCCATCATGACACATGGTTTCAAATGATCTGCCTGGCAACCTCAGGCTGTCACACATTTTAGTTTTATCGCCTGGTTATATGTGTCCTACACTGGATTTTATACTATAACACTATACACTATAAATCTCATGTTCCCTAAGACTAGACTGAGTCAATTTACTTTTATCTCAAACTGAAAAATAAATTAGAAG
Source organism: Epinephelus fuscoguttatus (assembly GCF_011397635.1). Classification (NCBI taxonomy): domain Eukaryota; kingdom Metazoa; phylum Chordata; class Actinopteri; order Perciformes; family Serranidae; genus Epinephelus; species Epinephelus fuscoguttatus. The sequence continues at coordinate 18,002,926 of NC_064770.1, read as the reverse complement.
TACATGACACTGTCCATTTTCTGGAAAAAATTGAAATCAATAAGGTATTTGATATATAGGGCATTGCGTTAGTTCAGGCAGAGCCCTGGCATCATATTCATATGGGTGTACAGGGCACGCTTCATGGCCTGACCTTGTACATTCTGCTGATACTCTCATGCCGACATTTCATGCTGCTGCAAAACAAGTTTGTATCCAGCAGTAGGCTCTTTTTGGCAGAAATGACTGTTTTTCTTGTTTCTCGCTGCTGGTCGTGTTTCGAATTTTGTTTCCCCATTGAATACTGCTTCCTACTGTAGTGCTGCTTACAGGCAGGGTTTTGGGTTAGGGTCAGACATCACAAATATGACTGGTTGGGGTCAGAGTTAGGGTTACATAAATCTGTGAGGAAAGACAACGTCACAGGGATATTTGTGTCAAAGGTTCTGTACAACCCAGTCTCACTCCAAAGTCATCGAAGAGTGACTTGCAGCGTCAGACACCAACAAAAAGAAGCTGTCCTTTAATTTGGCATAATACCCAGCCAGTTGCCATTATAGTTTAACAGCAGCGTCAGGGGGAAACGCAGCAGGACAAGAGCGAAAGTTTAAAGCAGGGAAGTCCAAGTGTGGTGAGTGGGAGGGGTGGTGAATGGGTCAAACAAACACCCACCTTCACCCTGGAGAGCGGTGTTTGTGTCTTGTAAGTTTATAAAGCCAAATCCTGTTCTTTTTTCCTAAACCTAACCATGTGCTTTTGTTGTCTGAATCCAATTATGTGCGTTTTGAAAGAGATTGTATGTAAACGGTAAACTTTCTGTGAAAACAGAAGTGTATTTTGAAAGAAGACAATGTATGTAACAGACAGAACTTGACAGGGTGTCCCAGAACGTCAACAACCAACGCACCCAGGGTGCCTTGCACGTCGTATCTAGACGTGGAAAGTCCAAGACCAAATGTTGATAAGTGACAAGGATAGAGAATATGCTGGTTCTGTATGTTACTCTGGAAAAAAGCATTTGGTCGCTGAGTCTCATTCCCAGGTTGTCAAATACTTTGGGTTGGCAGTCGGACTGAACCACCAACCCAAAGCATCGTAACGTAACGTAAAGTTACGTAGGTTAGGTTTAGGAAAAGAAACATGATGACATACTTTTGAGTAACTTTTAGTTCTCACACAGTGTTGAACACCAACCTCCTGCAGACGAACAATGGTCTCCTAGGGAAGAGTCCTGTGCTTGTTTGAGCCATCTGCCACCCCAACCTGCCTCCTCACACAGACATTTGGTCTTTATACTACTTCCGTCTTTACTACTATCATCATAATAGTCACATGATTGCAGCCTTTCTGATGATGTGGGCTATACACATATTACTGGCTCGCAATCGCATGGATTGTGTACGGATTGTGGTGCATTAATAGTGCATTAGAACAGCCTGTACAATTTGTATCATGTGCATGTTCTTCTGAAAATAACCAACATACTGAGCTGCACCAGAAGGACAAGTTTTTGCTCACATTCAAGAGAAACTTGAAAATATGCCCAGCACATATCCTGCTCTACTGTAAGTATATTTTATGTTTTACATCTCAAATAAAAAATATTTTGCCAGCATTCAAGGGGAATTGTAACATGCCTATTGCATAGATGAAGATAAGAAAGGATATATGGCTGTTATAGCTTTGTTGTTTTGGGTGTCTAAAATGCTTCCTCTTATTAAATATTAAGCAGCACAATCATCATCCCTGCTTGGAGTCTGTGAGAGGTTTCTTCATGAGCAGAACAGTTTCTGCTAAATCTGTTTGCAACAAATACTTGATTGCCTTATTTGTTTCTGACAGAAATTCAGTTAACGTCAAACTGAACTTAGATCACTCAACATGAATATTTATACTTTATCCTAACTTTTTGGTAATTCAAATGATCCCATGTTGGTATTTCTGTGATATCAGCCTGTCATAATTTAGTCTAAATTTTCTTTTTATGTGCCTTTTTTTCTTTACTTTAAATAAATTCATTAACCATAAAAGTAGGAACCGCACTATGAGCAGTATTAAATTTAGATTTTTTTTTTTTTTAGTGTTTGCATACTGCATTGCTCTTCTAATAACACTGGGCACAGCTCTACCTGTCTGTCCTCAGGGATCCACCTGGCACTGCCTCATCAATAACTTGGCTTACAGGCAGTGTCTGCTCACTGACTACAAAACACAACGGAAACAAATTAAATTCTTAATGAGCACAGCCCATCACTAATGACTGTGCAAAGTCAGTGTAGTGTTGCACAACACTTATATCAGCAAATTCAAACTATATAGCAATTAAAATTCTGTAATTTATGTAAGACGGGGCAAATTATTCCTCGCCAGAAGAGCACTAATGTTGTCTCATGCACATTAAAGCTAATGCCTCACTTTTGGTTCCTGTTTTGCTCCACCATTGTCACTATAATCCTGACTTTACCCTCTTGTTTTTTTTTTGTGTTTTTTTTTTTTAAGAATTGTTATAATGCAAGGTGAGATGTCTGAAACAACAAAACAAGATGATGGCAAAAAACAAAAAAGAAAAAAACGCACAGTGCATTATTTTCTGTATTGAAATGGCTTGGGATGCATTAGCACATCTATTCCACAACTACTCACCAACTGAAAAGTTCAACAGTTTGGGAAGGTAGTGCAGTGCCTGTTCAAAACATGCCTTTTCAGAAAGAGGCTAATTGCTTGGCCTCCAGTATGACTTGAGAGCGACTCATCAAAACAACTTCACACCCAACACTACGCTCTCTTGGTTCCTGAATAACACACCTGCCATGACATTGTTGCATCCCTTAGCAGTGTTAGCGTATCTACGTCATCTGGGTGCAAAAGCTCACAGGAATATTTTATGGCCTCAATGAAGTCCGGTAACAAAAGAGTTCATTGCAAAAGTTACATCACTGATGCTTGAAATGTTTGACCTTCAGTCTCTCTTTCTGTATCTGTTCTTGAAAGCACTGTCGCAAGTGACGGAGAGTGAGCTGCACCTAGCATTCCGTTAGCCAGTGTCACCATTAATAGGGGTCCCCTTTCAAGACACTTCAAAGCGTGTACATAACACGCTACAAATAAATATGTCCAGTGGATTTCAAGTGCTTGCACTTGACATGGCACTTCCTTGGGTCCTCAGCAAAACACCGGCCAAGTGTGAAGTCAAATGGGTGAACGGCTGTCGAGAAAATCAGAGGACCGACTCCTACCATTTTAGTTAGATACATTTGTCAAAATCCACCTACCAGTATCTCTAAAGCTCTCTAATTAACATGTTGATTAAACGGATTAAACATCATGGTTTTTAAATCTGTACAGAACCAAAGTGAACAAGAAAACAATTGTTGACTACATACAAGGGTTGAATGAACCTACAGGCAGCAGGTAACATCAGAAAACTTTTGTTGGAGGTGATCCCAACAACTTGACCGATTTGCCTAGTGTGAGTAATATCTTAATTATGAATTACTTTGTCCTCCAGACCTCCAAACATAGCAAGCCCATGAAAAGCATATAAGTGTCTAGTGGACTATAACTACTTTATGTGCGGTTGGGTGCATGACTGAAACAACTGCCGTCTTGTTTTTGGATGGGTGAGTAAATGTGCTTGAGTATAACTGTCTTTTATATTTCAACTCTGTACACAGATGCACAGTTATCAGGCTAACATTACGAACTAATGTTAGCTAACCTTAGCTACTACGTTTTACCTACTAGGTCAACCATTTTCAGAGGTCTGGTAAAACGCTGTTAAAAATCTGGGTCAGTCATAGCATATTAGTTGCATCCAACTCGAGGCATCATTAACACAATGCATTAACGTTTTTGTTGTTGTTGTTTTATTCACATCTGACTGATTTTTTATTTTTTATTTTTTCCTCATCTTGTTACGGTGGTGAGGTCTTGTGCCGCTCCGGACCAAGACGATATCCAACTCCTGTCTACCTGGCAGGGGACAGAGAGATGCCGCGACCAGGGTGAAGATCAGGAACCCGGTGTAGCGGACAGCTACACACAATGTACACAAAGTATTTTCTGTACTTAAAGTGGCCTTTGGTTTTTTTCCAATTTAATCAATTGCAACAGGAAATCACTGACATTTGAGCAGTGTTAGTTGTCTTAGCATCCAGCAGCCCTCCATCCAGACGGAGCACTAATATGTGACATCATATGCAAAGACGCTATTTGACTTGGAACAGTAGCTGGTTACCTGGCAAGAAATAGTCTGGCACATAACCTCTGTAAAACAGCAAGCAGTCAGTTTTACACTTCTGTTTATGTACGGATTAAACAAACAAGATATAAGGTGTTAATTGATGATCTGTTAGGGTGCTGCTAGGTGGATTGAGTTACCTTTTGACAGATCCAAGGTAGCTGTTTCCCCAGTGTTTACTTGCTAAGCTAAGCTAACTGGCTACCTAGCTTAACTACATAACTTCATATTTACCGTGCAGATCTGAGAGGTATTGATCTCCTCAACTAATTCTCAGCAAGAAAGCCGAAAAGCGTGTTTCCTTAATGTCAGAGTATTTATTTTAAGCCAAAACTGGCACCATGCCTCAGTCTACACCTGCTCATTTCGGGTTACTTATGATTTTGGAGTGAGTGCTGGAGTTTGTGATGGGTGGTCTTTATACAGATGTCCCTTACACCCATCATGTTTTCCTTCCAAATTGAACATTAATTAAGGATGTCTCCCCTGTGTGAGGGCAAACAGACTTGAAAATGATCTGCACTCTGCCGAAATGGTGGCAGCCTTGAGATGAGGCATAATCACAGTTGTTGATGCGAGTGCAGAGCTTGCAATTCTTCTGTTCATTAGTATAAAAAAACAGAATATACATCAACTTGACACAAACAGAAGTCTTACAGCCGGGCATAATTAATCACTCCCCGACACAATCTACGTCTAATGAGCTATCCAGATTGTAAACAGTTTATCATAAAATGCTTTTGAGATCTAAACTCTGCACATGCTCGCTACATGTGGAATATCTCTGTGATTATATCAAAGACGAAAAGCGGTAAGAGTGAAGCTTTTCACCAACAATGTCATGAATAAATAAAGTGGAGAAAATAAGTCAAAGCATCTCTCTGCAGAATTAGCATGATGTTAAAAACAAACTTTCAAGCTTCTTCTCTGGTGATTAATAGCTTGCATGCCATTTGGATACAGTTTGAAAGAGAATAACAATAAACATATCTAGTGTTACATATTACTGGTTTGTAAAAAGAAAACATGTAAAAGTACTTTTGCAGAGTGTTTGTCGACACTTGATATATATGATCTTAAAAGTAAATACAACTGGAAAAAACTGAGATAACATAAGGCATTTAAAGCAGTGAAAACATGGAGATAAAAAGAGTTGTACTCTAAAGTGCCATAGCCGAGTATAATGGTGAAGATGGTTCAAAATTATTTTCTATTACTTTCCACTTTCGTCCCTGTGTTGAAGAAATATATTGTTGTTAGTCTGCTGGACTGATGAGCGGGTGTGACGGATGTATTCATGTGCTGTGTGATGACAATGTACAAGTGTTTACTGCAGGATGGTGTCCTGGCATGTTGCATTCTTCAGGGGACACAAATCAAGCCTCCATTGTAAGCTCGTCAGTCATCGCTGTGTTTTGGCAAACTGCTCAGCTCTCACAGTTGGACGCTGGCAATACCAGTTCTGTCGTGTCAAAATAATGATAGGACACTGCAGCATTTTAGTCTCATTATGGAGTTTTTGGGGCCTCTTTCTGAAATCCAAAAGTGGAAAACTGAATTTTAGAATATTTGAGAAGAAATATTTTTAAGATTTCCATACAGCAGTTAGGACAGTCAAGATGACTTTACATGGACATGTCATAATACTAGAGGAGCACTTACATATGTAAGAAGTGACGGTTGGTTTTTGTGGTCTTTGTCCAGCCCCCTCTCCACTGTGATTGGACAGCTGGGTAAAAAGTGATAGTGATGAGCGCAGCATCACTGAAAGCTGAAAATGTTTCAACACTTGGTGTATTGTAGGCCCATCATAATATGCGATGAGTCAGTTAATTGCAAGGTAAATTAAAAGGGAGACAATAACTTTTCCGGCCACGATTAATTGCCACATTCATGCATGTTTGTTTTCCTGTCTCTCTCCACCAAAGAGACTGGACGACAAGAGCATTCACAATTAATCGCCCAGCAAAATTTGTTATCGTGACAGGCCTAGTGTATTGTATAAAATGCCAAACCTGCAGCGCTGAGCGCAGAATAGATGATAAGGGCCTCATCCCACTGCTGGTGTTTGTAGCGTAGCAAAAATATGCGCCGCTCCCATTGCAAAGAATTTAAAAAAAAAATTAACTGGCCCCAGGGAAAAAAAAAAAAAAAAAAAAACGTTTTGGTGGAGACGGCTCCTAACTGACTGGTATATGGTAGAACTGCTCCATTTTCATTTCATGCTTTAACCAGTGTGATGCATGAACTGATGTTATCAGGTAAACTGAAAAGGGAAATTGCATTTGGAAACACATTAAAATGCATACAATGGTGGATGGGTCCATCAAACCCTGGACTTTCACCTGGGAGCCTGGTGTTCGCTTCCCATATGAATGTAGAGCCAAATCATGATGTATTTTATAAACCTAACCATGTGCTTTTGTTGACATCCCAGGGTTGGTAGTGGTGTCCTGGAACATCAACAGGAGACCCAGGAGGATATGTAGTGCATTATATGTAGACATGAAAGGCCATCGACAAAGCGGCAAAATGTGAAGGCTTGGGAAGAGAATGTGCTGGATATTTCCAGATTAATCTGGAATGCCGTATTTTCAGACCTGAAAATGTGACCCACATGAATCACGCAAATACCTATCCGTAAGGTTAGTGAAATGGATTGGATCTGAGAACATCTATAGGCTGATGTGCTTGAATTTCTTTTTCCTTTCAAGTATCTACAAAGAAATTTGTTCATGTTTAGCCTGAGCGCAACCTACGAATTTTAAAAGGACACCTGTGGGTGAGAGAAAGTCCATTAGCTGCATCTTGGCTGTTTAAATGAGTACAGTGAGAGAACTCTCTGGGAGAAATAACAAAATCTGAATTCCACTCTAAAAAGGGAACTTGCCAGTTAACAGGGTTTGTAGCATAAGTTCACCAACTGGGAAAAACACCAGCTAGCTAGCCGCCAGTTTGAACGCTACTTGGTAGACAGCCTACTCCCCAAGGCTGCAAACCCCAGAAAGTGTGCTTAATAGAGGGATCTGTATATTCTCCTGTTTTTTGTCTTTTGCCAATCACATGCCTGAGTGTCCCAGACCAAATGGGCAGGATGGATTCACAACACAGGAGTCTGAATGAAACTCCCAACATTTGCCAGCAAAATGTTCCAAACACTGCAAAACCCTATAGTGTTAGATGCCTGCAATTCATGTAGCTAAAGTTTCAATGGTATGTAGCTGTGTTGAGGCAGGATTTAATAAGTAACATTAGTCACCAGCTGCAGGGAACTATCCAAAGAGACTCTGCACACATGTGAATCACCGACTGTCTTACATTTGTCTGTGAGAGTGTTTTTTTCTTTCCATGAAAAATCAAAACAACGTGATGCATTCTCCAACCGGAGCCATCAGTCTGTCATTTCTATCAAACCTGAATTACTACTAAGTGGCAGCTGTTAGCACTGAAAGTCTACACACACCCGATCCTACAGTTCCACTACACCGATAAACAAAGCAGTGATCACAGCAGTGAGCTGTCCTACCTTACAACAGCTGTTTTTTTGTTTGTTTTTAACATATCCAACACATTTTTAAGACAAGTAGCTGAGACACTCCTGAGTCATCAAGGTTGTTAGTTAAATATTTATACATCCCAATTTGGAAAACAAGCAATCCCCCACACAATTTGTGACTGGCTAGTGTGTGCTTTAAAACTCACTGGATTAGAAAAAATGAGTAGCTAATTAGAGTGCAGTAGTTGGCATAACTTGCACAGTCCCATTGATTTTTTCTTTGGGGATGGGAGTTTCTCAGCAGGAGTCAAACACACTGTCGGTGTATTAATTTGAAAACCATACAGCTGGAGGCCCGTGGGCACCAGCCCAGTCAGCCCGATTCAATTTCTGTGCTTGAAAATGGGTAAGTGATACTCCAAGTGGCCAATTTATACACCTATCTGAAGCCCGGAGAGCCTGTGTGCTTATAAATCACTGGATGCATATAATTATGTACTGTGTGCTGAAAGGGATGTTCCCTCTTGGGATATTGAACACTTTACTTCACACTGCAGTTTACTGCACCACGACTCCTCTTTAACTTCCCTTACCATAACTTTCTCCTCTGCTGCTCTCTCTCTCTGCACCTGCAACCCAAAAAATGGCATCAGTGGGAAACCCATCTATGGTCACTGACAGGAAATCCTCTTGGCACAGACGATTAGCTGATTTCAAACTTTACTGTCAGCAAAGAGGGAGCGCTCCATTCAAGGAAAGCCAGGGTTGTACAGCCAAATGGTTGTTTTCCAACCACCTCCACCCCTCAAGAGAATAATTTTAGCAACAATGGGGACACAACTTTTTGACGTCACTTTATTTCAAACTTCTAAATATAACAAATCGACTTCTAACAATTATTTTTCCCTCCTGGGGCCGTGAGATTACGCAGTTGCTAAATGCAATCCGGAGAAAGTGTTGAATTCCCACACCCACATTCTTAGAAACATGCACAGACACACGTATACACACACACAGATACTGTCTACACTCACAGAAATACACATATTTTTAGCCATTCCCTGTTGTATCCTCACTTCCAACAGTGCTTTCAACTCCGTGAGCCTGTGAGTGGGAATAAGTGTTTCTTGGATGGAGCCCATATTGATACAATAGAGCAGATAAAGCAGAATTAGCTGGGTTCATAGAGTGCAGGGCCAAAAGTGTAACTGTCATTAAGGCTCGGACATGTAAATTGTATAGGGGTACTATTAAGAACTGAAAAAGAACACAAAAAAAGACAAAAAAAAAAAAAAAAAAAGCTCAAGATTTGGCATGTTTTTATTACCTATGTATTGAAAACATACTTAAATCTTAATTTTTTTTATCTAAGCCTATAATCCTGTAGGGGATCAGTGTGTGTGTGTGTGTGTGTGTGTGTGTGTGTGTGTGTGTGTGTGTGTGCGCGCAAGTAACTGAGTGAGTGTATCTGTCTCTCCATGGCTAATCTTGCAAACTACTGGACCAATCAGCCTAATATTTTATATGCAAATGTATGACTGTATGTTCAAGAAACTTTATTGAGTGTTTCATATTATCATTGACTGCTGATTCCTCACTCAACTTAACCAGCCAGAAGAGGCCGCAAGTTTTCCTGAAATCGGATCTGCTAAAAACAACAAGTTACACATTCTGGCCTTTGTCGTGGCTTAAACTACCATAGAAAAGTTTGGTCTTATTTTAAATCTTAAACTGGAGAATCTGCAGATTAATTCCATACTTGATATGCTATGATCCACTTAAGTTTTTCATGGTAAGAGATTATTTAGTCCCCATTTTTGCTATATTTGCATTTGCATCTAGACTTAAAGTTGTTTATTGGCAAAATTCAATATCTGCATTCATAAATATGTCATCATTGGTGTATTATTACCTCCACCGATAATCTGACTGGTTAAAGGAGAATTTCGGATTTGTTGTACATTGGGCAGGTAATTCGTTTGGGGAGGTTCCATAACGTTTCGCCATCTTGAAAATCCATCCGCCAGCAAGGGACATCTAGCACTACCAGGGAATAGCCCCGCCTTCGGCGTTTCCGTTGAGAGCCAGGCAAGCGCTGTGTGACTGAGAAGCCGAAGAAGAGGAGCAAGAGGTGTTTCGCTACTACCTCGGCACTACTGCAGCATAACAAAGTCCCACTCTTTGAGCATAATGCAGGGTCGTGCATATGCAGCATCACGGGAGATGGAATCCTCGTCGCCAAGAAAGCGCAAAAGGGAATCAAAAAGGCAACGTGACCGGCAAATTCAAAAAACGAGGGTCAACATCGGGGTAGCCTTTCCCAGGTGGAAAGAGCTGCTGAAGGAGAAAGGTAATGCAATGCCGATGTCAGCGGCGCAGTGATGCAAGGACAGGGATGAGGTGTGTGAGGTTGATTATCGTTCAAAGTTACCGCTGCGCTCTGACCCTCCTGGTGCGTAGTCCAAATAAATATCCAGAAAGAACAACAATAGTTTGAGGATCGCACACAGATATGTCCGTCAGCAGAGGTCGTGTGAGGTTGAGCCACTTGTCAGTTGTCAAAAGACAAGACGTGATTGGTTTGTTTGAATTTACACCCGCCCCAACAGTCCTACGTTGTAAACACAGCCAGCATGGTGAGGAGGGGGTTTGTCAACTCGTGTCGCGTGTGTCTGTGTAGGAGCCTGAATGAATACTCCATGAAGTATCAGATGACATGGTTTCATCAGTGTCATCATAGCTTTTTGGTACACAGTGGCTACAGTTGTTGCAATACGCGTTTGAAACAGTGAGGCGCTAGAGTGCACTATCAGTTTGAATGCAATATATGATTTCAATGTTAGATGGGAGAAATTCCTACACACTGTGGTTTTAAGGCCAGGACAGACGATTTCACTAGGCACAGTTTCAATCTGGTTTTGTTGCGTCCACCGCACAGCATCATATCACACCTGGAGCATTTCAGAAGTGAAGCATTTTGCCTGCATGATTCTGTAGACTTGCAGATTTTGTTGATGTAGTCATTTTTTGTCAATTTTAATAGTGTTATTTATTGTAAATTCCTACTTTGTTGTGCTGTGTCCTACAGACAGAGATAATACTGTGCAAAGTCCGGTGTCCAAAGTCCAGTTTTGTGCCGGTGTTTTAGTTATTTACAATATATTTATCCTCAGAATCATATATCTATATTTCACATACAGTGCCTCTTGGTAGGAAAACTTGATCTGCTGTGTGCAAAGTGCCATGGCTCCATCAAAATAGACGAGGCTTGTATTTTTATGATGTTCTGGGATGCTTCTGAAACAGACTGCAACGCATGTGCTGGAGTTACAAGTATTGTCTAGAGTGGCTGTGGTCAGCCCGGCTGATGCCCAGTGGTGATCTGCACTCTACTGAGTGCACTTTCGGGTTTTTTTTTTTTTTCATGCTTTCCTATTTGGTCTACAAATGAATCACGTCTTTCAGATTTCATTCTTGAGCTTCTAAACAGCATGAAACAGTACAGTCTGATCACAAGGTTAGATTTGTTGTCCATGCTGGTTTAAAAGTTTAGTTTCTAAGTCCATTCTTGACATGAAAAACAACAGTTGTCAAAGTCCACTCAGTAAACTCAACATGAATAACAAATCCCAAAAGAACTCAGAAAAATGTGGGAAGTGGAGCATCTACAGTTTCGTGACAACTGAGTAAACTCCGTCTGCTGATCTAGATGTGTGTGTGATGTGATATGACTGAAGGCTTCAAGAACAGCTGCTAAATGGACCTTAAATCTGAGATTGTTCTGTCACCCACATGTAAAATGACTCAATGATCATAAATGAATCATAAATGAGAGAGCAACATCAATGTTCATTTTCGACACAACACTTCACTTAGAAGTGCAAACATTTCATAATGATACTGAAAAATGACGACTGAATTCAGCGATCGTGTTGCACTTGGCTAACATACCATGAAGAGAGAGATGATATCACAGTATTCAAACCACTCTGCTGCCTTCGCTGCTCTCTTAAAGATGGTTATCTACTGTAAATCAATAAGCCTCCTCACTATTGGCATGACTGTGAGCTGACTCAGCCTAATTACCCTCTGGTCTGACCTTTAAATCACACAAATGAGAACAAATAAATAATGACCGGTTAAAGTACCGCTGTCTTAGCACTTTCGTCAAAATCGGCATGCACAAATGAATTGTAAATTTATGGAAATGCAACAAGCGTGTGGGGAGCGTCTTGCATTTTGGGTGACAAATTGAAAGCAGAGGAACACCCGAGAACTGTCTGCCTGAGTGCCAAGTAAGACAGTTAATCTCTACACTGTCCGGGGCCACTTAATTCCCACTGAAATGTGGCACACATTCCCCTCTCCTTCCTATTCCCCATGTTCTTCTTTCCTTATCACTGTAATTTGGTGTGCACTGACAATGGGAAATTTGACAGAGCTATTGACAGTAACTATTCCGCAGTGGGCTAATAACTTCAAGATTTCAGACAATGAGGGGAATATTAAAAAGGATTGTACTGTAGACTGAATAGAAAAAAAATCAGTAATGACTGATAGTATGGTATATTACAACGCCATCACCCCAGGAACTTTTTTTTTTAATTCATCTTATACTCTTTATGAATGTATTTCATGAACCAGTTGAGCAAACGATATAGGCTTTTAAATTTAAACCCAAGTGTGAGACAGAGGCTTAAAATCTAAATTTTACATCCACCATAGATAATTGTGACCTTTGTCTTGTTTTTATAAAGCAACAGACAAAATGTTGTAAAGGTAAGCAAAAATTCTTCTTCTTAGTTTTAAAAGGAATAATCTAAAGCCACAATCGCATTAGCTTAAAGGAAGAAATTGCCAGCATCAGTCACTCAGTTTATTTCCCATGTGGAATAAGACAAGACAGCCCCATGGTCGCTCCTCCCAAACGTGGGCAGTGCAAATTAACAGTGTGTGGGGGAAATACCTTTTTGAGAATGTTTGCACTCGTAATAAAGTTTGAGGCACCACCCTCCTAATGAGAGAAGCGACTAATAAAATTAATAACTCCGTAAACCAATTATTAATTCGTCAGCACGCTTATCAATAATGAATCAATCTCAATATCTGGGATGTGAAAGCAACCAAAAGAGGAAACAAATGTATAATTTCACTTCCAACAGACATTTCAATTTTGTCACGAAGAAACATTTGGTAAGAGAGCGGAGGGCATGATTTCCCCGGGGCAATGTGAATGGACAGGATGTGGTTGAGAAAAGAAGCATTGTCTCACGACAACTAGTGGGTCGTTCATCACCGCGTTTTGCCCGGAGGCTGGATACTTTAAGATGGCTTTTGACTCCTTTTGGTCTAAGGATGGCTGAAAGAAGTTTTTCTCCAGTTGGGGGTAATACAGGGGTTGAATCCTAAACATTTGACCCCCAGTGGTCTCGTGGGGAAGTCCAGAGAGGCGGTTCCTCTACAGGTGTATAGCAGTGATCCACAGCAGGAATGGAATAGTACCTCACAATCCCATCGTCACACCACTCCTTATCCACTGTATATCAGCATATAGAAAAAGAGTCACCAGGTTGAAATGCAAGTGAAACAAAGCATATTACAGTTCCTGTTAACCCCTCAGAACCTGATGTGGCACTGAGGTTGTGCAGTTTATTTTCTAGTTAAGATGGCGTCCATCTTCTCCATCTTTCCTTGATGGAAAGACCTCAACCTCAACCTGGATAACTTGCAGAAGTAGCAAGAGGAAAGTATACAAACTGGTGAGTGGATGCCTCACCTCGTTCCGTTTTTATCTTTCACAATAAGACCCTAAGTTAAATTCATTTTGCATTTTGCCTAGGAGCAACTTAACAGAATATCTTACAATGACTTTCGGAGACAATAATGCTCACTCAGTGGTCATCTATCCTCTCGGTCATTCTAGTCTTGGTTGTCTTTCCCTGTTTATTTTTAGGTTCCTGAACAAGGTCCCTAGTAATTTTCCAACTCCATGATTGCCAATATTTTGGGCATTCCATTCAGACACAATAAAAAGCTCCCCAAAACTGTGATGGTTAGTCTTTCCACTTTTCAAACAATCACCCACTCTGGTTTGGTCAGAATAAAATGCTTAATTCACCATGTAAGATGTGAAAACATTGTGACTCTACAGGCTGTATTTTCCCAGTGCCTCTCAGCTGACAGCAGAACTCGGCCAATCGCAAATGTATTTGTCCAATAGTCAAACAATTGTCTCCAGTAAGGAGTAAAACTTTCATGCATTGTAATGCACACACAGGTTTTTGCAGTTGGTGGTCACCGCAGTGGCTCTCTGGGTTGTCATCAGCAATAGTATCCAATAAAGACTGCCCATGCTGAATTTCAATGCAGTATAATGATTCAGTTTCTGTTGGCATCGGAGGGCAAAGGCACCACCAGTTGGATTTTCCTTCCAGCTCAGGTTCTGGAGGGTCCCATATCCTTGTGCAGGGTTGCATCCGTAGCTTTCTTCAGCTATGTGCTGGCTCAAATAAATATGGCTTTATATCCAAGTCAGCCAAAGCACTGTGAAATGGATTCTAATCCACAACATCCCCTGCACCCATATTTTGGGATGCCATTTGCGATGTTGTAAACACAACTAGTTTGCAATACAAGTGAATAGAACAAGAAAGTTCTATTTCTGAGTGGTGAGAAATCCAAGCTGAAGCTGTAGTACTTCCCTCTTTCAGCTACGTCACTGTCACATCAAATGATGTTGCTGGAAGCAGGAAGAACAACAACTTTTGCAGCTGCTGAAATCTGCTTTCTCAGTCAATATATCACACACTGAGGATTTTATTGTTTCAATTGATTACATTCACAATCAACCCTAATTGGACATCCACATAAAAGGTGACAATTTTCAATTTAACTTAGTATAAAGACTGGAAACAGAAAATAACAGCTAGCCTGGCTCTGTTCATGCAGGGTTTCCAGGGCAGAGACACCAAAAATGCAGCCTGAAACAATGTGTATCCCACTATAACTGCTGAACCTCTAATAAACCATGGCATGATCTGAAGTACAGTATATACAAAATAAGTTAGGCCAAGACTGTGCATTATCAAGAGGGTAACATATTTTGACAGAATGCATGTCCAGCCTAGTAGGACCAGTATCTTAATTGCTTTGTGTTATGACAAGCACCATACAAATGCAATGTATTATTATCATGATGATTATTACGATTATTATTATTTACCCTTTAAGTACTGGAAATGAAGCATCATTTATAACAATACCTAAAAGTAACAGAATGTCAAGAAGTAGGCTAATCAACTGCAGGGTAAGTTTTTAACATTATGTGTTTTTGCAAAAGACGAATCACTTGACCACTGTGATTTACAGTGTTGCTGTTGCGCTGTGCTGTTCTCTCTTGTCTGTGCTTGCACATCAGTGTCACTTTTTGTGCAGCGATGTTATCAGTAAAAAAATATATATATACATATATAAAAATATAAATTTGTTTTTCATTAGATGAGAATGTGAATGTGTGGCATGGCAGCGTGTGAAAAAACTCTCAATGCATAAGATTTGGCAGCCCTGTACAACAGTACCTGTCACAGTTTTGCATTCCTAATAACCTGCTCTTTTCTGCATGCATTGTCACTCTGCCCTCCAAAATGTTCCACTCATCCCCCGTCTATGCCACTCCTACCTGCCAACTAATCACCTGTCTATACTTTTCCCGGTCCTGCCTGTCCACCGCACCCACCTCATTAAGTCAACTCAGTTCACCTGTTCCTCATAACTCTCAGCCAGTACTTATACCAAAGTTTCTCAGTCTCTTGCCAGATTGTTCTTCACCACTCATGCAAGACTCTCCAGCACTTTATTCCAGACTGATTTCCTGTTGCCGACCCTGCCTGACTCTGACCTACCTGCTTTGTCGCATAAGCCTCCTGTCCCTGACCATGACAGCTGCTTCCGTGTCTTTGGTTCCTGTTTGCCTGTGGCTGCTTGGCATTACCATCCGGCTAGGATGGTACAATGCGTGTTCCAGTCAGCTTACATGTGGTTTCCAGTAGTCCAGAGACTTTCACCATGTCACCATGCTCACCATTGTGTGAGCATGTTGCAAGTACTTACCTGCTGACTTCTCAACCCTCCACCTGGCCACAACCTGCCTTCAGATTTTCTGCCTCCCTGATTACATCCCCTGCCTGCTCCTCCACAATACCGTTGCCTATTATTGAACTGAACTGTTGAAGCTGTTGAAGAACTGTTGGGCTCTCACCACCGTTCCCTCACCTGCCTTCTGCACCTGTTCTGCCTGCCTCACCAGCTGGGCTACCAAGGACTTTGTGGAGAGATTTCGTTAGAGTGTTGAACTGTGTCGTGTGCTGCATACTAGTCCTGTCTTGTAGCTACTGAATTGCAACAGTAAAACATTGACACCAACTGTTCCTGCTCTGCTTTGTGCTGCAGTTGTGTCCAAATACCATCTGTTACAGTACCAAAATCCACCTACCATCACCTTCAAAGCTCACTATGAGCACATTACACCTTATTTGTTTCAGCACAAAAAAATGTGTAAAACCACATTTTGCTACAGGGTAGCTAAACCAGTTTGTTAGCTAACTAGCTGCTGTGCTAAAAGCTACCTGCCAGCTGCTGGAGTTAGCTTGATTTAGGCTACAGGCTACAAAAGAGTGGTATCAATTCTCTTATATCTCAACAAGGAAGCAGATAAGCATATCTCAAAGGTTTAACTCCTGCTCTAAATGTTTATCACACTAATGACAAAAGAAACAAATTGTAACCAACCCAACATTGCAATACTTACATCAAAAACCCACTTTTATTTGTGGGATGTAGAATGACTTCCACCCAAGCCTTATGGTTTTCACGTCTTCTGCTTTGAGCACAACAGTTGACAACTTGATCTAGTTGCGCTGAAGCAATGGATGTTGAGCTTGAAGATTTTTAACACTGGACAGCCAACTCAATTTGCTGAAGACTTCATTGATTTTTTTTTTTTTTTCACCCTCTCATATGCTGGGAAATGATTTACAACATTGCTTGCCATGGAGCCAGACTGTATGTTTAAACCAGGTTACAAAAAATGTGCAACTACTCAGACAGCTGGGAGTTTTACTTGACATGGTAACTTATGCAAATATACATCATATGTCTCCAGATCATGAAAATTGTTTAGCTGAATCACTTTCAAGGTCAACCCACTAACTTTAGCAGCCATAGAGAAGAGCTATGACTTTTTGAGAGTCACAACTTTTCAAGGTTAGTGAGCTTAATGTATTTCAAAGCGCAGCTGTAACGAATCTGAAATTTGACAGCTTTATTAAGTGATCCTGGGATTTTTCTCTTGTGCTTGTTTGGACATAACACGCTCAGCTTTAAAGCTGCTGCTACAATAAACATTGATCTGTGTGCTGGATGCGAACACTAACAAAGGCCAATCAAAGGCGCTTGTTTTGTGGAGAAAATGTGGTAGGATATTTGACTCATATAGAGGACTGACAAGGTTTTGGACTCTCAGAGGATTTTAACAATCCAGTAGGTTCCTCCATTAAGAAGTTTGAATTTACTGAAGAGTTATTTGATAGTTTAAAAGTTTAATTAAAAAAAATACACGTGGGACTCAAATTGCGTTTTTGCACTTTTCAATACAGTCTGATACAGTAACATTATGGGTTTTTCTTTTACTTTGGCTGAAGGGTGTAAAAGGTTTTAGTAAAATTAATCCTACAGTCAGAAGATGTGTAAGCACCTGCCTTTGGAAGATGAACCTTGAATTTAGAGAGCTGAGATCATTTGCTATTAACACTGTGTGCCTTGCCACATTGTTTAATATAATTGCCGTTTTCTATCCTTGTTTCTGCACTATCATTAAACTGTTCTCAGCTAAGCGCAGACATTTCACTGAATCTCTAATTTATTCAACACACATCTAGTGCAGTACTGTGAGATTTTTTTAAACAATATTTAATAGGATAACATCTAACATTTTACAGTAAAATGCTCCGTGCAGTGTTAAAGGGCCAGTGTGTAATATTTGGCATGGTTTATTGTCAGTCTGAATCTGAATCTGAATATTCTACCCATTAATATATTTATATAAATATAAAAATATATATAAAATTCGTTTGGTTTTCGTAGCCTGATATTTATTTATTTATATATATATATATATATATATATATATATATATATATATATATATATATATATATATATATATATATATATATATATATATATATATATATATATATATATATATATATATATATATATATATATATATATGTACAGTACAGGCCAAAAGTTTGGACACACCTTCTCATTCAATGCGTTTTCTTTATTTTCATGACTATTTACATTGTAGATTCTCACTGAAGGCATCAAAACTATGAATGAACACATGTGGAGTTATGTACTTAACAAAAAAAGGTGAAATAATTGAAAACATGTTTTATTTTCTAGTTTCTTTAAAATAGCCACCCTTTGCTCTGATTACTGCTTTGCACACTCTTGGCATTCTCTCCATGAGCTTCAAGAGGTAGTCACCTGAAATGGTTTCCACTTCACAGGTGTGCCTTATCAGGGTTAATTAGTGGAATTTCTTGCTTTATCAATGGGTTTGGGACCATCAGTTGTGTTGTGCAGAAGTCAGGTTAATATACAGCCGACAGCCCTATTGGACAACTGTTAAAATTCATATTATGGCAAGAACCAATCAGCTAACTAAAGAAAAACGAGTGGCCATCATTGCTTTAAGAAATGAAGGTCAGTCAGTCCGGAAAATTGCAAAAACTTTAAATGTGTCCCCAAGTGGAGTCGCAAAAACCATCAAGCGCTACAAGGAAACTGGCACACATGAGGACCGACCCAGGAAAGGAAGACCAAGAGTCACCTCTGCTTCTGAGGATAAGTTCATCCGAGTCACCAGCCTCAGAAATCGCAAGTTAACAGCAGCTCAGATCAGAGACCAGATGAATGCCACACAGAGTTCTAGCAGCAGACCCATCTCTAGAACAACTGTTAAGAGGAGACTGCGCGAATCAGGCCTTCATGGTCAAATAGCTGCTAGGAAACCACTGATAAGGAGAGGCAACAAGCAGAAGAGATTTGTTTGGGCCAAGAAACACAAGGAATGGACATTAGACCAGTGGAAATCTGTGCTTTGGTCTGATGAGTCCAAATTTGAGATCTTTGGTTCCAACCGCCGTGTCTTTGTGAGACGCAGAAAAGGTGAACGGATGGATTCCACATGCCTGGTTCCTACTGTGAAGCATGGAGGAGGAGGTGTGATGGTGTGGGGGTGTTTTGCTGGTGACACTGTTGGGGATTTATTCAAAATTGAAGGCACACTGAACCAGCATGGCTACCACAGCATCCTGCAGCGACATGCTATCCCATCCGGTTTGCGTTTAGTTGGACGATCATTTATTTTTCAACAGGACAATGACCCCAAACACACCTCCAGGCTGTGTAAGGGCTATTTGACCAAGAAGGAGAGTGATGGAGTGCTGCGGCAGATGACCTGGCCTCCACAGTCACCGGACCTGAACCCAATCGAGATGGTTTGGGGTGAGCTGGACCGCAGAGTGAAGGCAAAGGGGCCAACAAGTGCTAAACACCTCTGGGAACTCCTTCAAGACTGTTGGAAAACCATTTCAGGTGACTACCTCTTGAAGCTCATGGAGAGAATGCCAAGAGTGTGCAAAGCAGTAATCAGAGCAAAGGGTGGCTATTTTGAAGAAACTAGAATATAAAACATGTTTTCAGTTATTTCACCTTTTTTTGTTAAGTACATAACTCCACATGTGTTCATTCATAGTTTTGATGCCTTCAGTGAGAATCTACAATGTAAATAGTCATGAAAATAAAGAAAACGCATTGAATGAGAAAGTGTGTCCAAACTTTTGGCCTGTACTGTATATATATATATATATATATATATATATATATATTCACAGGTGTGCCTTATCAGGGTTAATTAGTGGAATTTCTTGCTTTATCAATGGGGTTGGGACCATCAGTTGTGTTGTGCAGAAGTCAGGTTAATACACAGCCGACAGCCCTATTGGACAACTGTTAAAATTCATATTATGGCAAGAACCAATCAGCTAACTAAAGAAAAACCAGTGGCCATCATTACTTTAAGAAATGAAGGTCAGTCAGTCCAGAAAATTGCAAAAACTTTAAATGTGTCCCCAAGTGGAGTCGCAAAAACCATCAAGCGCTACAAGGAAACTGGCACACATGAGGACCGACCCAGGAAAGGAAGACCAAGAGTCACCTCTGCTTCTGAGGATAAGTTCATCCGAGTCACCAGCCTCAGAAATCGCAAGTTAACAGCAGCTCAGATCAGAGACCAGATGAATGCCACACAGAGTTCTAGCAGCAGACCCATCTCTAGAACAACTGTTAAGAGGAGACTGCGCGAATCAGGCCTTCATGGTCAAATAGCTGCTAGGAAACCACTGATAAGGAGAGGCAACAAGCAGAAGAGATTTGTTTGGGCCAAGAAACACAAGGAATGGACATTAGACCAGTGGAAATCTGTGCTTTGGTCTGATGAGTCCAAATTTGAGATCTTTGGTTCCAACCACCGTGTCTTTGTGAGATGCAGAAAAGGTGAACGGATGGATTCCACATGCCTGGTTCCCACTGTGAAGCATGGAGGAGGAGGTGTGATGGTGTGGGGGTGTTTTGCTGGTGACACTGTTGGGGATTTATTCAAAATTGAAGGCACACTGAACCAGCATGGCTACCACAGCATCCTGCAGCGACATGCCATCCCATCCGGTTTGTGTTTAGTTGGACGATCATTTATTTTTCAACAGGACAATGACCCCAAACACACCTCCAGGCTGTGTAAGGGCTATTTGACCAAGAAGGAGAGTGATGGAGTGCTGCGGCAGATGACCTGGCCTCCACAGTCACCGGACCTGAACCCAATTGAGATGGTTTGGGGAGAGCTGGACCACAGAGTGAAGGC
The DNA here is from genome assembly GCF_011397635.1 of Epinephelus fuscoguttatus. Classification (NCBI taxonomy): domain Eukaryota; kingdom Metazoa; phylum Chordata; class Actinopteri; order Perciformes; family Serranidae; genus Epinephelus; species Epinephelus fuscoguttatus. The sequence goes on along the minus strand of NC_064770.1, from coordinate 17,982,223 downwards.
AAAGGGGCCAACAAGTGCTAAACACCTCTGGGAACTCCTTCAAGACTGTTGGAAAACCATTTCAGGTGACTACCTCTTGAAGCTCATGGAGAGAATGCCAAGAGTGTGCAAAGCAGTAATCAGAGCAAAGGGTGGCTATTTTGAAGAAACTAGAATATAAAACATGTTTTCAGTTATTTCACCTTTTTTTGTTAAGTACATAACTCCACATGTGTTCATTCATAGTTCTGATGCCTTCAGTGAGAATCTACAATGTAAATAGTCATGAAAATAAAGAAAACGCATTGAATGAGAAGGTGTGTCCAAACTTTTGGCCTGTACTGTATGTATGTATATGTATAGCAAGGGCCTTGCTTTAGAGAGGTCGCCATCTTGCGCCGCCATATATGTAAGGCCGCCTGAGCGGACAATCCAGCCAGCCAGAGAACGCATTTTGCGTGTACAAATGAACCAACGAAGACAGCGGAAGGAAGGAAGAAGGAGGAGGAAACAGCAGAGAGTGTTAGTAGTTCGTCGATAGAGAGTAGTGAAAAGTTTTTTTAGTTTGCGAATGGACCACACTTACCACGCAACAGGAGAGAATGAACCCAAACTGTCATCTGCGAGGAAAAGAAGACACAACTTCACTCCTTGTGATGCACTCTCTGCGGTGCTTTTCGTCCTGATGATATATCTCCCCAACAATAGCAGCAGTAGCACTGAATCCCATTCTGTGCATTCAGCCTCGCTTCTCGCCCGCTCAGCATCAAACACATGGAGTTCCTCATCTGTATGCTCCGGCTCAAACAGGTGTGGCTCTGGGTCTGTGTCCGCTACAAGAAACTCTTCAAAATCGCGTTCAAAGTCGTCCATTGCAGCAACTATAGTCCAGAGATATTGTTAGGCTAAATAAACAGCTGAGCTCTGTTTACCGGCTACGCTGTCAGTCAGTGTGCGGGCTGGAGATTGAGCAAAGAGAGGAGGGGGGTCCCCACTCGGAATAGTAAACGAGTATGTGTGTATGGTGTGTGTGTGTTACACTAGAAGAGTCAGAGTTTGGGACGGAGTCTTTTACCCCCTGGAGTGTTACCGGAGTTTTTGGAGTGCTCAAATAAACTGGCCTTTTTCCCAAACGCTCCTCTGGTCTCCTGCTCGTGAGTGATTCATTACAATATCGTAACATGGTTTAGATTTCTAAATAAACATTCACCTCCTCGCTAGATAGACCTACTCCTGAAAAACTCATGCGCAAGGCTTTTTGTCCCTACAAGGCCACCGTCATTTACCCGACGGGAGGGGTGAGCGAGTGAGCCCTGCAATCTAGAATTTGACCACTGATGTCACTGTTTTCAACCCATTTTACACACTGGCCCTTTAATTTAATGCTTTAATTTACACCTCTATATTTGACTGACATATGCAGTAATATATCACTCATGGTGCTATTTACTTTTGGTATTCTAAGTACATTTTGCTGATAAAGAAAAGGAAAGAAGTATTTCACTGCTGGAAAGATAATAAAACGGGTCTATACAGTAGAAAGATACAAATGCTTTTGAAAACTGTGACAAACAACATCAACTACCAGAATGCAGTGCGCCACACTGGACCAATTATGATGTAATGCAAGCTTGGCCATTTTACCACAGGGAATAATGTGGCAGCCAGCTGGTTACAAACAACATCAAACTACAGTTAAACGGTAAGCTCAAATATGTTTCCTGTCGACAAAATTCTCATATTACAGTCAAATGTCTTTGAAGATATTTGATGCAAAAGGCAATACTGTAACATTGGTTGGTTTATATTTGATCAGCACTGCCTAGGTTTACTTGTTTAATCAGATTTTAGTCTATGTTTGAGAGGGAGAAAGTGGGGCAGGTCTCTCTCTCAGTCCACTTCTACTCATTGTGTCTGAAGTGGCAGGCAAACGAAAATAAAGCTGTTAAAAAGAAGAGAAGGCACAGCATCATATAAAGTCATTATCATTGGGGTATCACATACGCGCAATGAAATCTGGGTGATATGGGGGAGAATTACAATTCTGCAATTACTTAAAAGTTCCTTCATAAAACGCCATAAAAAGGCTCTCTATATGAAAAAAATTTGTTGTATATCAGCCACCATCCATTAGAGTGTACCCAAAAAGTTCTGTCAGGCCCAGCACACTCAGGTAGGCTTAAAGGGCTTACCCAAAGGGCACCTGAGTGGGTACCATCCCTTTATTTCTAGCTTCATCTGCTGTAACCCTCTAAAATCACAGCTCCAGTCACATTGCGAAAAGCACCCATGGGGTCAAAGACTGTGTCCCAGCCTTCACTGAATAGCGTTGACAAAAATGCGGAAGTACAATCTGTAGTCCGGGCAACAGCCTCTGAGCCAGTGATTTAAGCTCTGAGATGAGCAGGGAGATCTCAGCACTGGTAAGATGAAGGAAGGTTTACTACTGTTCATTAAAATATACTATCCACATTGTTATGACACAAAGCTGCTTGAAATTCAGCAAAGTATGCCTTCAAGTAAGCCTTTTGAACTAGGGATGTCACAATCAAGGTTTCTGTCCTCAGTCCAAGTCATCTAATACTGAGCAGCTGCCGATAGCTGCCGTGAGTCTCGATCCGACACTTCTATTTTCCTAGATAATACAGCTGCACAGTGCACACTTCAAGTACACTGAAGTTATTAAATCAAGCAAATGTATATTTATGACAATAGAATAGCTCTGCAATGCATTAAGAAAAGAAAATGGAAAAAAAAGTGTGAGTGTTTATTTTCGTTGTCTTTACATCTTTTGCGTGGACTACATCAATAAATTAACCTACTCTAATGGGCTTTTTGCTTTCAGGGATTTTGTTGCTTTTGCAGTGGTGTGTGAGGCACCATTCAGGGAACACACCTGCAACAAACACAAAGACACCCACACACACACACACACCACAAACTCTACGGCACGTAACAGATGTCGTTAATGGCATGTGGTGTTTTGCGGTAGGCGGGGTTTGGAACTGAGGGCTCTAGTTTCGCAGACTGGGCGCGGCGGAGGAGCAGCGCACCTGCGCTTCGCCAACTGGGTTTGGCCTGGCGGATTTTGTAAGTTTGGCACACCATGCGCGCTGGCGCAGCTACTCCTCTATCCCACCTCCATCCCTCCTACCGGCCCAAGTCGGAAAGAGGGAGGAGAGAAGGCGTGGAGTGGGTTTTACACACATCACACCAATCAAATGAGCCCCTCTCCTCGCCCTTAAATGCGCCACGCGAAGGCATAATGAGAGTTTACGCAGTTCGCCATGGCAGAAGAGAGCAGCAGCGTCAGATGGCCAGACTCTCTCCCAGGAGGAAACCGATGTTTTGGTCCGGGAGGTCCAAGCTCACAGTGTCCGAATATACGGAACTGCGAGCAGACCTCCACGGGCTGATGATGCAAAGGTAGCCTGGGAGGAGGTCACCACAATTGTAAATCAATGTTGCGTTTCTATCGTGCGCGCTCTCTCTCTCTCTCTCTCTCTCTCTCTCTCGCAGTCTCACTCTGTTTCTTTTCTTTTGACTTTTCTAAGATGACAGATGCTGAATATATACTCCCTATCTGATGCTGTGGCTGTTTGTGGTTGGCTGAGAGGGATGTGAACTCATTAGTTTGCAGCTGTGTTAATCAAATCAGGTTGGGTTTCCATTACGCATGCCAAACGGTGCCAATCCCCTTTGATCTGACATCAGATGTGACGGGGCAGTCGATATGTAGATACATTTATGTGCTGATTGCAGATAGTTGCATTGAATAGTGTTTTTTTGGGTATTTATTGCATCGTTAATGTGCCTGATATTCTGGAAACCTGCCTGTGAGGTTTTGGTGATGTGTGCGCACTGTCCGCCGGTCAGCCAAACTTCGGCTTACACCGGCTGCGCTCTGCCTGCGCTGACAGTAGACGTGGTTTCAGCTGGCGAGCTTTTAGTGCACCTTCAGCGAAGCCTTTTGGCACGAAACTGTCACTGCGCCAAGCTGGATCTGTCGACACCTCCCCCTGCTGCGCCGCCACACCCATCTCAGTGCACCTTGGTCTGCCAAACTACCAAACTGAGCGCACCTTGGGTTGCGCTGCTCGAAACTAGCTCTGCGCGGGGTTCGCCACCCTGTGCTGCGCCAGGAAACTAGAGCCCTGAGAAGAAACAGAGAGTTGGACGACAAGCTGCACTTGTTGCGTTGCTGTGACATCTGACGTAAAACAAAGGATAGGACCAGGCTGTATATAGCTCAGTATAGCCAATCTTGATCAGATAAAAAAAAAATGCCTTTATTGATCCCAATACCAAACTTTGAGATCACATCAGGACATCCCTATTTTGAATGCGGACTTTAATTCTTAGGTATTCTTTACATCATTCTGTTGGTACGTTTAATTAAGGAAATATTCTGAGAGTATCTGGTCACCCTGCACTGTGAGAATCATCTGTATAACATTCACAATTGATTTGAGAAACTACTCCAGCTTTTGTAAACATTGCGCTAATTATTTGCAGCCACCTACTGTTAGGGAGCAACGCTGAGTTATAGTTAGTCGGTCCCAGAGCTGAAGACGGTGTTTGCTGACTGTCATGCTGTGGTGACAAAATGAGCAGGGGCTCTCATCTGCCCTGTGGGTCATTAATAGCTCCCTCGGAAATGTTTCTGCCTAGTTCTCATTTATCCATTAATCCTCTTTAATTAATTCTCTTTCATTTACCTTGGTTAGAAGAAATCAATAGCACAGGTTTCACTTAATTTGACAAATGTTCTTTTGCTTTATCCCTCGATGCTGTGTGTGGGAGAATGAGCCTGTGTGGACAGCATAACTGATGTGGAGATTAGTCTGAAGTGACTAAATTGAGCCATCTGAGAAAAGTTGCAACCAAGGTATGAGTTATGTTTTTGACACTGGAGTAAATATTTTTGGATGGAATATTGACTGAATATTAGTCTCAGTCTAATCTAACACCAACTGTGGAAAACATGTGTGTTTGTCAGCGTTGTGGAGGAGGAAATTGTTTTTCACCACGGAGGGCCCTGATCCTTTGAGCTCTTTGTCTCCTCCCTAACATTTATATGCTTTTTTTTCTGAAGCTCAAAAGTCAGTCCCAAAGGTTTCAATTAGAAAAGTGTGGTGCATCTGAGTGTATTCACTTTAATAGTAGAGAGTGATCTCCTGAGTGTTGTAGAAGGGTACCGCTGGAAGTGCTGCTCTGTCTCTAACTCGGGCTAATTGGGTTTCTTTCAGCTTCAGCCAACAACAGTGCATTGAAAAGAGAGAGAATTCTTTCATTGTGAGCTGCAAATCTTAGCCAAGTGTACATTCTGATGCGTTCCTTCTGATCCGCATAGAGAAAAAAGCCACTTCCCAGAGCATACCATCGCTTCACAGATTGTTTGTTCATCACAGTGACATTTATTGCAACTGAATTTGGTGTTAGTGCAAGAAACAACCAGTTTCACATTATCCGTTCCACAAAATCCTTGACTGCTGTTGCTTACAATAATTAAAAAATGCATTTGGATAATGTAATGTTTGCAAAAACAAAGAAATTAATGATCAAAGGCTGTGTGTTTGTAGGTTTCAGTAGCTGAGGAACCTACAACATTTGCAGCTACACACATCTGATTTCCCAACCCCAGCTCACTGTGTTCGAAGACACGCCATTTGTTAAACATTCCTTTGCATTCCAGTTCATGCAAGATTGAGTGATAACCTGCATAATTGGACACAATTTCCAAATAAGTTACAATTCATTTAAATTAGATGACAATTAGGGTGGTTTCACACTTGGTCCTTCTCAGCCTCTCCAAGCAGACTCAGAGTGATGAGAGAACACTCCAGTAATCAGACCTCCTCAAGAAGTGGTCTGAGTATAGTTCACTTCTGGTGTGTTACAGCTCACTTAACCTGTGCATTGTGAACACAAAGCACTCCAGGTTCGCTTTGCCCTTTGTCATTGTATGTTTGCCCTTAAGATTACACGCCATTGCACTGGGACGCTGAAAAAAAACAAAAAAACAAATGGAACCATGTCCGCCGGTAGCACTAGCAAGGAGGAGGACAAGGAGTAGTTTGGACCGAGGAAGAAACTACTGCACTTCTCCAGATATAGGTTTCCCTCCAGTTTTCACTTCATATGAAAGCAAGGGGCTTAACAGCACTGCAGTGAGGCATCAAATTAAAAAAGCCACATCAAAAGTACTTTAGGACATATGATTTACCACCTCTTTCTCTCTCTCTAGCCCGTTACACTGCTTGTTCAAGGTAAGAATTTCACAATGCTATTCTGCCTTGCAGTTCTTTATAAAAGGTACAATCGTTTAAATAGGGGGACAAAGTTGTCTTGCATTTAGGCCAGGGGTAGAGGTAGTAATCGAAGTGACATCTGTGTGAAAGGGACAGCCAGCAGGACAGAACCATGGACAGGATGAGTGTGATGTTTTGATAACATGTTATGTGTGCAACCCAGCTCAGGAGATTTTAACAGCAGCTAGAAGCAGTTAGCAGCTAACTCAAGGAAGAAGAACAGCTGCCAAAAATGTCCACAAACAGGATAGACAATGAGATCCAGGTGCTCCTTCGAGCAGAGGGCAAGATGAGCCGCTGTATAACAGGGATCGTAAATTGTTGTTATTTCCATGTGATACCACTGTTTTTGTTTATACAGCCCTGCTGACGTGTATGTTGTGTCACACTAGAGGCTAATACTGTTGTGTTACATGTCACACCTGTCACACCTTGTTTGCTTCCAGGATGCCAGCATGCTGTCTAAAATCACACGCTGAAGCAGCATGATGCCACTGTTGTTTAGTTCTGGAAAGAGCTGCAAAGACAGCATGAAGAAGGGACAATGTGTTGGCCGTATTAACCCTTTTAGGGCTGACGTCACAGTGACGTTAGTTAGTTAGCTGGAGGCAAAACATGACTCTCCACCACAGGGCTGAAGGCTATGTAGGTGTCTTAAAATGTCATCTTGTTGTGTTACTGGGAGCCAGAATAGGAGTCATGGCTCAAAATTTAGATTTGAACACATACCAGCTGCCACTGCCTGTCAACAAAACAAATTCAACTAGGGTTAAATGCAATAAGACTTAAGGATTGGACAGGGGCGATCATCAGTGCACACTTCATTTCAGGTCAGGGGAAAAGTATATCCTGTTGTAGGGATGAATAACATCATGTGTATTAAGGGTTATCACGTCCACCTAATCAGAAATTAGGGAGGTATTAAGAGGAATATTGATTTCTCCATAATGCTAACATATTAGCTAAGGTTAGCTTCGATAGTCCTCCTTTATAAGATTGGCATAGTAACCAATCACAAAGGAGGACTATCGAAGCTAACCTTAGCTAATATGCTTAAAAGTTAGCTTCGATAGTCCTCCTTTGTAAGATTGCCATAGTAACCAATCACAAACCCTGCCATCCCACCTTCGGCAATCCTGTCAAATAATCCATCCCCCGAGTGAGAGCATACGGGTTGCCCAGTCTGGTCCCATTGATTAGTGTTTACTTAATCAAGTAACATTCATGGTCCCAAAGAGTGAGTGACCTGACATGGTGCATTAGTAAATTCAGTTGCTCGGCGCTCTGTCTCCCCAGACAGAGTGCTGAGAGAACACTCCGAGAGTGCGGTGCCTTGGATAACCAAACTGCGCATCTCGACAGCGTTACAAATTTATGAACGGTCCAGTTTGTGAGTACACTCAGGCACTTGGAATGAGTATTTCTGAATGCACCACTTGTATCACCTTCCTCCACTGTCTTAAACAGGCCAACAGAACTTGCTTGCTAGGACTAGCTAATATCTGTGGAGAATTGTTTTGTCTCCAGCTAAGCCCCGCCCACCAAAAGATGTCTTCCTTCAGAGCTATGAGCTATAGTGTGAACAGAAAGAGGACTGAGGCCCCATCAGAGCTGAAGCTGACCAGAAAGAGAGCCAAGTCCAATTTCAAATGATCTGACAATATGAACGCAAAAAAACTCTCCTTTCTGTTGGTCCACTTTAAGAGGACTGAGGTTCATATAAAAAGGACTACATGTGAAAACACCCTCAGTTAAATTACAATTAGTTGAAGGTTAAAGTCATTAAAGTTAAATTAAGAACAGTTCAATCAGTAACAGCATGGAAAAGAATGTGCTGCAGGGATGTCTTCATGATCTTTCATACTGTATTTTTCGCATTAAAGTCGATCATATCTTCACAAAATTTCATATGTACTGAAAGATGACAATTCGTTGAATTAAGATCAAGCTTAAATTAAGATTATGGTAAAATTAAGGGTGGTTTAGATCAGTCACAGTTAAGATAAGGTTTAGCTGGGATGACCTAATGAGTAAAGAATAAATTCCAATGAATGGAGATTTAACACTAAATTAAGATTCATTAAGAGTTAATCCTACTAAATACTTCAGACTGATTACATTTGCCAAAATTTAAATGATCTCTTGTTAAATTAGGCCTATTAAAAATAATATTCACAGATGAAGGCTGAGGAAAAAGATAAATCCATACAAGTGTCTTAAGTCTGCATAAAGCTGCTGAATAGCCCGTGTTAATTATCAGGCCTCACCGTTCTGCTGATGGCAGTGAGAGTGGAATGTGAATACGACATTGGTTCAGTTATGGTAGGACAACTTCATCAACAGCACAAGTCCATTTTTGATGATGGAGTAGCAAATAAACTGTCCCAAATGGCCTCCATTTCCCCTCGCCGCCTCCTCTTTTTCATCCCTCTCTCAGCATATTTCTTGTTGAGAAAGTGGCGAGGGAGGAGAGGAAAAGATCTGCCTAAGTGGGACTCTGAGGGACAAGGATGGAAAACCATTGTGCAACAGGTGTGACCTTTTGTACTGCACTTTCAACATGAAAGCAAGCGACGCTGTCACTAAATCACGTGTGCTTAAAAGAAAAAAAATGGGTTTTTAAAGTTGAACATGATGCTGAAAACAGTTTGGAGGAAGCTTTCTGGCTATTTATGGTTTAGTTTTCTATCCCTCAGGAGCTCACTGATGTTTGGAATCAACAGAATTAAATTATTTTTATTTCTTTTGAATTAGCCAAAATGAGATGAAAAGTGTTTGCCTCAATTTGAAGTGAAGTGGAACCACTGGTGACATTAAGGCTGTAGCACTGATATTACATATTATTGCATAATAAAGTTGTACTGCATTAATAATAGTATGAATAATAATACTAAATCAATTTTTAGCATAGTTCATACAAAAAGCTGCAATACAAAGTGCTACACAAAAGATGAAAATTAAACAAAGAAATACAGATGTAAGAAACAGGAAGGAATAAAAAGATATACCTTTTTTTCAACATTTAAAAGAGAGAATAAAAATATTGTTAAGTGCAGCTTTAAGGAAAAGTGCAGTGCCAAAAACTGCAGTTCCTTGAATGACCACTTGAGGCTGGCTCCAAAAGCGAGTCAATCCTCATACACCCCAATGTTAAAATGGCCAACTTTACAGCAGAAATAAACATGTTTACAGCCTGGTACAAAAATGATTTTGGTCTTTATAGCTAATTTCCCCATTCAGGACAGCTGTACCCACCCAATTTATTTTATTTTATTAAACTATTACTTACAGTTAAGCATTATTAAGGGCATGACCGCTTTGTGCGACAGACTGTTTGATCTAGCTCTGACAGACACCACACCGGAGCGAGAGAGAGTTAAGGCACTCATTTTACAGCACCCGGCATACCGACACACAACCACTAAAACAAGACAACTTGGATTAATCTGGGTGAAAACCCATTTAGATGCTTTTGAATGATGGACCCTTACTTTCTAGTAATCGAGGAATGGACACATAATTTGACTTTATGACTGCTTCAGAGGAGGGAGTGACCACCACTTTTTTACCTCTCTTGTTAACCAGGCCAGTAAATCTGAATTAATTATTCTTTGGGTGCTCATGGCTTCAGTAAAATGAACTAAATGATTGAATTATGGAGAATCTAATCAAACTAACAGTGGGTTGCATATACCTATTGACAAATGTTTAAACAGTTATATTTGTATGAACGATCTAAACAGCTAGCTAACGTTAGCTCACATGGGTAGCCGACAACCTGGTTTTACACATTCAAAGAACCTCTATAAAAATGAACTGCTTGGCAACCAGACCAGGCGTCTAGTTGAGACAGGCATTTATTTGTCAAAATGTGAAGCCACGCCAGGCTAGTAAAAGAGACTAGGCATTCAACTGGGACCAAGCTTTTAATTGAAGTTTTACAGTATGTTTACTTTATAAGTAAATGCAACTATTAGTAAGTAAACATGACTTACCTTTTTCAAGGTAATGTTTCCCACATTTTTTTCATTAGTATTTTTTCTATTTATTTTTTTAAATTATTTTATGTATTCATTCATTCATTCATTCATCTTCTAACCGCTTCATCCTCTTGAGGGTCGCGGGGGGGGGCTGGAGCCTATCCCAGCTGACATCGGGCGAGAGAGGTCGCCAGACTATCGCAGGGCTGACACATAGAGACAAACAACCATTCACGCTCACATTCACACCTACGGACAATTTAGAGTTATCAATTAACCTAGTCCCCAATCTGCATGTCTTTGGACTGTGGGAGGAAGCCGGAGTGCCCGGAGAGAACCCACGCTGACACGGGGAGAACATGCAAACTCCGCACAGAAGGGCTCCCATGCCCGGGATCGAACCGGCAACCCTCTTGCTGTGAGGCGAGAGTGCTAACCACCACACCACCTTGCCACCCTATTTTATGTATTCATTTATTTATTTATTTATTTTACTTTATTTTTTTGTGGCAGTCCACATACTAATGGGTAATGTCATTTAGGTGGCCTCTATTATTTTTTATACGGTACATACACATCCAGCAGACACTGAGCAACATTAACATTGTAAGTCTAATATTGACTCAAGTTTTGGTGTATTTTGGAAAAAATCTGGCTCTTTAGCAGCTAAAAGTTTTACTTTGTCCTTTAGCTCGATGCTGATTTTGTTTGTCAACCATTTGGTGCTGTGCAAGTAGCACTGTAGCAATCAGTAGCTTTTTACTTAAAACAGCTTTCTGCAGCTGTGACTGATGAGAGCTGTGAGACTGAATCAAAACACTAAAGCTGAGGAAAATAAAACCAAAACAAAGAGCTAAAACATGCTGAAACACTCAAACTGCAGACTACTATTACCTCTAGTACTAGTGATACCGTTCACGCTAGTATAGTGCACATTGTCGTTTGGCTCAAGAAAAAAAATAGATTAGATTCGTCCTGCTTTAAGAAAAAAAATGCAATATAGTTGTATGCTGTTTGCTTTAATTTACAAAGGTGAATAGTGGGGAAAACTGGGAGTAAAAACACAGGGGATAGTGAACAGCTTGTTAACAAGCATTTTGATTCAACTGCTCATAGCACAAAATTTCTAGTGGTTTCAGTATATTGGCACCATTCTATGAGCACTAGTGGGTTTGATGGTGCAAAAGTGCAATTACATTTCAGTAATTATAATTTCAAGCCCAGGTAGCAGCTGTGGAGATCCGCTGGTTTTGCCAAAAAGGTTGCGACTGCTAAATGAGAATCCTGCAGTAAGAGAGTAGTTACTGTACAGGAATCTACAGCTTCCCACACGGAACAGAAGTTGAGAAACAATAGATGGCAGAGCAGCGCCAGAGACTTCCCATGGTGCAATAAAACCACATGAGCAGAACTGAACACTGACAATAAAAAATAGAATCGATGGGAGTGCTTCACGTTTCCTATCCCGTTGACAGATTATTTCATGGATCACAGCAAACAAAACTGTGGCTCATTCAACAGAGGGAGTGTCTTGGCTCCCATTCTCCAATATGTTCTTTGGATTACTTTAAAGCTGAGGCTGTTTAAGATTTTGTCCGAAGTAGAATTAGACAGACAGCGAGGGCACGGGAAGGTTCCAGTCTGACATACTGCAGATGCCAAAAAAGAGACAGGCAGACGGGGAGATTCACATAATCTAAGTCATTATCAGACGTAAATGAACAGAAAGTGCAACCATCTCAAACGAACAAAGTGATTTCACAGATCACTGATGCCCTTTTCTGGAGATGGCAAATTAATGGCTGCACTATATATTTTTTTCCTGTGCTGTGCAAGTCCTCCTGAGTGCAGTAACACTGAGTGTAAGGGCTTGCCATCAAAGAGGTGAAATCGTTTTCTGCCCTGGACACAGAGCAAAGTGAATGGGGGGGAATTGATAATGGGATTCGCTTAATTGTAAATTAACAGAATCTTGTTAATAGGATTCTGTTAATTTAAGATTTATTTCCTCATTGATTAATTTACTCTTTCTGCAGCGTGTGTAAAATGATGTTAGAGGATAATCACCAGCAACCTTAAATTACTAAAAATTGAATGTGTAGCATGTCGTTAATCAAGCTGACGATCATGAATAAGGATGCAGATTTACTTTATGTTTGCAGTTGTTGCCAGCAGCAGTCTACACATTCTAGTTATTCCAAATTGGTATTGATGCAATGGTGTGAATGTAATTTAACACTGCATTGATGTAATTTATGTGTAGGCATTTTTTTTTATGCATGTGCATTTCAGATCCATTGGAGATATAAATGTCTCTGTTACAAAATGACAAAAGATTTGGAAGGTGCTCTTTAAATAACATCTATTGGATTAGTTTGGATCAGTTTGTTCGGTCAATAAACAACAGTAAATTCTGAAAACACTCCTCTAGGATGTTATTGAACAAGCAATTTGAATCCATAGAAATTCCTGCAGGGAGTGTACTATTTATTATCCTCCAGAAGCTGACTCTGTCAATACAGTCAGTGTGTTACAGTACATTCTGTAAAATTTAAATACTGTTTGTCCCAACCCACCCTCCAGACTCTTCCTATTCAGCGTTGCCAAACTGCCACAGTGAATCATGCTTTGTTTTTAGTTGTCCGTTCTGGCACAGAATCTGGAGGTGTTAGTGGTGGAGGTGGGGCAACAGGTAACAGAATGAGAGACAAGCTGAGAAGATATGTGTGCATTAGCACTGCCTCGGCAAATATCTGCCTTTGAGCAGGGATCACTTCCCCACCAGGCCTCCACTCAAATTGTGACCAGCTGGGGCAGACTGTGGCTGTATTGGACAATTAGCCTGAAACCAACTGTATCTGTGTTAACAGCCAGTTCTCATTCCCAGGGTGTTGACTACCGGCACTTTCTCATGGCCCTTGGTGTGATATAGATGCCGAAGGCACCCTTCAGTGTCATTATGAGATGCAGTGGGCTTTCAGCTTACTCTAAGGCAAAGCTATCCACAGGAATACTTGACGCTGAGAGCAACTGATGTAACATAAAGAGCGAGTCCAAGTAAGTCAGAAGAGAGGGAGTGTGGATGGGTCAAACAAAGTTGGACTTTCAACCAGCAGACCGCAATTCATTTACAGCCTGAAACCAGAAGTCCAACACATTGTCACTCATCACATATTGACATTTGGTCATTGACTTTCCACATCCAGATACGACATGCAAGATACCACGGGTGCTTTGGCTGTTGACGTTCTGGGATGCCATGTCAAGTTGTTTTCTTTAAGAATACACTTCCGTTTTCACAGGACATTTACACAACTCTCCCACGTGAAAGTCGATGTTTTTGAAACCAAAAGTATGTGTTGTTTTACATACAGTCATTTCACACTGATGTTACTCTTGTGAAAAATGTACACAATGTTACGAAACAATTGTACTTATTTAACCCCAAAACATCTTTTCACTGAGTAGTTTCGTTGCCTGAACCTAGCCACATTCATTTCACAACATTAACCACGTGTTACGATGAGTTTCAGCTGGGTGGCCCATGCGTCATTATGAAACGCAGAAGGGCGTGATAATTCATGACAACATGAAGTGAAAATAGGTTGGTGTTGGTGTGTGAGTGTTGCCAAAACATTACCTCAGCGTTTGGATGTTTTTTTTAGTAAATAAGATACCAGAAAATGTTCCAATAACCGACTGCCACAACTAGTTCAACATTTTGGGAAATATATATGCTTAATGGCTCACTTGTAGAGAGCTTGATCTCATGTCTGTACAGTAAACATGTAGCAGGGGCTAACAGCCAGTTCACTTAGCTTAGCATAGAAACCAAAAAAGGGGAAACAGCTAGCCTGGTCCTGCCCAGTGGTAACTAAATCTGATTATCAGCACCTCTGCAACTCACTAATAACTTGTTATATCTTTGTTTGATCCGTACAAAAAACAAGGTGTAAAATACAAACAAGATATAACATTTTAATTTAGTCAGCTTTATGCAGGATTTATACTTCTGCATCAAATCAACACCATTCCTATGGAGTAGGCTCTGCATTGCTGTAGAGCCCACGCCACACCCTATGCCATAGTCTGACGTGCACCTGCCCAGAAATGTAACTACATGTCGCAGTGACGCAGACCTCCTGTCTATTTTTGTAAGCTGAAACCATTTCCCTCATTGGAAACAAAGCTTTTATTTCCTTTAATTTCACAGATAAGAAACAATAAATTGTGAAGACAGTAAAGCCTCCACACAATAGCATTTCAAGTCTTGGTATTTGTTCTTCAGGACATGTGAGCAGAGGAGATCTCTGATCGTCACTACGCTAATTTATGCAATGTAAAATGCCAAAGGTTGCTAATGATGTTAGCATGTTATGTTTGTTTGGTGTTTAGTATAAAATGGTTGTTTTGTCGGTGAACTTTGTGAGCTGTAATGGAGCCAAATTTTGTAAGATTACCTTTGTTAAATGATGCTATTGTCCCTGGCTTCAAATGAGTAAAGGAAAAGTCCACTAGCCGCTAGGCTAATTTATACAATGTAAAATGCCTTAAGCTTATGCTAAAAACATTAGCATGTTGTATTCGTAGGGAAAATGTGTCCAGATGAAGACAAATGCTTTGTCTGTAAATGCTGCAAATTATAGTGAAGCCAAACTGTGTATTTGTGTTTGAAACTGTTGATATTAAGTCATGTTTAATGTGTGCTATGGGTGTGTTTTTAATCAATTAAACTTTACAGCACTACACCGACTACTGTTTTGGAGGTGTAACTGCAGCGGACACACCAGCAGGCCACAGCAGTGCAGGGTCTGCGTACAGCTGGCACACAAGTATAAATCCAGCTTTTGAATTGCAGAACCAGCAGGTTCCCCACATCAGTCTTTATGCTAAGCTAACCAGCTTCTAGCTCCAGCATCATATTTGACAGACATCTAACTCTTGGCACAAAAGCAAATAAGCATCCAAAAATCGATCAACTGTTAGGGCCTACTGCTGTCATGTCTCATGAGGGAAGGATTAAAACCATGTACTCTACACTCATTCATCACATTCAAGTTCAAGTAATGGATGTTAAATAAATTTCAGTTAATTCATATATTAATTGATATCTGTAATAAAGACATTGTCAGCTCGAACATAGATTTCTAGTGTTACAAAGTGGCCTAAATCATTTTTCCTCATATGCTTTAATGACAACACAAAAAAGGAAGAAAAAACAAAATCCCCCAAAATCTGACATTTTCAATAACGATATCAGACACGTTTAGATGTGTTCCTCGATCTCATATCTGATTTGTAGCGATGGGACCTCAGGCTGAACAGTCATATCATAATTCATGCTTCTTTCACCACTAACAGCAGCAGTTATTCGTCTCTGACATCCTCAAATTCTGCATGATTTTCTCTTTCTGTTAATCCATCCATGTAACTGCTCCACCACTCCAGACTCCACTCTCACATCCAAGTGTCCATCTGCACAGGAGCGACCAGCATTGCTCCACAAAAAAAAAAAAAAAAAAAAGCATGATTAAAATCTTTTTCTTCTCTCTTTTTTTGTCCTCCCACTCTCTTTATTGTGTTTTTGCAAATTTGCAGCCTGGATCCCCTGCACATTTACACACCAATTACACCATGCACAGTGACATCAGTCATAGCAGCCTCCGGTTCATGTGTTCAAGGGCCAAAAGACAAAGGACATTTAGCTAAATATGCTTATTCTCTTTCTTGCCAAGAGTTAGATGAGATTGATAGTGCTCTTAATGTCTGTATGGCAAATTAGGACTGTCTATTTTCTATTATTCCTGAACATGTAGCACCACTTCAAATATGCAACCAGGTTCAAAGCAACACGATTATAAAATTAAGGGCACATAAACCACCACTACGGTATAGATTCAGCCTGGTAGTCAAACCACGTGTGGCAAACAACACATTTCAAACAGTTTGTGTAGCAGCGACATATGTTTGATCACACCTTCGCTGCAGATGTCACAACAGTCATCGAGAGGAGAGAAAACACCCTCAGCTCGTTCTACACATGCAGTCTATTTAAAGGGGAAAGCTACGGAGTAGCTTCACATATGGTGTGTGTGCCAGTTAATGGGTGTGAATGACAAATCTCGGAGTGTTTTTATGGAGGTTAGTGAAACAAAATGTCACATTCAGGCAAGCATAATGTTTTTGTCTGAGACATTACTCGTAGCCTATTGCAAAGATATTACCTAAGGGGCCAGTATACTCCATCAGAGCTGCTTGTCATATGGTCGAATAGCATGCACATCTCCGACACCATATTGGGGTGCTGTGTCTGAAAATCTCTGTGACTTTCCAAAAACTACATTTACACCCTCTCCACACAGTGATTGTCCAGCTGTGCAGAGGTGAGAAAAGAGCCAGAGTTTTAACTATTACTGTCACTTTTTATGTGAACAGCCACGTACAACTCTATGATTGCCTACCAGGAGAGACTGTCAGACAGACGTGTTTAGTACATGTGCAAACAAGCTACTTTTCAAAGTAACCTGCCTATACTGACTAACCAATAGTCATGGTTCCATTCATTTGCCAGGGAAATTTTATATGAACTGTCACTGTGAAAAAGAAATGTAAATTAAGCATGTTACCATCAACTGGTTTGGACTGAATAAAATACAAGACGCAAAGCAGAGTTTCATCTGAAGTACTCTGCATAGACATATAGTTATCAGAGACATCTTAGGGCATCACATTTTGGGTTTGCTGCATCTTACACTCCATTCTGCTTAACTTAGACCTGTTGTCCTCGGTCGTGGACACTTTTTTTTTTGGCCATCTAGTGGTAGCAAAAGCACCATAAACTGACACATGCAAAAACAAGATGGCAGCCATCTCTGCCAAGTCAGCCTGTAGCTGATCCCGACAAGAGTGGACAAGGTACAAAACCCAATCAAATTTTATGGTTGAAACTTGTTTAACTGAACTTATTAAAGGTTATAGTTTGAAATGGTGTACAAATTAGATGCTAAGGTGCTTTTAAATACTCAGCTGAGGACACTGGGACTTTATTACTGGATTATCACAGCATTTCACACAGGCCAATTTGGTATGACATTCCTATCTTGGAGTATGGAGCAAGGAAAATTCATACAGTTACGAAATGAACAAATCCCAGTTTAATTGTTCAAGCATTGAAATGAATAGTTTTATACTTCATTATAGAGCTGTGGCTATTGAAAACAAACCCAATGTCCCTATATGAGGACATCATTTAATTTAGTCCTTTCTTTGGTAAGTGAAACAACTAAAATCCTATGTTAAAAACATATTGGGCATTTTTATCTTGTAGCTATGTAGCCACAATGATATGAAGTGTTTTGATGCACAAACATGTCAATGATGCTCATCCATGATAACAAGCAACTTTGAGTAGAATAAATACCTGTTTCCCTCACAGTATTTTGCTTTCCCAAATAATATGTTCAGATTGGGGTACGTCCCTAATCAGTCATGTGATTTAAATGTTAACTACGTCAAAACTTACTCACAAAGATGTCTCCACATATCATTTATCACATCAACTCTGTTTCAACAAAGGCAAAAACCACCTAAATTGTGCTTAAATTAAGGAAGTTTTATCAATTTTGACATTTCCATACTGCTTTTCTAAGGCAATACTTGCATAAAAATATGGTTTTGGAAACATAGCTTTTGTTACTGAGTAGAGCTCCACTCTCTAGTGACTGATTCATAGTACGTGCTTCATTGTTAGAAACATTAAAAAGGCCAAGAAAGCCACAGAAACAATCATAATCCCACAACTCTGCTGGAAATAATCGGCTTGGAGCTATTAACCTCATGTACAATCTTTGTATAGGCTGGTTTTGTACTAAAATGAATGTGACAGCTTGGGATAGCAGTGTACATGACAAAGTGCATCTGAACGGTGAAGCAACTGAGAAGTTGCCAGTGGACTCTAGTGTTGTCTGCATTGTGTTGTTATGAAGAGACCCAGACCATGGATATCTTTGGAGGCGATCTCCATTTTTTTCCTGACAGCAAGAGGTAAAAATAAAATCCTCCATCAGTTACAAACACTTAACTCGAGCCCCTACACAAATTAAGCCACACAGGAATATGTTAGCATATTATACAATAAGTTTAGCCTGAAAAATGAACGTATTAACATAGGTTAACAGCGCTAAAACACAGAAATTAACAAACAGAAATTAACAAAGTTATTCGAATAAGCAAAGTAATTTTGTGATTCCCACCTCTACTGTCTGACAAAGTGCATATGTGTCATCCCCATATTTAAGTGACATCTTATCTCCCTCCTGACAGTTTTGATTTCTGATGTGGTCAACAATCCATCTTACAAACTGCTTCTGAATGGGTATAACTACACTCTTTGGTCAAACGATCACATTCACTACAGATGAATGTCTTAAACTGCAGAGGAGGGTCTGACAGACGGATTATAGACAGTCAGCTGTGGATGCTTTAAAAGAAAAATGGCCGACAGTTTGACCAGTTGAAATGTTATGATTGTTCTTGCGTCAGATCTGTTGGCATAGACTTCTAACGGTGCAGCTGATGACTTTAGGCTATCAGCTTTCTTTGGTAAAGTATCTTTGATGTATGACTGCAGTGGCTCACTTTTGTCAGCGCTTCCCTGTCAAGCTGTCAAATTCCTGAGCTTTCCATTCGAGCAGAGCACTCATAATTCTGCTGATATTTTTGTGCTAATGAAAGAAAGCTGACAGGCTAATTAGTATTATCTTATTTCATTTTAAACACAAGGAAATGCAGATTTGTTAACACATTAAACCCAGCTCTGTTTCATGGCCTATCCTCCCTGTACGGTTAGCTCGGGCATTAATGAGGTTTTAACAAAGGCAACAAACAACAACATTATTTAATGAACAATGCGGTTTTTCTTCATAAAATAGTCTCTTTTCTAACAATTCAACCCTGTCTTAGCAAAACTGATTAATTCTGTGAACCTTGTTTAAGAATTTGCCTGGGGGTCTAGAAATGACTTTAATCCTCTTCCTGTAGTCTCTTTGAAAAGCAAAACAAAGGGACTGATTTGCAGCCTTTGAGTTGCAATCCACCTAATCAACAACAGATTCCAGTAAATATCGTGGCCTTTTGACAGCATCCACATGCATCTTTCCTCCGCTGAAAACAATAAAGTACTCCAGTTGTTTGATCAAAATGGCTGGTCAGAACACATGCACACCCACAATTATTTCAGCCAAGGTTAACAATAACAGAAAGAAGTGGGAGAATTGTGTGAGCTGCTTCCCTTGAAACGTTCAGTGCTCCCTGCACCCCACATTTGTTTTAGACCCATATTTTTACTGGAAATGATCGGATTAGCCGTACGCACATTATCTTTAGTCTGCTCAAATTTCAGTGTAATTATTCGCACTGAAGAGACAAACCAGGAAATAAAGTCTACATGCCGCCGCCATCGAAGGCACCCTTATCACCCCGTTCAAACCAGCTCGAGCTGCAGGACTGGGATTTCTGCTGAGCGTCCCCTCTAAATGAAAGAGAAAAGGTTTTATCCGTCCTCACAATTAGAAGGAGACACTGAGCCGGGTCTGGCTCTATTGCCTGAAGTTATTAGCTCAGGGTAATTAAGTCTGCATTATTCTCCCCCAACACTGAAATGATTTTTTGCAGTTCTCTGTCATTGTAGGCAGGGCGTTTGCCGGTCTGACTCGTGGAGATACCCGTGAGCCGACCCTGCGAGAGCATGAAGACATAGTGCCAGGAGCAGGGGAGGGGATGACACAGACACAGAGACTGTCCTGAGCAAAATGAAAACCTTGTCAATGACTTCAAAGGTCTGTCAGTGTCTCTGTACAATTTTGATTGCAAGGGTTTGGGATTTGAATAGCTGAGCCACTGTGAGAAGGGATGAATAAAGGAATTATTTAATGGTGGCTGTTACTCCTCCCAAATATATGTTACGTAAAAGGTATTTTTTAGACTTTACACAATTATTGATAAGCTTGTACATTAAACTGTAGTATAAAAGGTATGTACTACTTTAAAATTAAAATTCATTTTTTGCTGGGAGATGACATCATATAGTATCATGGGTGTTTGTTTTGATGTCTTTGATCCAACTTTACCAAAAGGTCTACAATTACCCCCTGAAAAAGGTTTATTTTACATGTTTATCTGTAGTGGCAACAGTGACAGTGCCCCTGTACTGTAATTTCATTGGTCAAGATGTTCTCACAAATTTTCTTTTTCACTGAAAAGCACTGCACCAGTTAATGACTTACATATTTATGTTCACAATTTTAATTTACATGTTAAAACATTTTCAGCAGCACTGTTAAAAACAGTTCAATAATTTGCTGAATCTGCCTCAGTAATTCTCACACACATTTACCTCTGTCTAAGTCCCTCTAGCTTCTCACTGGTTAGTTAACAGACATGTGACCCATAACAAGGAAGTGTAACCAGGAAAATGTGGTTGTTGTGTAGCTGCTGGAGAATAGCAAAGTGCTGCTTCAGAAAATATCCGTCCCCATCCTGCTGTGTACTCTCAACAAGAGTGACCCAACCACCACACATCGAACCCTCACGTTACAGCAGTAAACAAGGACAAACTCCCAAAGTCTTGTAAGTACGCAGATTGGGTTGGTGGTTAGGTAAAGAAACAAAAAAACAGACTTTCGCGCAGGACTTTTCCCTGGAGTTGTGTGTTTGGATCCATGTGAACTTTGCGTGAGCTTTGAGACATTTTAAGGTACGTCCTCACCATGTTTCTTTCCTTAAACCCAGCCTCAAGTAACTTTACGTTAATTACATAACTGTACATTGACGACATAACGTCACTCATGGAACACAAATTTGCAGATATCGTATCGGCAATATCATACAAACCGTTCTATTAAAATACATCAGATTGGTCCAATATCTCTGTGCAGGCACTGAAAATTGTAGGTTATAGCACTTAAATGCACAATGGCAGTAGCCGTTGTTTAGTCCAAGCTGTGATTGTATCGCTTAGGAGATATTATCTATGTAGGAGTTATGATCTCCCACACAAGAGATGTTATTTCCTAAGTATGGGATGTCATATTAGGAGATAGGAGGTATTATTTTGTTATCCAAAACTGCTGAAACTACAGCTAAGTAAAACCTGGCCTGTTGGATAGTATTTGAAATGTGTGTCGTAGGCTAGTTAGAGTTTTATGGTGATGGTGTATCGTAACGTTTGTGCAAACAAACATGAATTAATCTCTCTTGCTGCTCACTCACTCGCTGAGTAGATTGCATATGTGCACTCGTGACAACCTTGACAGGCAGCTCTTTGTTCATCCTGATGGCACCACTGCACAGTTTCATTTTTGCAGTGGACATTTGTAGTTACCTGAGAAGGTAAGACCTTTTGCTTCTGCTGCATTTAGCTGAACTTTAAATGTCCTTTGTATCATGCACTAAGCGTTACATTCTGCAAGACTTTCTCACTCTCAGAACAGCTTAATTGAGCCTTATAGTTTTTGTCCTACAACATAATATCTCCTGTGTAGGAGAGTATGTCCTACATAGAAGACAATATCCCGCACATAGGAGATAATGTGTTGTTTTTTCACCTTGCCTCTCAGGGCGTCTGTACCAACTCCATATACCGTAAATGTTCTATAATTCATTGCTTCAATCTTGCAAATGCAAAACCTTTCTTCTGACAAAGACAATGGTATAAAACGCATATGTCTCACACAAACAAACAAGCCGAGCGCAGGAACATATGTACTGTAAAATGCACTGGAGCCGCCGTGGGACCACACAGGCTCTACTTGTTCTGTCAAAGCAGAGCAGTGAGCCAGCTGAGAAGCCAGCTAAAATAAACACAACATTCTCTTCTCACAACTCGGGTAAAAGCTCATAGCCCTTTATTAATTCAGCGGCCTTTACTGCATTTTTGGATGACTCCAGGTTCGCCTGTCAGTATGTCTCAGAGAATAAATAAATTAAAAGCAGCTGTAACTGGAGCTCTAGACGCTGATGACTGTAATGTAGCCTGAAATACCTTTTTCATCCCCTCAACAATAACTCCAGCTCCTGTTTTCACATGAATACATATAATCGTAGTTTTCATTCGATAAAGACAACTGAGCAGCCATTGGCCACATCTACCTTCACATTACTGGCTACATGTCAGATAAGTTCCTGAACTGTTATTGTAGAAAACAGCATGCAGGATGAAAAAAAACCCAGCAATTTAAAACTAAGTGGGGCCCACATTTCATCTAAGCGTCTAATGCATCCTGATTTACCTCTAATGGATTGGAGTCTGAGTCGGTGTATGAACTGCAGTCATACCTTTCATATTAATGCAGGTGAAACAAAATGAAACTGTCTTCCATATCCATCACTTTGAGCCAATCAACATCACTGCAAGCCTTCAGCCCACCTGATGCAAGGGGTAAGTGACACTCTTTGCTTCCTATTTTGCTAAAAGCTACAGAAGAAATTTGAGCAGAAGAAGCCAGACAATAACCTTGTGATATGGATTTAGTCTCGACATCAGACAGTGGATTATGTGAATTTTGTCTGCATAAATGGTGGCTCACTGTCCTATATTTACACTGTGTACACTGTCCACTTGTTGGAGCAAGCACTTGATACATAAGATTACAGTGGCCCAGTTGTTGGAGAAGCAGGCTTATGGGAAAGTGAATGAGTAGCATTTGCCTTTCATGATTTACCACCGATGGCGTATCCTTGAGCAGGAAAGTCAATGCCCATGAGTGAGGCTGTGGTTATACTGGGAAGCCTCCAGGTGAGACTGTTTGATTGAACAGCAGGGCACGGCACGAAAATTCATGCTAGCACCATGACTCTATGGCAGTATTGGTCCACAAGTTTGTTCCGGACTAAAATATCCTGTTTAACATTAGCATGTACGCATGTTAGCATGCCAATGCTAATTTGTTTAAGCACAGCCTTACAGTGTGGCTACCATGGCTGTAGACTCTAGTCTCATTATTTTCAGAATGGTCTTCAAAGGAAAATATTTCTTTTAATAGGTAAGTCTTTTTTTATTTTTGTGAAGTTTGATGAAAATTATCTCAATTGGGCCCAGAGACACATCAAAGTGATGTCAGTGTGCATAAAGTTTTGTCAGATCAAGTCTTTTTCCGACTTTAAAGCCCTTGAATGTAGTTTTTTTTAAACATTTCAGACCTTGGCATTTCTATGGAAGCCCTGAGAGGCAAGTAAGGAGGAAAAAAAAATCAATTTTTATGTCTGAGCTAAAAAGTTTTCTCCCTGTTCTTATGACTCGAGAACAGGTGGAAAAAAGGGGTTTCGCCAGAATAATCTTTCTATGTCCTTGATTTTTTTTTTTCCACCTGTGAAGAAAAGTGAAGAGGAGAAGTTTTGCCAGGACTAAGTTATTGGGAGGAAAAGTTTTGGCAGGTAAAAACATTTTCAGGATTAAAAGCATTGTTTTCTTCCAGGTGAGTTTTTATTTCTCCATACACTCTAAACACATGGTACAGTACGTGTGTTAGTAAGTTGTGTAACATAACAGTCATGCCTTGAATCAGTACCAATCTGCTGTTAGCATTAGGTATACTAACGTTAGCCATTAGCCCACTACCTAGTGAGTAAAGAAACATATTGTTCACGACTAACCAACAGCTACAACCTAGGTAAGGTCGACTGCATAGCTAACCTAAGGCTAGGTCATTTTATTTTTTTTGTATGGTAAAACATCCAGATCATAAGGGATGAACTGTCCCTGTTACCATAACAACAGTGAACTTTTTTTTCTCACAAACTGGTATTTTAGTGTCAGGATTTATTTTGTAAAATGAGTTTCAGAGACACTTCAAAACAATGTCAGTGTACATCATCTCAAATAAACTCTTTAAAGTGACCACATATTTGCAGGTGGTGGATGAGCCACCCGTACCGACATGCCAAACAGCCGTGGCGCTACACCCAAGTTCCCAGCCAGCATTTGTATGTGGGGCCCATTTGGGACGTAAATTGTCCATGGGTTCCGTATCGGTCCCATGCCAATTGCTTACATTTACCCAAATGGGTCCCACATGGTTATGCTTGGGTTACCAGGGTACCAAGTGGGTATGGGCCCAAAATGGGCATCTTATCTGTGGCCTTGGGTAAACCCACCCATGTGGGCAATTGGCATGGGGCCAATATGAAACCCATGAACAATCCCATATAGTGCCCACTTTTCAGCCCATTCGCTACCCACATGAGCCCCACATATAAATGTTGGTGGGGCTGTAACACACAACTGCTTTATTCAGTGTTTTTATCAGTTTTAATCAGCTGCTCCGAGATCACTGCGGATAATACTGATAAATACTGAAGGAATTCTAGCTAGGAGAAGTTTTAGGTGGTTGCAATCATAGGCTTTATAAAGATGAACGACACGTCTTCACTCCACTACCGCTGTGCACAAATGAAGCCAAAATATCCAGCATAAGGGAGCGATCACACTGAGATGAAATGCTAGAAACGCGACACCAGTAAAACCATTGTTTTCCTATGATACGGCGCATCTGACCGGCATTCAAGCGTCTTTTTAGACGGCCGTTTTTCCGGCGTCTTTTTAGGCGCTTCTTTTTAGATGCGCGTAGATGCTGAAAAGTTAAAATATTTTCAACTTTTTGAGCGTCAGATGCCAGTAGCTAGCGCGGATTGAAGAATCGATTCCAGCGTTTCAAGCATCTTTGAAGTGTCCGCATCTCTAGCGTCTCATTTCTGTGTGATCACCCCCTAAGGCGGCTGCCATCTTGCACTGGTGATGTCATTTGGAACCAATTTGCGCAATCTCCACCAGTATCGAGTTCACACAGCTATTCGACCAATTGCGAGCAGTACCAAGGATCACGAGCACACTGGTTGGCACACACAGCTGTCAATCATGACCTCAATCAATTTTTTTGTTCTTGATTGTCTCATTTCTCTACAAACAAACCATCAAAATGATTTGAAAGATACTATAATCCCATAAAAATCAATGACAGGGGCTTTAAGTGTTAAGCGTAGTCATACTGCTCTTTGTGAGAAAAATACATCTTAGAGTATGAAAATACATCTTTCCTTATAAGATAAGATAGTCTAAGATATCTAGGAGTTACAAATGTGTACCTAACCGGGACAGGCCAATCAGTGTCATTCTGAAATACTCTGAACTAAGTCCAAAGACAAGAGCCGTTGTCCTAGGTTTTGTCAGCTAAAGTCCATATCGCATCTGACAGACAGACTTATGACAAACACACACACGCACACACACAACACCAATCATTAGGTATATGATAATACCCTGCTGTAGCACAGAGCATCCTAACAGATTAGTGTACCGGTTGTTTTGTTTTCTGTTCTGTAGAAATCCCCTTTGTTATTCACCTCGGCCTCTGCCTCACTCGACCTGCTGTCTCTCTGGCTCAGAGTGACTTGGCCAAATTAGTCAGACAGAGTTGGCATCCCAGACGGATTATTGTGAGGATAGTCGTCTGTAGGCCAGGATGTGTTTTAAACTTTTATCTTTTGATGCCATTGCTCATAGCCGCAAACATTCTGATCTTTAACTCAACCGTGTTCCACAAATCTCACCCTAAGAAGGCACGCTGGAGCTCCTCGGGTAGCCTACTTTACAGTTTTCAGTACTGATCATATCCTGTAACAATTACAGCTCACTGGCTTTTCTGTAAAGGTTTGACTGTGTTGTATTGAGGCAAAAGTATTGAAATTCATCTGATGTGTGACTGTGTTGTCATTCTGGCAATTTTCCATTCTTACTATCCAACAGTTTGCGACAACAATTGATAAGAAAAGGGCGACAGATAGTGATAACAGGATCCAATCTTAATCTGTTGAAATACTTTTGGCAGAGGCACAAAAGGGTCTGTGGCTCTTTAACAGTACATTTGATATGGTTGAAAATCCCCTCCAGCGCTCAAAGCTGACATTGTGAACTCTTAACATCACAGTCATTGTCTTATTTCACAGTCAAAGTACAACGAGAACGAGGCCAAAACCTTCCTGGTGTGCCTTGGCGTGAGCACGTGGACGCTTTTGCAGATGTTTGACTGAATCCTTATACCTTTTCAACCTGAAGTATGAATACTGAAAGAGAAATTGACCTTAATCGTGTCAAACATTCAGTTTCTGTCAGCAGCGTCTGCCATTGTTCCTACGAATCCCATGAACGCAGCTCCATCCTGCTCTCAAGGACAAAATACAACAATAACACATATTTAATAGCATGCTTCATTGTACCAGGCATCTCAGAGGGCTGTTGTTTTGCTTTAAGATGTGCAGGAGGTTTGAGAGGATTCTTGTCTGTCATTGTAAAGGCACACAGGCTGTACAACTCGAGGTGCCCGTAGCTTTGGCAGCAAGCAGCAGTAGAGTGGGTTAGGAGAAGATGGACTCTTAGTGTTTACAGAACATTTGCTACAGAATGTGTAGCGCTGCCCACCCATGCATCATGTTAGGGCTGGTTGCCAAGATCGTATGATATACATAGGATAAATTTTGTGAGGAAAATAACAGTACTAATACAAAACAGCATGCATAAGATTATTTATACATGTCTAGTAATGCTTGTAATGTCGACACTGTCAACCAATTATGAGACTGAAACTGAAATTATACGCAGTGTTTTCCTAGATATTAAGTAGTGGAAGAAGTATACATTTATTCATTCATACATTATTATCCTGGTAAAGAGAAAAGCCGGGTGCACCCTGGACGAGTTGCCCGACTATCACAGGGCTTACACATTGAGACAGACAACCATTTATGCTCACATTCACACCTGCGGGCAATTTAGAGTCACCATTTAACCTTACTATTTAAACTTACCTGCATGTCTTTGGACTGTGGGAGGAAGCCTAACCCGGAGAAAGCGCACACTGACAAGAGGAGAACTGTTTGCAAATTTCACTCAGAAGAGATATGCCGGCTGGCAAGCAGGTTTGAACCCTCTTGCTGTCAGGTGACAGTGCTGACCACTGCACCAGAGTGCCACCCTAAGAAGTATTCATATGTAAATAAAAGTATGGTACCACAATAAATTGGTTCATAACAAATAAATGTTGCTTAAAAACCACCAAAGTATTATTGGCAAAATGTAATTAAAGGTCTGGTGCATAGGATTTAGTGGCATCTAGCGCTGAGATTTCAGAACTCAAACTTCTCCTGTGTGCCAAGCATGTAGAGAAATATGTAGGAGAAAATGCAAAAACACTAATGGCCCTGTCTAGAGTTGATGTTTGATTTGCCCTCTCTGGGCTACTATAGAAACAACATGGCAGACTTGGTGGAGGAGGATCTGTATGGAAGCAAATCGTGACTAATATTTAAATTAAAATGTAGCCACATTCTTAAAATGAAAAAGCATTTCTGCAAATGCATTTTAATTTTCAAATTTTACATTTCAAATTGAATTTTGGTATCTATTTGCTGGGGCATATTTTGAAAATTAAATCTCAAATGACTTTTTCTTTTTCATTTTAATTAAGTAAAAGAATGAGCAGTCTTGAAGAAGAAAATTAAAATGCAAATAGGATGATTGATGATTAATTTTATTTATGAGTCAAATAATGCAGCCACATTCTTAAAATGAAAAAGCATTTCTGCAAATGCATTTTAATTTAAATATTAGTCACAATTTGCTTCCATAGATCTGTAGCTCATCCTAATGTAACAAAAACAATGATTCTTATTTTCTGGTCATTATACACTAATGTAAACATAGTTATGAATATTAGATACTATTTCTGTCGATAGATGCCCCGAAATCCTACACACTGGACCTTTGAAGTATCAGAGAACTTAGAGTAGACAAATGCTGTTAGTAAGTGTTATACGATCCCTCCTGGCCTGACCTGCCTGCTTTCATGCAATGTTAATATTGTTTTATTTTATTTGTTCATTTTTTTTTATTTATTCATGGATTTTCTTTTTTTTGCAATGAAAATGTTAGGGCAAAGTGAAAATTGCAAAAAAAAAAAAAGATGCTGTCTTGAACTCAGAGTATTATCATGAGCATTCAGTGTTTCCCACAGAATGAGAATCTATTTGTAATGGTTAGTGTGGTAGCAGAGCAGCAATAGCTGTACGCCGCCAATCTGTTTATGCCGATCACCTGTTTTTTCGACGCGGCACTATAGTACTGTCCCTATGAGTGGCTCTCCTCCTGCTCTCTCTGTCCAGATAGCACGAGCTAACACAGCCCTACTCATCATACTTTGTTGCAGCTAACATCCAATACTGAGCCGTCAATCTCACACCAGCAGCAAAATGGCTTGACTGTCGATAAATCTGTCAATTACTATTGGGTATCTTTAGCCGTGTGATGCTAACAGTTAGCCTTGTCACTGTGTGTCTGTGACTCCAGTCACAAATCTGCAGCAGCAGCAGTCTCATGATAAAATGGAGAGACAGGGGGGCTGAGCGAATCAATACACTGCTCATAGATCTACAATTAAATTAGATTTTACCTATTTTAAATAGTAAAATTTGCGGTTAAGTTGTGGTGATTGGAAAAAATTGTAAGCTCACTGAGTAATTGTACTGAGTAACTATCTATCATTGGGATTCTGTATGTCATAACAGAAACTTTGTGTGTCCAGTAGTGAGGTTTTTCCTCCTGCTAATTCATGTTTATGTGCTAATAAGGTTTTAAATGCTACAATATTTATTTTTTAACTGTTTTTCAGTGTACAAAAGCTCATCATTTAACTTACCCAGTTAAGTACATAATCAGTGATGTTATCTGAGGATCAGTGTCTTATCAGCTCTTTTTAGATCAGCTGCTCTCAGCTAGACAACAGGAGGATTGATCGGGCCTTGGAATGTGTCCAGGCAACATGTATAATCTATGGATGACTCCTTAATCCACCACCATCATAAGACCCTGCCTGCAGCCCGTGCTGCAAATATGTGCACATCTGTGATGCCCCAGGAGACTTTCACAAATGATCCTGCCCTGTGCACCCACCTCCCTCTTGGTGGTCCACCTCCCCAGGGAGAGGTGTCCTGCATGCCTGCTCGGTTAATCTCAGCCTGCCAAGAGGCTGCAGGGCTTGTGGAAAGACAACTGTGTGACCTTCCTTGATGAGCACATACTGTGTACATCACTCCTAGCTGCGCCGTCAAGCCCTGATACTCTGTCATCTTCTCATCATCGGGCCGGTTCTCCCAGGACACAGTCGGCTCACTTTTAGTTCCTGTGCTGATATTTTAGACAGCAGCACATTGTTTGGACTAAGCATGGTCACTGATGTGAACTGGAGCTGAAAATACTGCTACACTTTGAACTGTCTGTCTTAAACTGTTCAGTTGACCCTCTCGGCTGTGGCTTCTCCCCCGCTCTGATGAAAGTGAAGCCACGCCATGCTGGTTGGAGTATCTCGCCTTCAGCACCTGGCTGTCACACCAGTGATGACTCTCTCCTCCCAGCGCTTAGAGCTTACGATGTCTCACAGTCTTTCTTTTTTCCTTTGTGGCACACAGCGCATAATATTCGCTCGGAGAGGCAGAGGAAGACAATATAAACTGACTGAATCAGGAAGTTGACACAATGAGGCCTGGCCTATCAGTGTTGAGAACAAGAGATCTTATGGTCCATCGCCTGCTCCCATCCTGTCCATGCAGCTTGCTGTGTTATTTCTACCATCTTATTGGTGTGTGACTCGTGCACTGCTGCAAGCACGTCCTCCTGGCGCAGTTGTCAGTGGAACTACTGCTTCTTGTCCATCTGAATGGCTTCGGCATCATGAAAATACTGCAACACAGCAGTGGCTCAACTGCTGAATTTTGCTGAATACCACTCTGCCCGCAAGATTTCTATGTGCTCAGGATCCTCTTGTCAACAAGTGAACACAAAATTAACACCAAATCCAACTTTATCTTGTCCTTATGTTTGATATTCTCCTGAGAGCCCTCAGTCAACAGCAGGATTTGGCAGACAAACCCAGGTCTTGAACTCTCTTTGCCGCCTTGATGTCCTCACTGCCACCAAGTATAGGGTCTAACACAAAAATCATCACTATGGAAGCTGCGTCCCTCAGGTTGCAGTCAAAACATGGATTGGATGATCGATGAAATCAGTGAAAACACTTCCCATCCTCAACGGCAAAGAGCTTGTTTTGCCAAGGCTCATCTCCGCCCAGATGATGGGAATCTTGGGGTTCTAGATCACCAGTTTTTGGAGGCAACAATCACCATAAAATGACTTTTTCATGAGAAACAAAAACAAACCACAACAAATTTCCCCACTTGGCCAAACCTGTGAAAGTGCTCATATTGAAAGATTGCTGCAGCAGATTATGAGCTGGCTGGTAATTTAACCTTTTAAAGATATTTTTTTAATAAACATTTCTAAATCTCTACTTTCAATTACATTTCCTCTCTTTGTATGTGTGAAGAAGAAGTGTTAAAAGACATGGCACTACCCTCCAGCGTTTGTACATAAAGTCATCTTTCTTCATGGAGAGATGGGGAAAAAAAAAATCACATGCACATAAATAATGCATTGTTTTGAGTTGTTACAGAGCACTCAGCGAGAGGAGAGAAAAGCAAACGCGACATATTAGAAAGATTCCAGTTTGTTCTTGTTCTTGCTTGGCTCTCGCAACATGGAGACTATTTTCACACATCTGCTGCTGTACAAGAGGCTTCTGTCAGAGTTATGATACCAGACAAGTTCAAGCAAAGCCGTTCTGAGGTACAGTAGGATAAATGGTGTCCAAATATGCAGCTCGGTATTCACAGAGGCTTCTCCTGTTTCTCACCTCAACTGGAAGATCTGAATCGATGCACCTTCAGAACCGGCATGTGTCAGTGTGCAAAAATTACATGAAAAAGAAAAATGCCCTCACTTAGCCTTAATAGTTATAATAGCCTGTTGTCTGTTTATAATCAGATGCTGGTTTGGAAACCTTTGAAGGAGTTATTAATAGACACATTGCTTATTTGCTGTGATAAATTAATGCAAAATAAACAACAATTTTTTGTAGTATGTGATACTAAAAAGCTGCTATTTGTTAGACAGATGATGAAACAGTGCGCCATGGACATGTATATGGCCCCTACACTTTCTACATTACAGCTAGACACCCAGAGTGAAAGAGACAATGTGTCCGCGCCCTTTGCAGTCGTTTTTGTCTGTGTTTATAATTGCTCTGCATCTCTTTTTGGTCACCCTGCACCCCTTTGGCTAAGTTCACATTACAGGGCTTAATGCTCATTTCCGATTATTCCCTCAAATCCGATCTTTCTGGCTCGACTATACACATTCATGTGTGATGTGACCCATATCTGACATTGGTGTAAGCGGATTTCTGCCCTGAAACACCTCACGTGCAACTAAATACCGTCACAAAACAAGTATTTGGGGGGGAAATGAATTACATTGCAGTGCAAGCTTCATCACCCTAATGATCGCCATAGTAGGAGGTCCAATGACATCATTCTGCATATTAAGTAGCCATGGGCTTCTATATGAAAGAGTGAGTAGCGTCTCTTGGGAGAAATGGCCCTTCGGAGCAATGGGCGTTTGTTTTCGGGATAACAGGCTGTCGTACAAACAGGCTTTTGGTCCAGCAGCTCTGTTAGCAGTAATTGCTGGTTCTGTGGAGAGAGAGGTGTGGAGGCGTCAGGAGTGGTGGGGCAGCGATGTAGAGAGTTTCACAGAGGAAGAAGTTCTCCGAAACTTTAGGAAGTGCAGGGCTACATTCCAATATCTCTGTTGGTGACTCGAGCAGCCCACCACAGTAGCAGCACGGCTTCGTCAGCCTTCTGTAGTTTCAATGGACCGTTCCAAGTGAGTAACCTGCTCCTGTGCAGTAAAGCATAACGTGGAAAAATCATGGATGTGTGGGAAAAACTCACATGAAATCTGATATTACAGTTCTAACAGCAGTCATTTGACCAGTGATCGCATTGTACCGGATTAGGACCAGAAATAAAAGTAGCCCACATGTGATTCTGTCCACACTATTCTGACAAAATCAGATCTGTGTCACATGACGGCAAAAGAATCGGATTTGGGCCACATTTGCTTGTAATAAGAACGTATGGTTGTATCTGTAGTTGTTTTGTGCCTCTTTGTAGTCATGTTGCATCTTTTCATTGTCATTTGGCATCTCTTTTTGAGTCTTAGTTGTTGTTTTGCATCTCTTTGTGGTCATCCTACGCTTCTTTGTGGCTGCTTTGCATCATTTTGCATCTCTTTGTAGTTGTTGTGCATCACTTTGTGTCCGCAGTTGTTTTGTGCTTCCTTGTAGCCGTGTTGCTTCTTTTCGTTGTTGTTTGGCATCTCTTTTTGTCTCTAAGTAGTTGCTGTGCATCACTCTGTGTCTGCAGTTGTTTTGTGCCTCTTTGTAGTTGTGTTGCGTCTTTTTGTTGGCATTTTGCATCGTTTTTTGTCTCTTAGTAGTTGTTTTGCATCTCTTTGTGGTCATCCTGTGCCTTTTTGTAGTTGCTTTGCATCATTTTGCATCCCTTTGTAGTTGTTTTGCATTTTCTTGTGGTCATTTTCCAACGTTTAGTGCCTCTTTGTAGTTGTTGTTGCAGCTTATGTGGCCCCCAGTCGCCCCTCTCTTCATACACACCATCTCAGCATAATCACTTTGTGTTTATCATGAACAATTATCAAAACACAGAATGAGTCTCTGCATACTATGCCAGGTTTTGTTTTGGTCCAAACAGAAGTCTATGACCGTGTTGTGCAGAGTGTTTAAACATTTGTCTGGATTTCTACTCACAGCAGTTTAAGCTCAGGGCAGGGAGCTGCAGCCACAGTGTTTATAATGGATGTGGTTTCATCCACATGCTATAAAGCTGATACTCACTCACTGGTTTATTGCAGCATTTGCTGCCTTCTCGAAGGGTGCATCGAATGAAGGAACACTCTGTGTGAGTTAGATTTGCTCAGTGACCCTCTTTATAACACTAATGTTCATTACTGGCTAATGTGAAACTTTGAAGTTTCCCAGATGGTGTTGGTTGTTATTATTCATGCTCAGTGTTCAGGCTTCATGACCTGTAAATAATACTCTAAACTGTGTTGTTTTCAAAGCTGGAAGTACATATGGGAGCCTTGCTTTTTTTTTGAATTTCCAACTGTCACTTTTACGGGCTCTTTTGAATAAACAGCCATGCTGCTGTAGAATATACATGTTTCTTTTTTTTTTTTGAAAATCGTGTTTACAATTTTGCAACTTCATATTTCTCTGAGGCCGCTGACGATAAATGAAATGAGTTTAACGATTCCATGCTGGATCACGGCAGAAATCTGCAGTCACAAAACACCAGCATGCAAACAACAGAACATTTATACATTAATAAACACAAGTGCACCAGCAAGCCCGCATAGCGTAATAAAGGGAATACATTGCATTAATAAAGAAAGCCAGAATGAGATGGTAATAATACAACTGAAACAATAACAGTCTTTTAAAAATGACAAGAGAGAAATGTTGAAAATTACAATTTGGTGCCAGTAAAAGTTTGTGGCCCCATAATTCCTGTGCACACATATTTTGATACTTAATGTTTGGAAAGACGAGATGTAGCCTGCTGATTCACACACACCCATTAAGCCTTGAACAAACACCTCCGTAGACTCAAAAACATTTAAAGCTGCAGCGCACAAAAGAGCTGCTTAGAAAAAACAAGAAGATATAAATATGAAAGCCTATAATGTCAGCAACTGCAACTAAAGTGTAACCTTATCATAAGTGCATGGTTTCATGGTCATATTTCACATAACATGAAAACATCTAAGTGGTGATCATCAAAAGATAAAGGAAGGCAGCACAAAAACAAAGAGGTAAAATTAAGCACTCATTATATATTTACATGCATATAAAAAAAGAAGGCACACCTCTTAAAATAAGTCGAATTCTACTAAATCCAAGAGGCTTTCTTACCATATAATAACATAAGTCCTGGGCTTTGCTTTATTTGCCGAATACAAATAGGCTTGACTGTAAGAACCTCTATTTAAAATGCCAGCAAAATTTTAATAGACCAGGTCTGCATATTTGGATTTTTTCCTGAAGAGGATAAAGGTTGAGAGTGAGCACTTATTTCTTATCGGGACTCGTTGGTCATGCTATCCGCTACCTTGGACCTTGTCTGGCCTGTTAAATGGATTACTGATAAATCAGTTATGTTTTGGTTGGCGTATTTAGCTTATCACTCACTGCAAATTTGAGCTGTGCAAGTGATATTTTCTGATTCCTCTGCACAGTAATTTGGGTGAAAAAGAGAGTCTCTTTGGTATGCAGGTGTGGTTATGGTGGCTATTAGGGTAGCTCTACACCTCAGGAATCAGAAAGAGAGCTCCTGATCCTGACTGATCCTTTGCTCAGGGCAGGCCTCTGCTGCCAGCGCAAAGATTCATCCTTTCATAAGATATATTTATGTTAAGGATAATATTTGGAGATATAAATCCAGTTTCAGTGTCGTTAAAGCTACAGTATATTGTGCAAAGGCCGGCGTCTCTATTCTAGCTTTAACTGACTACAGTTTTATCTTCCTCTTACTGGCTGTTCATGTTGTGTGTTATAAACATATTTATAGTGCATTGTATAGCACATAGTTATAAGCACTCATACATATCCACAGTGCTTTATAACAATAATCACATCACATTATAAAGCATTTCACAGTGACTTACAAGGTCAAGAATCATAAAGCTTTATGGTCACTCACTAACTTAGGCCCCCAGTCTGTGGAACAAACTGACCCACCTCATCAGATGTACGCCCTCGACTGAGTCATTTAAAGCACAGCTGAAGGCCCACCACTCCTCTTTGGCTTTTAAATGTACCTAAATTAATGGTTGTTTACTAGTTTTTGCATTACTCATTGATTTTATCCTGGTCTCTGCCTGTATATGCTCGATTTTGTTGTCTGCCCTGTTGACCTGTTGTTATTCTGCATAAAGCAGTCTGGGCAGCTCATGTTGTTTTGAATGTGCTGTGTATATAGATTTAATTTGATTACAATCAATGTTATGCAGTTCACAGCTAAAGTAGAAATTGGTGCAGGTGTTTTCTATATTGGAGTCAATGGAGTCCTCAGTGGAGTCAGTGAAGTAGTTTTTTAGTGAAACATTACATATGTCCGTCATTCAGTTGTGTCAAATTGTACAAACAAGTGCTCAGTTTATTGTCTGGTATGATTCGTTATACACAGCTACAGGTCAGGTAGATATTGTTGCAAGTGTGATCTATGATTTGAGTCAATTGAGTCGTTAGCGTGAGTTTAATGGGGAAACATTACATTAGTTAAAAGGTAAATGCCCATCATTCGGTCGTTCATCATCAAAAAGTTGTGTCAAACTGGAGCACTCAATTTCCTTTATGACCCATTAAACCAGGGGTGTCCAAATGTTTTTAAATAGGGGCCAGATCAGATAATATGAAAATACCTGGGGGCCAGCTCTTGCACCCTACT
This sequence comes from Epinephelus fuscoguttatus, assembly GCF_011397635.1. NCBI lineage: Eukaryota > Metazoa > Chordata > Actinopteri > Perciformes > Serranidae > Epinephelus > Epinephelus fuscoguttatus. The sequence continues at coordinate 17,946,486 of NC_064770.1, read as the reverse complement.
GGTTATTAAAAAGTACACACACATACAAATTAGACAAACCCAGCTGTTTTATCTTCCATTGAATAAGTAGTCCACTTTCTGTAGCTACTGAAAAAGATGGCCCGAGCTGTCAACTTTGGATTTTTTTTTTTTTCTTAATTAGCTTGCTTATTTACTGTCTGTTTATGAAAACACACAAGCTACATGTGTAGTTCCTACTTAGTGTATGTCTACAAACTGGACGATAGTCTTGCCATTGTAAGATGAAGGGGAAAAAAGCAAACTTTTTTGGCCGATGAATCAATATTTTGTGGTGGGCAACACATACTGTATTTTGAAAGACGAGCCGAAGGCCATTTAAAATCTGTCTGCAGGCCACAATTGGCCCCTGGGCCAGACTTTGGACATGCCTATGTTAAACAAATTAATTCAGTTCAATTCAATTCTAATTATAAAGCCCAATATACAAATTACAATTTGCCTCAGAGCGCTTTACATCAAACGACATCCCTCCGTCCTTGGACCCTGACAGCGATAAAGAGAAACTCCCCAAAGAACCCCTTTAACAAGGAAAAGAAAAAGTAGAAACCTCAGGAAGAGCAACTGAGGAAGGATCCCTCTTCCAGGACGGACAGACATGTGATAGTTTAATATCACATGTCTAATAATAATTAATAATAATTTACAGTAATCCATGTGATACTTAATACGTACATGTTGTATGCTGTTATTGCATAGATTAAATGGTTTTGTTAACTTTACTTAAAGCAAACAATAACTACTTACATCTGCCTATACTTAAGGAATTGAATTACTGACCCAGTGACCATTCAGAGCAGGTGTGTCAAATATGTGGCCCGCGGGCTAGAACCAGCCCGCCAAAGGGTCCAATTCGGCCCACTGGATGACTCTAATATTGAAGCACTTGTGAAGGCTGGTGGTGCCAGGTTTCAGGAGCATGTTAAACTGTGTGTAGTCTCCTTCATGTAAAATGCTGGTGTAAAGGCTTTTCACTCTGACCAGAATACAGCTCTCTGATAAATAACTGGATACCTGTTGTGGTCATATTTAAAGATATAGAACACTGTGCATTTATAATGCAGTACAGGCTTTGGCATTATAGAAAGTGTTACGCAACTTCTCTCTGATGAAGATGTCATAAACATTCCTGTGCTCTTTGTGTCCTCTGTGCAAACATTAACAAACAAAGGGATGGTTTTAAACATCTAACTGTAGATAATAAAATCTGATTAATATAACAAAAGGAAATTGAAGTGAGTAAATAACACTAGCTAGAGCAAATGAAAAATGAACCCTTTCTATTGCATAAATGGCAAACAAAGTATCATCACTTCTGCAACTTGTCAGGTATGTAAACATTTCCTCATTATGTCAACACAAAACATGAACTAGTAGGCATTACATTTCCTTTGACACATATTTTCTGTTGCTAATTAGTTGTGTGTAATACGTAATATCTGGGATATCTGAAAATGTGCAGGATATAAATGAGTCTGAGGTGCTCAGTGTTCAGGCTGGCCCCTGCTGGATGTAGCCTGACAAATCTCTCGTGTAAATTATGCGACACACAAAACAACACCGAGGTATGTTAGTCAAAACTATGATGCCCGTGAAGACCATGTCTGATGAGCCAAACCAGTGAGTTGGTGAGTTGGATTTGTTCAGTCATTTCATTGTAAACCAAATGAATCTGTTTGCTTTCCAGCTCACAGATTCTTCATTCATTATGTCTGACCATCTGCTACATGAAACATGGCTGATTTCAACAGTGGGAGGACACCAAAGATTAGTGTCATACCCCCCCCCCGTTCATCCATCCATCCATCCATCCGCCCATCCATTGTCTGTACCTGATTTTTCCTCTCTATTCAGGCTCAAAATGTGGGGAAAGGCGAGGGAAACATCCGGGACAGGTCAGCGGTCTATCACAGGCTAACACACTTTCACACTCACATTCACACATGTGGGAAAGTCAGACGCTGCAGTAAGCCTGACCTGCATGTCTTTGGACTGCGGGAGGGAACTGGAGCACCCAGAGGAAAAGCCTTGTGAAGTCAAGTCAAGTTTATTTGTACGGCTCAATATCACATAAAATGTCTCGATGGGCTTTACGGGCTCACTACGGCAAAGGTTCCCCGACCTAGCCCGAGCTCTCTAAAAAGGACGAGGCAAAACTCAGTAAAAAAAAAAAAAGAGGAAAAACTCGAAAGAAAAAGAGGAAAACCTCAGGAGAGACAACTCAATGACAGATTCCCCTTCTTCTGACAGCTGGGGTGCAACATGAGTAATAGGTGAGAGAATGGCAAATAAGTTGTAGCAGTTAAGATGCACAAATTCAATTCAAGTTCACTTTATTTCAGACACATTGGTCCATATCAGTATAAATATAATAAAACAAACACGAGGACAAAAACACACAAGTCAACACTGACTAAAACACATACATACATGAACATACAGACATCTGTATGTATGCTATGTAGTTGTTACCATGGGGCGACCACCAACATATTTTGGCACCTAGTAGTAAACTGTAATTATAAAGTTAATTGCCCCCCCACTGTGGTGATTGAATATTTAGCTGTGTGATCATGCCTGTTTGTTAATTTAATTTATGAGGCTTTTCTATTTCAAGAAAATGATAATCAGAAAACCTTTTAATTGCTGAAAAAAAATCCTAAAAACTGTTGACATCAGATGTTTCTGCAAACAACAGATATGTTACATTAGCATATTATTATGTAGCAGATACACTGAACCTTTATGTTTTAACAACGCTTTGACTAATGTGTGATTAGGTTAATGCACAATTACCACTAGGTTATGGCTAGGAAAAGATCATGTTTTGGCTAAAAAATACCCAGCTGTGGGGACACAATTCCGGTAGAAAACTAGCAGTGTCTGGGAGCAAAACAATCACTTTTCGTGGTACCATCCCCACTGACAGGTTGCTACAAAACACCCACGTTTGGAGCCTGAAAAGCCAATGGAAACATAATGATGGGTAGCTACTAAAACCCCATGTTTGAAGTCTAAAAACCAGATGGAAACCCACACAGGGTCACTGCAAAGCACCTATGTTTGGAGCCTAAAAAGCCGTTGGAAACTTACTGACTGATAGCTACAAAACACCCATGTTTGGAACCTAGAAAGCCGATGGAAAGATACTGACTGGTAGTGACAAAACACCCACGTTTGGAGTCTAAAAACCCGATGGTAGCATACTGACTGGTAGCTACAAAAACTCCACGTTTGAAGCCTAAAAAGCAGATGAAAACTCATAAAGGACCACAACACAACACCCACGTTTGAAGTCTAAAAAGCCGACTGACTGGTAGCTACACACGCTACAATTGCCTAAACAGCCAATTTGTGGGGACAAAATCCTGGCAGTGAAGCAGCAATGTTTCAGAACAAAACAATTGGCTTTTGTGGTACTGTTCCCACCGACAGGTTGCTACAAAACACCCAGGTTAGGAGCCTAAAAAGCAGATGGAAAATACTAACTGGTAGCCACAAAAATCCCTCGTTTGAAGCCCAAACAGCTGGTGAAAACCCATAAAAGGTCACTGCAAAGCACCGACATTTGAAGCCTAAAAAGTAGATGGAAACCTACAAAGGGTTGCTAATAAACACCCACATTTGGAGCCTAAAAAGCTGCTGAAAACACATTGGCGGGTAGCTACGAAAACCCCATGTTTGAAGCCTAAGTTTGGTGCATTGAGAGTCGATGGAAACATACTGACAGGTAACTACAAAAACGCCAGGTTTGAAGCCTAACAAGTCAATGAAAACCCGCACGGTCACTACAAAACATCCATGTGTGGAGCCTAAAAAGTCGATGGAAACACAGCAATGACTCACTAAAACACATCCACTATAATTGCTGTTTTTTGTTTTTTTTGAACAGTACTTTGCAGCTTGGCAGCTGTCTTGCTTAGGTGACACACCATCCATCATCTTCCCCACCTCTTGATGACAAAGTCAGTTTATATATTGCATCACTTTACAGACTTTGATACGGTACACATGAAAAGTGCAAATGTAACGTAATAATGGTTTGCAGAAACGTATAGTGCCAATGCCTTCTGGAGACTTGGCCGAGTACTGAACGTTCAACATAAATGTTATGATCTCAGCAGTTTCAGCAGTGACTTTAAAACATGGTGAAATGGTGAAATATCACTGATTTAAGCTTATCAATAAGTCAGAGATGTTGTGTGCACATCCAAAAAAACCTTGGTGAAAATATACAGTTAAAGGGAATTGAGATTCCAGTGAGCAGGTACTCATTATGCATAATTCACAATATTTATACATGTTTGGTGATGAGCTGTCATTGCTTTGGCTTTTTTTCACTCAACGTAAACACACTAGATATGCATAAAGTGTGGTTCCTAATATAAACAACATTATATGCTTTGGATTTTAGCAAGTAGACGTAGTTCAGCATGGCTGTAGAGCAGCAGCATTACACTCAAATATTATCTGGATGTTAATGTTCAACTGTATAATCAATGCTGTTATCTCACACAGCTGGAGGTAATATATACAGTAAATGAGAGAAAATGAGAACTCCAGGCAAAGCAGTTTAGAGTATGGAAATGTGGTATTTATTCACTTTGTGTTTAGTATCTTATTGGTGTATCGTGTGCATTTGGATAAAAATAGCCGTGCTAAGCTGCCACACGACTGAAAACAAAACAAAATGGTTTAACTTGTGTTCTTCGTCATGACAACATAGTGTAAGATATTCGCTCAGACACAAATCTCATTATGAAAAAGTATGGGGAAGAAAACATAATTAAATTAGCCTGCAAAAACATACTTGTTTCCCATTATTTTTTAGCTGCTTGCTTACTTATTTATTTTATTATTCTTCCACCACAGTAATAATTAAGGCACATAGGTACTATCAGGGCTGTGTCCCCCCAATTCCATGGCAGCTGGAGCACAAATCAGGGCACTCCAATGGATACCTCTGGAATGGGCAGCGGGGGGAAGAAAGGCTGGGTCAGCTCACCCCTTCTCTCAATCCCCCAAAATGGCACCCTCCACATTTTTAAGGGATCAAGTCTGCAAAGGGCCAGCTCCCTCCTTTAAGGGTCTGGGGGCGACACAAAGTCAAACAAATCAGTCAAAATAAACACCTGGACACACCTGGAATATTAACAGTTATAGTAATAACAAAAGTAGATCATCTGTAGACAAAACAAGATGGAGACAGCAGTTATAACAATATAAAATTTTAGCCAAATTAATTTACTGGCCTGTATTCACTTATTCACTTTTGTATTCACTGCCTTGCAATAAAAAACATGCTTTTTTCTATCAACAAAATGATAATAAAATCATTTCAAAAGATATATATATATATATATATATATATATATATATATATATGTACATGCAGAGTGGGTAGAGCTGAGGTTGGCAGAATGAAGCCTGGTTACTGAAACACACTCACGTAGCTTGATGCTACCGAGCTAGCTAAGGCTAACTCTAAGAGGCTAGGCTATATGCCACGTTCATAGGCTGTATAGAGCACACTTAAGTATCACTAAAGTCCCACATAAAGATACACAAACAAAAAAATATGCTACTTTTAATGTAGTCTGTGTGAGAACATGTGCTACTTTGCGCATTTCCTCCTGAAATGCAGGCGTAACCTTATGTGATAAAGTCTCGTCACGTGTGTTTTCACCAGGAGAAGTGGGCCAATAGGTAAAGGAAAATGCATATATATGTAGAGTGTAACGATACACCTATTTGTATTAAACTGTTTGGTATGAGGCTTTCAGTTCACTATGCATTACAAACCGAACAATACACTGAATTATCCTATTATATTTGTAAAATAAAACATACAGCTTATATTGTGTTTAACATAATATTGTCAGTGCCACTGCGCCCGACAAAGCAACAGGTCTGCCCCCCCCACCCCAAGTTACAAGCTATAACATTATTTCCACACCATTGCCATTGCTAACTGATTCATACAGGGCAAGAGAAATCACCATGCTGACTGGTACATTTCTAGCCAAGATCAGACATTGTGGTATTAGTTTGAATAAATAAATGAATAAAGATAATTTAAGTTTACGAAATAAAAGTAAAAATCAAGTAAAATTCTCTGGCATTTCTACTTTTTCACTGTATTGAAAATGTATTGTACTGTGACGCTACACTGCACTGTATCGAGGCGAACTTTGAATTTTGGGATACATATATACATACATATTGTGCATGCAGAACATATTTGCACTTTCTTTGACCTCTTCTAGATGTTATATTGTAATGGAAAAAAGAAAATGCATATGAAGATGTGACATTAGTGCACAGCAGGCCCGGGTCCACAAAGATAATTTAGGGCAAAGCTATACATATAGCCCGAAGCAGCAGTGTGCTAATTACATTTAATTATTCTCATCACCTGTTATATTCCCTTTTGATTAAAAAAACATCAGCAGCTACTGAAAAAAAGGCCTTTCCCGACTTGCCTTTATCAGGACCTGCATGACCCACAGGAGTCCTGCAATTATGCAGGCTGTCAGGTACAATTCAAGGCACGTGGGAATACATGTACAAAATGATTGAGATGGCCTCACACGGAGCCCCACGGATGCCAACTGCTCTGGATGCAGAAGTACAGGCGAAGGTAGCAGTGTTCCAGCTCGTCGAACAGCACCACAGCATGATAACTCACTACAAAATGAAGGTTTAAAAGCCAGAGATTTTGATGCAATTAGAAAATTAAGTGAAATTTGTTCAGGCACCCTATGGATCACTGCAACAGACACAGATAAGACAAATATCCCGTGATGAGATTATTTGTGCTTGTTTATCGAAGGAGCAGACTGAGGTGCCACAACTAGCCATTACCTCAAAGAATCACAACCACTTAAGATAAAGGCAGATGTATCACAGTGTAAGCAGGATTGTTTCAGCAGTCGGCTCTGGAAAAGATCTTCAGCCCTCATCTCTCTTGTGAGGAAGACACTCCTCCAACAAAGCATGTCTAATTTGAAAAAGAATGAAGTGGGGAAAAAAGCGATTTCAATGAGCCAGGAAATGTAATGCATCTGGCCCAGCAGCTTTGATGGGAGTCTATCAACTCCAATATTAATGCGAGGATTTGAGTGGCCATTCATGTGTTGTGCTCTCGAGCTGAGAGAGAACACAGTTGTTCTATTACATGGGTTAGCACTTCTGTAGAGATCACCTGAGACCTGCTGGACATTTTCCCTCCACTTCCTCGCCTGCATTTTCGCTGCCATGCTGAGTGAAGTGAAGTCAAACAAATGACACCTACAGTATGCAGATGAGACAAGCCTGAAAATGGCCAATGCATTGTTTGTTATTTGATTCACTTAAGAGCAAGGAGAGGCAAATTATGGAGCTCTTTCATGGGCAGTGAATGGAAGTCTGATTTGTAGACATGGTAACGGCACACAAAATATCTGGCTCATAACTGTACAATAAAATGAAGCAAAGGATTCTGTCTAATTCCGCCTCCTTATGAAATATTTTTCTTCTATGGACATCAAGGCTGTTCATAATCACTGCATATTGTTTAAAGCAATGGTCTAGATTCTGTATAGCCTACGCTTTTCTTTAGATTTGATTAAAGGAATAGTTATGCATTTTAGGAAATATGTTTACCTGCTATTTTTCTGAGAGTTAGATGAGAAGATTAACATGACTCTCAGGTCTGCACAATAAATATGAAGTTATCACTAGCAGCTGGTTAGCTGATCGTAGCTTAGCTTAGCTTAGCATAAAAGGAGGAAACAGGGACAAAGCAAGCTCAGAAAAATGAACCGCCTATATTTAGGGGTGCTGGAAAGTGGATTTCGGAGACCGTCTTCCTCCAAACACAATCACATATGGTATTTGTCCGAGCAGAAATTCCTCTCGTGACTGTCGTAATTGTGCTTGAAGCAAAGGAGGAAGTCGGGTGAGGTACTATAAAGAGCTAAGGAAGAGGGTGAGGTGGATGGATAGGTCAAACAAACACAGGACTTTGATCCAGGAAGGAGGCTGCTGTTCATGTCCTGTGTAAAACCAAGAGTTAATGTTGCGTTATTTTAGCAGCCTAACATGACATGTCAGCGTTTCATGAGATACACGTTACGATACTAAAAAAACTGACTGATTTAAACCAAGCTCACAAGAACAGCGCCTGGCTTAGTAGCCAATTTGACAAAGCGGCGAAACTGTGCAATTACAACTTTCTGGTCTGTTATGTAATATCACTGGGCCCCATAGACTTACATGGATAAAGAGAAGACTGTAAATCAGTGGGTACATTTTGTTAAGCGTCACAGCTTCCATGAAATGACATGTTTAAATATTGGAATTTGATCCATTCAATCCAATAACATTTGGAAAGTGTAGAAGAGCAGCATGATTAAATAATTTTATCCCCATTTAAGCTAGCAGAGAGATTAACCGGAAGTTAGCTGCTAGGCCGGCCAAAGTCTCTAGTGCACTTGCTCTATGGGCCAAATGATGTGGAAGAACTGGGTAATTTTATACACTGGAAGTTTTTCGGTTTCATGCACCACTGAGCAGCTTTCAGGAATGAATAAGACCCTGCCTCCAATGCTGTATCCAGTTCTTTATACATCCATGGTTTTATGCATGTAGTCTTAGTGTAGCTGCAACCATTAACCAACAATAAATGACCTATTCTGTTGTTTGGTATCAGGAAATGTTGATTTCCTGCTACCAACAGGGCGGCTAATTTAGGAAACGCTCATGTGGATCTTAGTAGAGGTTAGGAGCAAATGACTCTGGGATTGTATGGGTTGGAGGACTTGTTGGGATTTTGCTACCTTAAGACAGTGCCAGGCCAGCACCAGTGTGGCTCCCTCATGTTTGTGCTAAGCTATGCTAAGCGGCTGCTGCATGAAGCTTCATTTTCACCGTAAAAATATGAGAGTGGCAGAAATCTTCTCATCTAGCTTTCGGCAAAAAGGCGAGGAAGGGTATTTCCCAAAGTGTTGAATTATCCCTTTAAGATTGAAAGACTTATCAGTAATATATTCATGGTCACTAGCAATTCAAAGTCACTGCTCAACTTTAAAAAAGCAACACAAGAGGTTAAGCATTACGAAATAAGGCATTTAGAGGCAATTAAACACATGGTGGATTTAAGCTCTGTAGCAACTACTGTACTTTCTTGAAATTATCTTTCAAATCACAGACACGGGAATTGGGATAGACTAAGCATGCCAGCATGATGGCAGCAGTCTGGCAATTCATAAGTTCAAGTGTCAAAGGGCATTTAGGTGCAATGGAGAGCATGCAGAGGTTGGAGCATCTCGAACACGCGGCAGCACACCTCACCAGCGGTGGGAAATGGAGGACATCTTGCCAGGGATATGACTTCAAACATGTAACAGCCTCAGCAGCTCCAGGCCAAGGGAACAGATTGCTCCAATTACAGCAAGCCTCACGCACCAGAGTCCCCCTGACACATGCAACGGTCTATTGGAGTGGACTTAGGGTAGTGGTATGTTGCTCTGGAGCACTGGGGGCCCTCACATCCCATTGCCAATCTGTATTCTGTTTGAACCCGCAGACATCTCCTTTTACCCCTGCTTTCGTTTCAAATTCTGTTCAGACTGGGTGTTTTTGGCTGCCAACACAGGTGATTGGCACCTTCTCTCTGAATTTATAACAAAATCAATTCTCTAACAGCATCCCTGAGCACATCAATCTAAGAGAGATGCTTTCTACCCCCTCATTTTCAGCTTCACAGGCACAGAGTGGTTATAGATGAATCCCTCAGTATACTTACCCATATCGGCTCTGAGAGCTGTGGCGGAGCACTACTTTAATTGGCAGCGTCAAGTAATGCACAACATGTTAGGAGCTAGCAGCATTGGGAATCACCTTGTTAATTGAGGGCCGCAGTTGAGAGATTGACTAATTGATCAAGGCCTTTACAGGGGTAGATAATTCATGGCGGCAACACTGCAGGAGGAGGAGCCGTGTCAGAGATGATTCATGTGTCTCTTGGAGTGGAGTTGGTCTCCATGGTCTCTTTTGCTCCGTAGGCCCGACGTGAAGGGGATTGTATCATCAGCACCTCCGCCCAACTGCTCGCCTCTCCCTCTAAATCAGAATTAAAAAGGTGAGGCTGGTGTTGATAGGTTGCCACAAATGATACAGTGTTGTATGTCTGTATGCTTCCCCTGATGGCTGCTGCTCTCCCCAAACACCATCAAGATACAGGGAAGATGTATGGTTGTGTTGTAATGAAAGCATGAAGGGACCCCAAGTCATGGAGGAAATGTCTCCATCACACAGGTAGAGAGGTAATCATGCCCCTGTGTACTGTACTCTGGGAAAAAAAATGAAATGTGTGGCAACAATGCAAAGCTTATAAATTGAGGGAGAAGCTGAAAAACATGTGATCAGATCTGTGGACTGAGATGGCGCACTATGTTGTGGTGTAAATAATAATCTTATGTGGTATGGCCAGGATGGTGAGCAGCACTGAGGAATGCAGAGTAAATAAAGCTGTGGTTGGAGTAACTGAGGAAAATGTAGTTTTGGGGCAAAATTATAAGGCAAAGGGGGGAAATGGATTTTTAAAAAATAGGGTATTTTGCAGAAGATGTTATATAAATATGGTGGTGATATTTTGTATTTTTCATACTGTCAGCATATCCCATCACAAGCTAAAAAACAACAGTCCTACTTCTGTTGGAGTTACGTTTGAGAACTACAATGCCCAGCTGTTTTAGGAAATCACTTTACCTTCAGTAAAGATTTACGTCTTCAGAAGAAAACCTTACTCTGACTATAGCGATGCCAGCTCAAAGGATATTAAAAAATGCTGCAAATGCCAAACCCCACACCCCCACCTCCCAATACATCAATAAAAAATAAAAACCTTTGCAATGCTACAAAAGGCAACCACACAAATGTAATCATAACAATAAATAAACTTAACAAAGTGCCATAACTACAGGTGTACTGCACTTCTGCATGTGGTTTGTGCAAGTGTCGACTGCTGTGGGTAAGTAAATGTCAACCCCTGTACTGTGTTTCTATTTTATTACTTTCAAATGTATTAAAAAGTGCAGACTACACTTTTACATGAGTGTTATGTAGGCTATATCAATGTCAACTGTTACAGTTTTTGTAACATGGTAGTATGTCATAAAAAAGGTCATAAAACAGTCATAGTGTGTACACTTTTCCTGTGTGGCCCTCAATCATATGTTGGCTCCCTAGAATGGCACTGAGTCACCAAAACTTTGAGCCCTGATCTGAGATTTTTGTTCTAAAATGTCGTAAAACGATCAGTTTAGCTGTCAAGTTTCTGAAAATTCCTTCAAGAGCTAGGTCACAGATGACGCTGTTTGTGTGTAACGCAGCACACTATGTATATAAACATAAAATTCAATATGCTGCACTGTTTGTCTCTATTAATAATAATAATCAGTGTTGGGGGTAACATGTTACAAAAGTAACAAAGGCAACCTGTTACAGTACTTTATTACATTTTAGCTGTGACACAGTGGCTAATTTACGCTCGTCGTAGTAACTGCCTCGCACGCCAACCCGTTTGTTGTGCTAACCTCAACATTTGTTTATTGTGTTTCATAGTATAGGCCCACATATATTGATTCATATCTCATAATTGTTAGACTTTGATACTGTGCCCACCTGTCCCTGTGTCGTGGGTAACTAGTAATATGTGATGAATTACATTTTGAGAGTACAGTAACTTGCCCAACACAGAAAAGAATAAGAAGTTCTTGGTAATTTTATGTTCTAAAAAGTTAACAAGCCCTTGTGTTTTCTTTTATGGCCCAATCTCTCTTGCCATGTATTAATGCATGGCTGCATAGCAAAACATTCATGCATTTAATAATTAATGGATTTTGTTGTCTATAAGAAAACATGTTGAATAACACTAGCCTTATCCTTTTGGATGCAGCATGGGGGAAATACAGTATGTTGTGTTATGTAGGTTTGTTTCTTCAGAAGTGCACCATTGTTGTGTTTGCTCAGCAGCATCGTCTGCTGTTTATGTTTTCTCCCACATCTGAGCTCATCACTTCCAGCTGAAACTAAGCAGAGTTGGAGGGTCTCCAAATTTAATTTTGTGAGAGTGACTTAGGGGAATTCAAATAAAATGTTCTTTTGCACCGTTGTAATTTCGGGCCAATTCCTTATATGGTTAGTGTTAAAATTAAAGGTGGAACCTGTGTGTATTGTTTTTCTTTTAAAGGGGACCTACTGTCCTCCTTTTCAAATTCATACTTGTAGTTTGGGTTTTTATTAGAACATGTTTACATGCTTTAATTCGCATTGTTTTCCTCACAGTGTCAGTGCTGGAACACCTGCATTCACCCTCTGTCTGAGATGCTGCATTTTAGCACCTGTCTTTTTAAGCACCCTCCCGAAAATGTCCCAGTCTGCTCTGGTTCATCAGCACTCTTTGGTCTCTGCACCGTCATTGCAGCTAGTGGATCAACTGTAACAGAGAATACCAATCCCCATATCCTAGAAATTAAGTTTATATACAGCTAATTTGAAACAGCAAATTCAATTTTGAGCGAAACATAATGCCAAGCGAGTTACACTTCATGTTAACATGATGAGGAAATGTTGCTACCTGGCAACTCCCAGAGATGTTTATACTAATGAATCAGCAAAATCTTTACTGACAACATATTTAATTTGTTTTCTGTCAAAGTAGGCAATCTTGGAATACAACAAATCCCTGCTAACAGTAATTTGTTACACTACTCAATATATTACGTTTCCTCTACACCCCATAAAATTGGTAATCTCCCCAAAATTCAGACATGTACCTCTGTGTGGATGTCTAGGTAATCACCATTATATGTAGCTAATGTTAGATAGCTTCTATTTGCCTGGGGGCTTTCTGTTGCCTGTGATCTGTATCTTCCAAAGGCTCTGCCCGAAAGATGGAGAGTCACTCATGGAGCAACATTTCATCCACAAAATATCCAGCCACAAGCTTCATCACATCCAAGAAACACCAACTTGGGAGAGCAGTGTTCGTGTCCCTTAAGATTCTAAAGTCAAACCCTGTCTTTTTTCCTAAAAACGGTAAATTTCCTGTGAAAACGGAAGCGTATTTTGAAAGAAGACAATGCATGTAAAGCCTAGTTCACATTACATGATTTTCACCGCAATTTTGACGTCGCAGAGGATCTTGAGAGCCACCTTGGGTCGAAGGTGGCTCGGCAGATAGTCTGCTACGTCGAGTCTTTGTGTGTGAACAAGCCTATGAGCAAGTCGCCCCCTCGTCTGTGACTGGGACTGGATATCTGGCATGCTAGAAAACTGGAGAAGGCTGACACGACTGACAAAGAGCATCAGCCAATGAGAGCCGAGATAGCGTCCCACGTCAGCACGCAGGAGGATGGAAGAAATGTGAGGAGGGCAAGCCACAGGGTTGCCACTTGCCAGGTTTGCTTATTAGCTGTGACTTTGGGCTTGTTTCTAAAGTGGAGCTGCTTACTTGGGCTTGCTCTCTAAATGTCAGTTTTTTCTCTTATTTAAATCTATGATAGTCACTTCTTTTGGGCTTGTTTCCATAGCCCTGGTTGCTTGTTTCTCTCCCAAGATCTGGCAACACTGACAAGCCGGCCGGCAAGCAACATCAACAATGGCAGCATCCACAGGATGTCTCTCCAAGTTTGGTGACGTCACCGCGTTATCTGGGGCTCTATCGGCGAGAGCTCGGTGGAGAAATCTCGTGGTGTGCACACACAGGTCATAACGCAGTTGGCGAAACTTCCGCTGACAGAAACACATGTCGCCAGGTATGAACACTCAAAAGATTACGATAGTCTCCATGACGCAAAATCAGGGTGAAAATCGTGTAATGTGAACTAGGCTTAACAGGCATGACTTGACATAGCGTCCCAGATTGTCAACAACACTGATATGTTATGAGGCCTGAGTGAGAATGTGTGGAAAATATGCAAAAGCATAACAGGTCTCCTTTAAATGTATATTCTGTACAGTGTTAATTTTGCAGGCCCAGGTATATTTATGGACACACTGACCAAGCATAAAAGTATGAGTATGAGTGAGTGCAAATACAAGTCTGCATTAATTTTCTGTTCTTAAGATCCACCGACTGCACTGACAAATGACCTGAGGTGAGCAACTTGAATTATTCCCAGTGATTTCACACAGGTTACTCTCTGCTACAATATTACCATAATGAATCACAATATTTCTATGTTTTACTCGGAATTAGCATCAAGATTAGCAGGGCATATCAGACGAGAGGCTTGAGTTCGTTACACCAGTGATACCACATAGACTCCAAGTCTCTCCGAGCTCAAATACAAAGTTGTGATGCTTGCCAAGTTTGCCTGAAGCGTAATCTTCCGCATCCTACAAGTAAAGGATTCATCTCAGTGTTTTAACAGCGGAAAATGTGGTAACTGGAAGTGTTTTCTGTGGCCAGACAGAGACTCAAAGGGTCTTCCCACTCACATTTCATCTGTTTTTGATGGATTAAGTCCACAAAGTATGTTATTGATTATTGCAGAACTGCTAAATCCTCTTTATTTTGCTGTAAATAAAGGTGTGTTGGGAATTATATTGATAAAATTATATTTTTGGTGAGGAAAATCATCCTGATCATCTGTGTTTTCATACTCAATAGATTTTTTTTGAAAGCAGTTACAATGTTGAATAAGTTAATGTCTCACATAGTTATTCCAGGTGTCAAAAACCCAATCAAGTTAACATGAAACAAACTGTGAAGCCCACAGACAGTGCAGTACAAATCTCCCCCAAGGCAAATCTTCTCTGAATTCAACAGAGGAGACTAATGAACTGCTAGGGTTTTGATTTCAAAGGAAATATAAGAAGCTTATGGAGGACAGCAGTCCTTCAGCCAGTTCAGCTGTGAGTCCTTAGTATTATTTCAGACATTTATTGATTCCTCTTTTAACAGAGTTTTCAAAAAAGCACAATATATGCAAGAATGTAGTGTATTAAATCTTGTCTTAAACATTTGATTAAAGGTGTTCCCGCTTTCTTATTTCCACAGAGCCGGCATTGCGTCCTAGCACGTCTGACGAGACAAGAGCACGTCCAAAGTTGATTTATGACACACTACATGGAAGTTGTTGATGGTTGAATAATCTCAAATTTTGAAGGACCTGTGCTTCAGCCATTTCAAACAAGACTGCAGTTTCCAAGGTTACCAATGATGTAGCTTTGTTTTTTAGGTAGCAGGACTTGGGAATAGATCACAATTTGTTTTTTGATGAGGAGCAAAAAGGAGATGAAAAATCTGTAATAGGAAATCTGTAAAAGTCTGTTGTATTGGATGGAAACAAATAAGTGTCAAAAAAAAAAAAAAGACTGGACACCTCAATAAGACAAAAAAAAACAAAACACCTAAAGGGTGACATATACACACTCAAGCCCAAACACCATGGACAGCAGATGATGGAAAGAGAGATATGGAAAGTCATCTTTGTATATTCCAGCACACAAACCATGAACATCCAAATCATTCCAACATATTAAAGATTTATTCGGAGAGGTCAAAGTGCCAAAATGCTAACACAGAACTTAGATGATGGATCAGCACCCACTTGACAGCTGGATGTGATAAGAGCCCGTGGGCATGTTCAGGGATGTGTCTGTGTATTTGTTCATCGGAGAGGCAGGCGGTTGAAGGACTGAATTACTTTGCACTGCTTCATTCACATTTTGGCTCCGGCTCATGCAAAGCGCTCTTGACACAATGCAAGGAAGGTAATGTATATTTGTGCATTCTGAAGGGGGGGGAGGGTTTGAAATGATAATGACTGTCATTACAAACAATGGGAAATATGGTGACTCTCCCTCCCCCATATGAGGCGTCTCTGTCACACGTGTGCTGAGCAGAGAGCCAGTGAAAGCTCATTGTTCACAGTCCAGAGTGGGAATCATCAATCAGCTCCTGAGGATTCCTAAATCAATACCATGCGATGACACTTTGGCAGCGCTCTGCATACATCCGTCCAAAGATTGTTGGGAGTGAAAAATAAAAAAAAAAAAAGGGACTCTGCCACGATACATCTTCCTCTCTCCCTCCTTATTCAGCGAGGCAGTTGTTTGTGACGGAAACAGTGGCAGGTCACAGGTGCCACGAAAATAAACCATCTCCTTCCTTCCACTGCAAACAAGTGCGAACATTTACCCTCCCATCCGCCGACATACAGCTCTGCGGATGCATTCAGCCGGTGCTTTAGATTTCAACTTGCGCACAAATGAAGAATAGACTCCTTTTCACAAGTAGAGGCGACTGCTGACCCAGTTCGAAGCTGGTAACGTGTGCCAAGGTCAGACACCCACAGCTTTTATTTGTTCAGAAAACCGCCAAAAGGCATTCTTGACTCAGGTGTATTCACCAGTGTGTGTGTTTTTTTTGTGCATGTTCATTTTCAATTCTGGATGTCTCTCTGGTCTTCTGTCACCTTTGTGAGCCTGTGCAATACAAAGAAAAGAATAAAGGAGCCTTTTTGTACCTGTAATAGGTACAAAAAAGGGTTTTACATCTCTTTTTTTCCATTAGAATCTCTTGTTTTAGTCCTTCAGCTTTAAATTCAACAAAAATGATAACAGGATAAAAAAGATTTAAACCTATATCTTCCACACATTTGTTGAGAGGATCTCCATTCTTGCAATAAGGATTTCTCTATAGGCCATTTTCTGTTTCTATCTGGATCAGACACACCTTTTTTTTTTTTTTATTTGCAGTAATCACCCTGCTTTATATTTCAGAAAACACTCAATTTTGTGAGTTAGTCTCTCGTGTACATAGCTAATAATAATAATGTTGTGTCTCTTGACAGGATTTTGAAGTCTTAATCTCTGTTTTACAGCCTCTCTCTGTAATTTTGGGGATGTCATTCACAAATCTGACCCGATGAAAAGCCTTTGGAGTCAAAACACTGTCAACAAAGAAGGCATGAGATGCGCGACTATCTCTGTTTCCTCTTTGCATACTAAATTATTAGGCCACGATGGGGGAGGACTTTGCTGCCACAATACTGCTCTCTGCTGGTAAATGGACCACTCATGTGAGACTGACCTTTGAACCGCTTGGAGCTGGAGAGAATGAGCATTCAGGCTGGTAAAGGAGAGTCATTGCCATTTACAAGGCGATCTCTTTTGATTCCACGTGTGAATTCAAATCCCTGGATGAGTGTGCACAGTTATGATATTATAAAAAAATGCATCTACTGTATATTTGAATATGTATGAAGGGAGATTAATCATCAAACCAGAGTCATAAATTATTATTTTTTTTCTGGAACCTAAGAAGTGGAGCACGTCAGGCATGCTGTGTGTGGGCAGATTTGTTATATGTTTATGGCACAGAGACTTACAGACTATTGGGGGGGGGGGTGGACATGCAGTTTTATTAATGATTCCCAGGATCCCCAGCTGCAGGGGCCTCCCGAACATTTGCAGTAATATGACTTTGTTCAGATCCTACAGTCGTAACTATGAGCTCCACATTCGCACCTCGTCTGGAGCATAGAATTTCCTTGCAGAGCCCCTGGAGCTGACCACCCACCTCTTTTTAGCCTTGTTAAAGAACCAAAGGGAAATCATATTTTCGAGATGGATACCCTCTCTCTTCATCTACACCATGCATATTACTGCATCCAAGAAAGATCAAAGCTACCTAAACTACCCTCAGAGCTTGCAGCCCCCTGAAGATTCTTCACAGTACTAGAATAACGAGGTGAAGTCTGCCTTCACTTTTATCTTCACCTTGCTAAGCAAGTGAGTCATATTTGTCAGAAGTGAGTCTTTTTTGGCCAGAAGTGCCGTGCTTTTCTTACACATGCTCTGAGGGACAGTTGATTATTCAAGCCAGCAAATACATCCAATGTCATTATTACTTTTTTATTCGCCACTAAAGGGTGAAAACACACATCGCCCCGCTGCCAGGTATTGATTTATGTATCGGCATTACGCAAAACTTGCAGCAATAATCAAATGTGACCAGTATCAAGCAGTGACTGAGGCAGCAGACTAACCCGGGGACCCTCTCCCTCTCTGTCTTTCCTGAAACAGCTGTTTGGGCTCTAATTAAAGGGAAGTAGCAGGTGTCACCTGAGCCCCAACTGCAGGGGCACACCTGGTTGCATTAATTTGATCCAAAGTGGTTTTGACGGACTGCCTGCACTCTGGCGTCCCACATTAAGCCACTGGAACTGAGCACCTGCTTTGAGCGAGCAGGCAATAGTGCTCCACTAACACCGCTCTGTGGAGGTACGCCAAGCTGGCGAGCCCGTGTCTTCGCGGCGACCCATGGGACGGCTCCGTCATCCCTAACTCTGACTTACCAGCAACATCTGTAAACGAGCAGACCTGCGATGCCGACCTGTAGTCGCGCCGTGCTGGGGGCTGGGTGTGCCCAAGATAATTGTCTGTGGAAACCTCCCCGAGGCTGTAAAGGCAGCTTGTTTCAGATCTCCTGATGATTTCACAGGACATTTAACTTTACACCTCTCATTTGTTACCTCTTCAGGGCATTTCCAAATACCCATTACCAGGTTCCCAAGGAATGTAGCAACCCTTAACCTCCACTAGCTTTTATGTATGCATAAATTGCCTTGGGGATAAATGTGACACTGCATTTGGAGGTGCAGACATGTGTTCGTGCACAAGCTTAAGCAAACAGATGACCTTGAAAACTGAGCGGTGACAAAAAAAAGGCCCAGGCAGTGGAATTACAGATCACTGGTGGACCCCTTGGTTCCCTCATGTCTGAAAAAATGCAGCAGAAGTGACCTCTTGGATGCTCCTGTGGTAGATAAAACATGATAAAGTGCCCTCCAGGGTGCCCTTCTAGTAGAGAAAACGTATAGTGCCCTCTCGGGTGGCCTTACAATTGAGAAAATGCGATTCAGTGCCATATAGGCTGCCCTGCATGCTAGAAAACTGTCCGATGTCCCACAGCATGCAGCTGGTGCCCTTTTTAATCTTCTCGCCCCTGCCCTTCATACAGCCTGAGTCCGCCACTGTTATATATGCAGTGTCGTGTTGTCTCTCTGACACTTCAATTGCCTAATGAAATTTACATCAGCCAAGAATGAAGCTGCAGCGGTTTGAATGGGTCGTGCCTCGGGTCATGCTGCAGTCTCTGTTGCAACAGTTTCTTTGTGCCACGACAATACATTAATTTCATGAGTCAACAGGCTACGACTGGCAGTTTGTGTCGAGCTAAACAGTGTTTAATTGGATTCTGATCCATGGCAACACCACCGGAGGCTTGTTTCCATCTTTTATTTCAGCAGCACCTGGAGCGTAATGGTGGTGATTACATCCCTCCTGTGGTGTCCCGGCGGTTCAGGCTTCGCAGGCCCCTGGGAATACGCTGCTAACAGTCACGGTCCATGCTGCCCTGCTGCCCTGTTTGGCTGCTGGCAAACCCTGAGCTGCTGCTCAGAGGCTCTGTTACAGCACCGCTGAGACCGTCCGAGGTTCAAAGGGAATCATGATAATATAAACCAAATGAATTGTTTGCTGCACAAACTCAGGCACAGTCGAGATTCCAAACAACGGATCAAGACAGATTCGTATTTGTAGAGGCATAAAATTAAAACTGTTCACTTCAAAGTAAATTAAATTTACTTTGAGAGGACTTTTAGGGAGCACAATCAATTCACTTTTGATCAAAAACAAACACATAGCACTCGTGGTTATAGTGAAGATTAACATAGGAACTGATTCAGGGGGATTTAAGTATTAAAACATCAGGGAGAAAAGAGCCGGCCCAATTAGGAATAAACAAAAATGCTGATTGTCTCAGCGGGTCAGAATGGGCTGGATGGTGAGATTTAAAGTTCATTCTTGTACAGCAGTCAACAAAACAATCTCTCCACAAACTCCATTCAGTAGCCTTCCTGGAGCTTTCGATCAATCGCACAATCCTTCTCACCAACTCAGGCAACTCTATCTGCTGAGGAAGACTGTGTCACAGAGTTTTTAATTTCCTATTGGCTTACAAAAATTAAATTAAAGGACTACTCGGTGCTAAGTTCCTGTCTTTCTAAGAGTTACATGAGACGATTGATACCACTCTCATATCTGTACAGCAAATATGTAGCTGGAGCAGGCAGCCAGTCCGGAAACAGAGGAAAACAGCTATCCTGGCTATTTTCAAAGATAAAAAAAATTGTAAGTTGAAGAGTTTAAACTTGAACAATACATCTGCATGATGCTGTGGCACGAAAGTCTGTCAGCACTGAAATTCTCCTAACGTCACCAAGAATAAAAAAAGTGGAGGACTAACTCACTGTCACCATCTGTGGACACCCAGACTTAGACTCACAAGTCAGTCTTTAGACGCTTTGCTTAACTAAAGACTGATGACTTTCTCCCTGATTTTGTGTTTAGATGGGCGGATACAATTTCAGAGTTTAAAAAAACTCCCTACGTTGCAGAACCAATAGTAAATCTGCAGGGCGGTCCTTCGGTGGCTCGCTGAACTCTTGTGCTCGTAAACATAGTCCGACTGCATTAAAAGCTTTAAACAAAGTCGCTGTAAGTCCTTCATTTCCACTGTCTTGTGGACTGAGCACACGTTTGATAAAACTGAGTTAAATCTCTCGGCATCCATTTTCAAGCTCTCTGTGTGTTTGTTGCCTTGTGGATAAGAAAAGGGGGAGCGCACATTTGCGGGAGGGCGTGTCCTTTTAAAAAAATGCAAGAGGCGTTGCTTTGTTGCCGGCCATTTTCTCCCCAGACTATTAGAAGGCGGAGATCTCTGATTGTCTGGTGGCGAGACCACCCAGACCTATAGGACTCAATGTCAGTAGGCTACAGAGACAGAGCAAATAAGGAGAGGAAGAAAATGAGCAAAGCCATAGTACAGTTCTGAAAATATGTAATTGTTACTTAATTCTAGTAGTTTGTATTTTCTTGGCAAGGTGCAACTTCCTCGTTGCCTGACAACTGACAACAAGACTCCAGAGCATTGTTTTGTTTATTTTGACTGAGCTTTAAAAGTGTTTTGATCAAATGTGTTAATTTGTGAGCATTAGATGTACTGACGCTTGGTCAGTGGTCATCAAAATATGATGCTCTAGGCCTACCTCGCTAGTTTCGGACACTCATGGACTGTGTGCACACTTGTTACAGTCATTGTGTCTTTTCAAAATAAACTCTCCATTTCACAGGAAGTGTAGCTTACAGTTTACACTCATTAAATGAGTTTCTTTTCAAAATAAACTTGAAAATTAAAACTGATGTTCTTTACTGATGTTTACTTCCTTAGTTTTAGGCAACAAAAGCACATGGTTAGGTTTAGAAAAAAACATCATGGTTTGGCTTATAATAAGTCTGTTTGTCTGTTGTTACTAACATCATGTACCATCACGTGAGTCGCTAGTGTTGTATACTACACATAATAGCATACTACGTTATAATTAAAATAGCTCAACTGACTTGTGGTTTCACACAGGACACAAACAGTGGACTTTCTTTGACTCATCCACCACCCTTTCGCCCACCCTATGCACACTTATTCGCTTTTTATAGTGCTGCGCTTATCGTATTTTTAAAAAAATATAAAGCCTGAAAATAAATATCACCAAAACAACAAAACAGAGAACCAAAAATTGGTCAAAGGTGTTTAGAAAATCTCCTCTTAACTTCTTCGCTCACCAAAATCCTTTGATTTACAAAATAGTGTCATTGGCAAGGCTAGAATAGAGGTGCAGAAATGAGCCCTAAAATCCAGAAATGAGTTAGCATTTTAGCACTCCTGGTTCCCTCATCTCAAAGCTTGAGAGACTTTCACGTTTGGTTCTACGGCATAAAATACATCAGAAAAGTTTAAGTAATTTATAGCCTAATGTTAGCGTTTTACTTCTTGGCCATGGCATTTACGCCTCAAAAATCCTAAAAGTGGTGTTAATTTGTTAATAATTTAAGGATTATCTTGCTGCACAAAACTTATAAGTATCAGAAACTTTTGTTCGCCACAGAGTTTATTTTCTGCGATAATCCAAAATCCAATGTAAAAAGGCTTTTTTGTTGCAGAAACTAGGGCGATGCTAACTTCTCTGTTGGCCTCCAAATAAATGTCCTCCCTGCATCACTCTATTTTTTTTTCCCACATAAAAATTACACCAAAAAAAATTGGAAAAAGTAGCACACAGCAATTTTAAATGAAATCTTTCTGTATCTTCAGAGCGACACCAGCTAACAAGGCCCTGGGAGGATCAGATAGAGCAATCGCCCTCCCCCTCCACGTAAACCTGGGAAAGGTCACTGACCCCTGCCGATGGAGATTGGGGAGAACGGCCTGCACATGAAGTCAGAGTTGACAGCACAGGGAGGAATAACATCGCTGGGCCTCTGACCTTCAGTGTAGCCCCACACCATCTTACAACCACAGAGTCAGACACATCTGAATAATACATCAGTCTCTCCTGCTGGGACCACCCCCACCGCTCACACAAGCAGAGGTACACAACACGGCTTTCACATCATGGTGTGAGGTTTGTCTCCCACAGCATCCCGTACAATAATGAACACAATGTGTTTGACCAGCTAAGGCCAGGTGCCCTTACCTTACAATATGTTTATAAAGGGACTTTTTTTTAGCTGCGATGTGGGTTGACACAGACAGGTTGTTTTGCCCTGAACTGCACTGTAATTGATTGTTATTAGTGTTTTTTGATGTTACAATTATTTATCTTAAATTCAGTTTCCTGTGCAGATCAAACCTTCAGCTAATCAAACTCTCTGGACGTTTTGTTTGCTCTCAGTCCTTTCCTTTATTCTTAAACATTCAACTTGTAATTAACTTTTTTCTTATAGTCCCTTTATTCATAAAGCAAAGGCTTTAAAGAGAGGGAAAAGCAGCACACAGCAGTTTTAGCCTCCACAGTAATTTCCCACCTCCATGCAAGTAAGTGAACAATAGATCGAGCCACGAGAATTCTGCTGTTTACACAGTGAGAATGAACAGAAATGCATGAAACATTTTAAAATCCCCTGTGATTCCTGGAAAGGCGGGCTGTCTCTCTCTTGTCTCCATCTGCTTTACATACAGGAACGGCTCGGCGGTTTGCACTGAGATTATTTGAATTTCATAGAGTGTTTGACATTTGATAATAGTGCCGTGTGTTTATAGATTCTAGACTTTCCTGCCCCTGCTGAAGGTTTCCTATCATGTTTGTTCAGGTTTCTCCTCCCCACCCACAAAAAAAAAGCAATTGAATATACAAAAAACTCAAATATCTCTGTGTGACATCAAAAAGACAAACCCAATTATTGTTTTAGCTCTGCATGAGGAGATACATATCAATCAGCCTTCTAGGAATATCTGTATTTACATAAAACATTCTGAGTAGCAGGGCTGATGAAAAAACGGGGGAAAACAAATGTTTGTGTAACAACTGCACCGTCATTTATTACGATGTAAGAGTCGTTGCCACATAATGACTGGAGTCTGTGGTTCACCTGTTGAGACGGATTTCTAATTTACTTAACGTGTCTCCATGTGTATGTAAATCACGCCGTGCTGTCACAGGAGCACTGTTTTATTTTAATTGACTGAGCTTTACTACAGTTGGTTTATAATCTGAGAAAGAAAGACAGATGTTGGTGCAGCTACAAGGCTGAGAGGTTTGGGACAGATGTACAGCATACAAGCAGAGTGTAGGGTGTGGGCATAGAATGATACAGGCAGCATGTGACAACAAATGAGTGCGTGTGTGTGTGTGTGTGTGTGTGTGTGTGTGGGTGGGTGGGTGTGTGTGTGTGTGTGTGTGTGTGTGTGTGTGTGTTAGTTCAGTCATGTCTGCCACTGCATTTTACAGGTTTAGAGCATGTGCAGAGGTTACTACCCTCTACTGGAGTACGGAGTGAATGCAGATCAAATTCAGTATTACAAAAATATATAGAAAATAAAACGTCCAGTTTTTGAAATCACTTAAATTATAATACCGGTGAGCTCACGTATTTTTGTAGCATTTTAAGTAGCCTTTTAATTCCCGTTTTGGACACCTTGACCGTAAGGCGGAACCAATGTTCACCGCTGCCGGCGTTCCCATCCGGTATGTTTTTATTGTCCCACAGGCAGCTAAAGTTGGTGGCGTTGAAGCGGCTTCTGTCCAGAGAAGTCTTCTATAAAAATAATTATGGATTAACGGTGTTAATGTCTTGCTAACAGGTAAATGTAGCATTTAGCGTATTTAATTTAGCTTTAGCTAGCGCTGTTTAAAAGTGTTTCGGTCTCCTAGATACACCCAATGTCTTAGTGTTTCCGTCACGATACGAATTAAGTTCAAACGTTAACGCTCGTGCACCTGTTACTTTTAACGTTAGCATGTTTTACTTCGTTTCTAGCTGCTTTCTCTGGATATAATATTTAACATGTTCCTCATGTTATACATTAGAGGTGTGGTTAATGTCACGACCGAATACTTTTGAGACTGTGCTTTACCAGGAGTCTGTCAATAAGTGGTCAGAAAAAGAGAAAGTGAAGAGAAATTTGATTGTTTTGTATAAATACACAGTAATAGATGGTGTTAAATGACCGTTACACTTTTATTATTATTATTATTATTATTATTATTTTCATATTTGCAGAAAGATTCAGAATCAAACTCAATATAGTGATGTGGAAAAAGTCTGAGACCACAAGTTAGAATACTTTAGTTTTGCGTTTGTTGCCAATGTAACTTTTTTTTTTTTCATAACATATGATGACATCATGTCAGCCACTTGTGTGAAAATGAATTTTAGAATATGTTAGTGTGTGGTATGTCTCTCTTTTGCTTTAATGACAGCATGCACTCGAGCTGGCAGGGACTCCTTAAGTTTGTGTGTTGACCCATAATATCCAAGCACGATTTGACAATCTTTCAAAGAGCCACTCTCAAGTCTTGGCTTTCTCAGTCTTCAAGAGTCCCCGTAAATGCTAGATGGGGTTGAAGTCAGGTGACTGTGTAGGAAAGTCAATGCCAGTCCTGACTAGGGTTACAGCAGCTCACAGATTTGAAGGTGTACCGTGGTATGAAAATTGACAGCTATTATTATACACTTCCATATTGAAAAGAAAGTGCAACTGGACGGAGTCATTTTCAAGAAAGTGTTAATTATAGCAACAAAATGTTTGTTCAACCAAAAATTACCATTCCATTTTCATTCCTTTAGGGGTCAGTCTGATTGCTAATAATTCTGTAACACCATGATATTGTACTGTAACTACACTGGTCCAAGGAAATGATGGCCATGCATTATACAGGTGTCTTTTTAAGTTTCATTTCCATCCTGCAGTCAACCACAGACACTGTGAAACTACAACAAAAATAAATAAATCTTGAAATACAAATCTCTTAATTACTTTTACAGTCTCTCAACAAATGTCCAGCATTTAGACGTGCCTAACAATAGTCTCTCATGTGAATTTTTTCAGACAGGTCCCAAAAAGTTAGCACAGCAACCGAAAATATATTGAATTGTCCCTTCTTACACAAATATTATAATCAGATACAAAACCAAATAAAGGTGCAAAATGACAATTACCATGTGCACCTCTTGGACCATGTGAATATTATTATTTTGGGGCCGTATGTACTTCCTTTGCCACCATGTTGGCTCTGTGCTCTGTAGCCATGTTAGCGCTCTCTCAGCCTGTAATGCAACAGATGTGACCCCTGAACTCTATTCCCCTGATCTATTACTCTAGATCAAAATAAACTTACATAAAGAACAAAACATTTTACTTTAACTGAACAATATTTTTAAAGGTATATTTTAAATCATTTTAAAATCAGTCACCTTTTTAACTACCTATTTCTTACATTTTTAATCAGTTTTTAATGACAATGAATTTTAACGTTAATATAATTATGACAGAAAATATGAAAAGCATTTCAATTAAAGTTACATGTACCATGAAAATACCATTGCAAACCCAAGTCAGGACTCCTTCATCTTCTATGGTCTTCATGGGGAATAGAATGGACTTGTGTTAGTATAACTCCTTTCTAGTCTTCTGACTACTCAAAACGCTTTAACACTACATGTCACATTCGCCCATTCACACACACATACACAAAAACACACACACACACACACATTATACACAGGTGGCTGAGACTACAACACAAGGTACCACCCAGGGCAATTTGGCTCAGTATCTTGCCCAAGGATACTTGGACATGCACACTGGAGGAGATCGTGGACAACCCGCTTTACCTCTTGAGCCACTGGCAATCAAGAAGTGCTTGTAAAGCATTTCAGAGTTCCATGCAATGCTCCGTTAAGAACCTTTAGCCTAGCTATGATTTAATGCCGAGAAAGCCCTACTTTGCTTGGAAAAACAATTTGACTTATCACACTTGAACTTAATTCTGATGCCGTGTTTCCCACCATCACAGTGTCAGCAATGATCTGCTGGAAAATTGAGGCACAGTTATATTTATAACAGGTGCAATGAGCTTCAGATAACTAGATCAAATCAAATCCAGTGTCATCTAAACGCATGCTTCAGTGGGAGAGATACAACTGAAGGAAATCTGACCTTTTGCACAAATGAGTTAAATTGGTCAATGCCACAAATTTGCTTAGATTTGATTGCTGGCCTAGAAATGTTGCAGGATCTTCAATATTTCTTCTTCATTTTACATATCTAAGCTTCTTATGTTTTTTCTAAATCTTCACATTTTCTGATTATTTCCAGGTTTAGGTGAAAATACTGGAGATCTTTAATGAGGTCACAGACTTCTGGACCCTATTTAGCCTAGTCTTCATATTTTCAGGTCTCATTTAACTTTAACTTGTGTGTTTTCATCTGTCTCTTAGTAGTATAAGTTATTATGATTCAGCCTTGGAGCAGCAATACTGACTCACATCCTCCTTTTGTTTGTTTTTGCTTTTGTGAGATTGAGGAGTGAACATGAGTGGATGGAGCGGGTACACGGTTATCTAAAAATGGCACTAGAGTCTGAGGTTTTTAAGAAAAATATCCTTATTGTCTTCCTGCTACTGAATTTGAGGTGCACTTTCTCTGAAGGTTCACTCTGTCCATCCTCTCTAATAGCTGCCATAATATTTGACAGTTGGACCATAATTCCCCCCAAACATCCTCAATAATTGGAGTTTCTGCTTGTTTTGTTTTTGCAAAATGTGCATGACGTCAAAGGTTGCTTAAATGCTTTAGCTGATGTGACTGTGCAGAACACCTGACTGGTATGACTCCTGTCGGAGGGCACTGCAGGGTCATAATAACCACCCTGACACTAGTGATTACCTCAGGCATGTGGCATGTTAAATGTAACCATTTAATTGGGTTCTGCCTCAGAGTTCACAAGGCTGTGTTTCTGTGTTCAAATGAATCAGGTGCTCAAAGTTGGCTGCCTCGCACCTTGGCATCATCTCCAGTTTCACAGAGCATCCAAACATGGATGGAGTCACATGGAGCCAGAGTTGGCGGTTACAGATACCATGTGACAGGGTGTCGTCACTGTGCATGTGTCACACTCACAGTTCTGGCTCATGAAGTCCTCACCTGTGTTTTGCGGTTGCCAATTTGGAAATTAGGAGTATACATCTGTTTTACTGCAGTGAGGAGGCTGTCAGCTTCAGAGAAAGCAAGTGTCCCGTGTATGTGTGTAACCATGGTGGGCATTTTAGGTAATTGTGGAGCCATGACCAGCTGAGCACAGAGCAAGTGATTAAATGACAACCTTTGCCTCCCGTGAATTTTTAAAGTAATCTCCAAACAGTGTACTGTACATGTAAATTCAGCTGTGCATCACCATTATGGATTCAGTCTGAACAAGTGCTGTCCTAACTAACCTTCACTGTCTGTCCACACAGCATAAATAAAGACCTTCTCAACAATGGCCACGGTGTGGTCAAAGATCTCTGCTGCCTTGCCTTATAATGAGGAACAGTTTCCACTGCAGTTCAGCGACAAAGTGGAGTCAAGTGTTTTGGAAATGCTGAAACGGTCCAGGCAGCAGCTGTACAGGGACACTACGAGCTCCAGCCGAATGCTTAATGCTCAGATCATTTTGGACTATTCATGGGAGAAACTCAACACGGGAACATGGCGCCATGTGGACAAAGAATGGAGACGCGTTTATTCATATGGCTGCCTGTTTAAAGTGGCTGCTCTGTGTCGTGAAGTTCCGACAGCAGATGAGGTCCTGCAGGCTGTGAGGACTTGTGACATGGGTTTACTCATGGGTGCAGCTATCATGGATGATATACTTAAGGTTATTGTTCAGATGCTGCAGGGTGAAGTCAGGAAATCTATCAAAGAAGAAGAAGAAGAGAGTGAACATGCTGAGGTCAAGGTCAGTGGTCTTTGTATTGAAAACACAGTGTTCTATGTGAGGCTGTCACTTTAGCTTTTTAATTTATTGCGTACATCTCTAATGTCGTCTCAAGACTTGAAATGGGGACAGTAATGTGATGCTTTGGTACGATTTTAGTTTAATGCCTTTTTTTAAACATCTTTTTCACAGAATTCAAAAGGCTTAACATATGCTGAAATCTAAAGCACATTTATTATCCAGTTTACAAAAATAAAAGGAAGGAAATCATCAGTCATTATCCTAAAATAATATGTGTACTGCTGGTTTAATTTAGATGACTACCGAGTGCACCTTTGTCATCAAAAGTATGCTCACGTATTTATGGAAACCACTCAGAAAAGTAGTTTTCCTGTAATTTTAGCGGAGCTGTTTCATGTGGTGCAGCCACAGCCTAAATTGTCAATGCTTCAAAGTTTGCAAAAAACAGTAACCGATGGTGACATGTCAGAATAAGCCTCTCGGAAGTTTTAAGGAAGTATATCCTGTGTCGCCCTTTATTTAGTGGCACTGCATCAGATGTCACAGAGGATAAAGTGCAACAGACGCTCAAATGTCAGATCATTTTGTTTAGATGCCATCAAAATGGAGACGGAGAGTTTAGAGTACAGTTAGCAGGATTTTACTGGATTACATGTGCATTTTTCTTTGCCTTAAAAAATCAAACAACTTAACTACATCTATCTGGTACTAACTATAACCAACTGTTCTCATCACTCTTAATCTTCCAGATATTTTCTTGGCTAATGAATTAATTTGTCCATCATAATTTCCTAAAGCCCATGACAGCATCTTCATAATGCTTATTGTGCTCCACTGATGGTCCAAAACCTCATGATATTGAATTTACTATCGCTTAAGACAGAAAGTTCACGCATCCTCATGACTGAGAGGCTTCAATAATTTGCTTTTCTGTTGATTGACTCATTTGTTAATCAAGTAATGTCAGCTCTGCCGTAGTGATTCACTGATTCATTTATTTCCCCATTAAAGCTCTTAATTTTAAAATTGAATGAGAGCTACAATGTGATAGCTTTATTACAGCTACTGCCTCTTAAAGCATTTGTTAGAATCAAGTGCGGCCCAGCAGAAACAACCAATCAGAGCTGAGAACAGTCAACTCGATCAAACTGTCTAACTCAAAATGTTGTAGTGCACTGATTAGCTGTAACATAAGAAAGTCTGTGTCCCGTCCACCATGTTGGCGTACCAAGTACGAGGCACGGCCCACCGCCTGGATGAACTTTCTCATGTTACAGCTAAACAGTACAGTAAAGTAGGTGTCTGAAAACTAGGGATGCGCGTGATTAGACAGTTAAACGATAAACGTCCACCCTCTCGCTAGTTGGTACCAGACATATTAGCCGGTTAAACCAATTAGTATTTTATTAACGTGCAAGGCCGCTTAACTGTCATGCAGCTGCCTGCCACTAGTGGGTGCTTCAGAGGCGTCAGACAGGTAATGCTTGAGTAAAATGGAGTTTTGAAGCAGCACGATGGGAAACTGGAGAGATGTCCTCTTGCAAAACCAGTGCAGTTTGGCAGTACTTTAGTGTAGAAAATGAGTTCAGCAGCATTTTATCTTTTTTGAGATGTTGTATTATTTGAAAAAAATCCCACATGGTTGTTGAAGGCCGTTATTAAAGGCTTCATTTTTTGTGAGTGAGTTGAGTGTTTTCGCTGTTTTAAACTAGTCGACTAATCTTGATTCAAATTTTCGTTTAGTCAATAGGGAAATTAGTCGCCAGGAACGTCACTACTGAAAGCATTTGAGGCTAGAAATATGCAGTATTGCAAACTAGATTCACAGGTCATGAGCAGTGATTGACATGACTGACAGCTGCGTCAGTGACTCCTTTTTTTTTTTTTTTTTTTTTTGTTACAAATTATCTGCCACATTTTTTTCACATCAATATAGTGAAAGTTTCAGCAAATACGACAAAAAGTTCTTATAAAATTGACCAACTGCAACTTTTAAGACTTGACAAACTCTTGTTGTTTTGGCATCATTAACAGAGAATAAAGATTGAGGGCCCACATGTTCCTGCAATCAAAGAAGAGTTGGCAGTTCCCAGGGTTAAGTGTCCTTCACTGGAGAGCTTCAACACAAACTACCTGCTCCCACTCAAACCGGTGATTTTAGAGGGGATCATTGACCACTGGCCTGCCCTCAACCAACACCCCTGGAGGTTTGTTTTGTTTTATAGTGTGCTCTTGTTCAATTAAAGAGCGTGATTTGTTGTCTCTAGATTACATCACCCTGTAAGTTATGAACCCCTTTATCGTTATGTTAAACTCATTTCATCAAACTCTACCAAAGGTCTGCCAGAAAGTTATAATTTTAATTTAGAAAACAACCTACATTATAAGGGATCGCATTTATAGTCCTCCATCATGGTTAAACACTACGACCATATTTATGTTCCGTCAAGACTGATTTACACTTGTGATGCTGGCTGAGTGCTCTTATCTTGCTGAGAGGACAGAAAACCAGCAGTACTCTGGTGCTGAATCATCACTGACATGTAACATACAATCAGTTAGTTACCTGGTGTGATGATGTTTAGTCTTAATTGCCCTAAAATGTGGGAAGAACACAGACTGAATTTAGGTTGCTTTACCTGTCACAACAGCCCTGCTTCCTGACTCTAATGTCTGACACCAGAGTCTGATAGAACTGCCTCTCCATTTTAAGATTATCCTTCACTGTCCTCCCTCTCACTGCCGACTCCTGACAGCTGACTATTCACCCTGACATCTGACATACGGCTCCTGGCGTCTGACTCTCAGCTCTGGCGGTGGAGGAGGACATCCAGAAGTGCACACAAGACATGTTTTTGAGCAGCGCTAGAATCCTGAATGACCAGATTTTGTGCTGTTGTATCACCGCGATGTTTAATTCATCCATTCTCCTCCCTCTCGCAAAGCATAGAGTACCTGAGGTCTGTAGCCGGCTGTCGGACTGTTCCCATTGAGGTGGGATCCAGGTACACTGACGAGGAATGGTCACAGACGCTGCTCACGGTCAATGAATTCATTGATCGGTACATTTTAAATAAAGTAAGTGCATCCTAATCAAGTCTTGCTGCAGTGCTGCATTGTTAATATGAACAAATAAAGATCTCCATGTGATTCTAACACTGTATTTTGATTTTAATTTGCTCACCCAGGACGGAGTGAAAGGTTTGGGTTACCTCGCTCAACACCAGCTTTTTGATCAGGTATGGTGTTGTCTCTTCTGACTGCATGATTATAGATATAATTATTCATGTTGTCAGTTTTCTAATTGATTATTCAGCTTATATTTTTGGCACCATGAAGAATTGAATACTGCTTATTTCCAGCTGTCATCCTCACACCACATTGCTTCGAATGCTATTGACTTCTGAGTCCTAATTTTACCGTACAAGTCAATAAATTGTCTGGATTGAACTTTACGAAAAGGTCACCTTGTCAGACAAGGAGCTGGGTATTTTGGGCTGTTTGATAGATCAGAGAGAGGCCGAACTCTGATGTTTCACACCACATCCTCATCCTTCAGGAATCACCTGTAATCAGCTAATCAGATGTTAATTTTATGTGTCTAGCATCTGACTTTAAAATGTCATGTGTATCACCCTAAAAAGAAGACACATCTGATGTTTTCCTTCAGATAAGTAACACGGCTTAATAACAATATGTGATTCTTTGTTATAAATGATCATTTAATTTCTTGCTATTAATAAGAATAATGACCAAAAAGGATATTATTGTGTGCAGAGAGTTTTGAACCCTTTAATCTAATGTCACCGTACTATGAACTGAGTAATTTGAAGCTAAATGGAGGAGTCTGCGACATCGTTTACTTGTCAATATTATAATTAGTAGTAGTAGTAGTAGTAGTATTTAGTGTGACAGCAATGTCTGGCTACATGTTACCTCACCATCTTAAAGTGTTAGCGTGCAAACAATTGCTGATTAGCATGAACTGCGAAGCTGGTGGGAATCTCATTGGTTTTGCATTTGTTTATAAATAGTGGTATTAGAACCACTAAAACCCAAAGTATTTAAGTGTATATGTATGTAAGGATTTATACATAAGTAACTGTATATAATGTTTTATTTTATTGTCGTTTTATTCTGTTATAATTTTCAAATGTGCACATGCTGTATGTTCTGTGTGAATGTAACATGAAGGGGCTACAACTTAACTTTCATTGTGCAACCTGAGGCTGTACCCAAAAGCTCAAACCTTCATTCATAATGTTGAAATTCACATTCTAAATTAACAAACAACAACAAATACTGCGCAGCTTTTTTGTTTGTTTGTTGTTGCATGTCTGTTTAGTCTGCCTAAACCTGCGGCCTGTACTTAGAAGCCAGTTCATCTTTTCACTATCCGTTTGACTAACCCTAACATAAGCAGTACTACAAAGCTGGTCATCAACTAGTTCAGTCAACTGAGTTTTCCTATCCAGCCCTGAGCACGTTCATGTGAAAGAGACGAGGTTGTTAATTGCGAGTGACATCATCAGAACCATGAATGAAGTAAACTGCATCATGTGCTATGATATGAAACTGTACTGAAAGTGTCTGCGACTGTGAGATAGTAAAATGTCAGTGGTGTGGGATGTAAGGATACTCTGGAATCTTATGATGGAAAAGGTAGAAATGTTCAAAATACTGTCCAAAAAGTTACTGTTGGCAGAGACTTAAATTTCATATAGGTATCAGTAGGCTATAAGTGACATTAATATCAAGTATTTTTTGCTGTTTAGTTGGATGATGACTTTGAATATGTCACATAAAACACTGTAACGTGATGCCAGACTGTTTTTACTATCGAAGTAAAGGGTGGAAAAGTAGCCGTTAAAAACTGATGAGGTTTATCTCACCCAAATGTAGCATTAATAATTATAGGAGCAGATTAACAGCGTGTGGGATATTTTTTTAAGAATTTTTCTTCCCAGATCTCATCACGCAGGTGTCTCATGTTATTTTGAGCTGCAGTGATGGAATCAGAGTGTAAAATATCAACACTATCACTGCAGACTAAAATACACTTTGCATAATTTCAAATGCCGCTAAAATCATGTGTTCAGTGTGGAAATGATCTCTGTGTTTGTTAGAAGCTCTGTTTTAAAACCAGTGGAAAACGAGGCTACTCCTTTTTACCTGAGACTCATGACTTCCATTTATGGATACTTATTTCTTCAGTGATCTGATTGGTCAGAGGTCGGGGTGTTGACATGCTGTGATCTGATACCCTGAAGTTAACCTGCTCTGGATCTATATTGATTTTACTAATATCATACTATTTGCAGAATCAGAGGACAGTGGTGTCTGTGTAGGATTATTAACAACTCATGTAACTCTGGAGTGTTATAAAATAAAAAGATAGATGTAATAATTTCTGAATTTCACAACATTTTTTTTCTCGCAAAATATTCTGCTTCTATCCATATTTGTTGATGTTTAGCCACTGCGGTTAAAAGCTGTTTGCTCTCCTGCTCTCTGCACACAGAGCGGCACGCTCCCTGTATTAATGAGGCGGTCAAGCAGCAATCTAACAGCACCATAAATTACTTGTATTCATTAAAGAAAGCTGATTTAACTTATTTAATCTAATGAATCACTTTGTAAAATATAAAATATGATGACAGACATTTTGAAGTTTCATTTGAGTTCCTGTGTTATAAAATTTCAAATAAATGGATCTTGTATAAATAAAAGTATATGAAAGTATTGCAAAGATAAAAAAAAAAAATTGGACCTGATGATGACACTTGATGAAAAGTTAAATATTTTACCAAAGTTATTACTATTTATCGTGACGGGGCTGTGAGTGTCTGTACCCCATTTCATTACAATCCATCCAGCAGTTAAGATAATTCAGTCTGGACCAAAGCAGCAGACAGACAGACAGTCTAACATTGCTGTTTCTGGAGCCAAGCACTTTTTAGCAAGACCAAAAGTACTTAACATACCATGAGCAAATGCAGAGTCAAATAAAACTGTATATTTAATGTTAAATGCTGGCAAATGTTTCGGTTCGAAACAAGACGGTATCATTCGTTAAGAAAACTCTTGCATGCCTCTGCAGTTAACGAAGAATCCAAAAAACAAAACAAAAAATTAACAACAGCAAAACTAAACTCTCACAGCTCGTGCAGTATCATCAAAGTCTTGTTTGTCCAGTTGTTTGCTCAGTACAGCCTCAGGCACAGATGCGTAGCCTGCCTGAGGTTGTTTATGCAGAAGTGTTTTAAATATCAATGTTTTAACTACAATGCATGTGTTTGGGACATACTGAGTTAACAACTGAGTACATGAGACTTGAATTATGCTACATGAGTCATGTGAGAGTGTATAACTGATATAGTTTTGCTGTTGGTAACCGCAGACCACATGACCACTGTAAGAATTTCTTCTCAATTTTTTGATTGTGAGGAAAACAAAGTTTTCTTCCTGAACTCAGGGTCACATGGGGTGAGTACTTACAATACAGAGGACTGTTTGGGGGATGAAATGGTTTTGTTTGTCTGATGTTGCCTTAGGTACCAGAGCTGAAGGAAGACATCCGCCCTCCTGATTATTGCTGCCTTGGTGAAGGAGACGAAGACGACATTACTGTAAACGCGTGGTTTGGGCCCGGAGGTACAGTGTCTCCTCTTCACCAGGACCCTCAGCAGAACTTCCTGGCTCAGGTGACGATAACAAGGCTATTTTATGAATCCAGTTAGTGTCAAAGATCTCTCACGTGATCGCAGTATGTTTACCTCATGGGATTCTCCCCCCTGTATATACATCAGGTTGTGGGAAGCAAATACATTCGCCTATATTCCCCAGAGGACACAGACAAGCTGTACCCTCATCAATCACAACTCCTTCACAATACCAGTCAGGTAGGATTGACAGTCCTCAGAGATAGCACACGCCGAGCCTGCAAATGTATGCAGCATTTCCAATTTCTGACTCCTTCCATGCAGGTGGAGGTGGAGAATCCAGACACAGAGCGCTTCCCGGAGTTTGCCAAGGCTCCGTATCTGGAATGTGTGTTACAGCCTGGAGACGTGCTGTTCATCCCCGTCCAACACTGGCATTATATCCGATCCTTAGAGCTCAGCTTCTCTGTCAGCTTCTGGTGGTCATGACTGCAGATTTGTAATAAAAAGTTATTTTTATAGAGCAAAATTTGAGTTTAGCTTGTGTTCTGCTTCTGTGGAGGGAAATCAATTTGGAGTTTTTAACTAACGGAAGGCTAATTCTCATAAATCTTAGGACAACTGCTGATCACACAAACCTTTGATCCATGAACAATGAACACACACTGCCGAATGATTAGTTTAATTGTGCTGCTGATTATTGCAACAACATCTATTGTGTAGAAAGCTAGTGGCGGCGGGAAAAAACCCCCAACAAAAACAAATGAGCAGTTAAAACTGTTTGTGCTCATTTCATCCTGCATATAATTACGGAGGGTTGTTAGTCATCTAATTTGATAGGATATGTTTCTCTTTTCAAATTGGCATATTTAATTGTGTTCTCAACCTTATTCCTACAACTATCCTCAGATGTGTGATTTCCATAATTCATGGAAATGAGGCAAGTCTTCAAATTTAATAACCGAGTGAGCTACAGGTACAACGATGTGGTAATAAACACGGCTCTCTGGTTAAACTGACAGTCGGAGGCAATCAAGCAGGTCACACATGAAAATTAATAAATTAAATGAATTAATCCCCTGGGAACAGACAGACTTTGAAATTAAAACTGTCTCACTGGTTAAGTACCCTGACAGTACAACTCTTGTCGAGCTCCGAAAACACAACACCTGACTACAAAGACAGCAGCACTTCATTCCACTTTTCAGACCTCTGACAAGCCCCAGTCATGTATCCCGTAGGTCCAGTTCAATCAAGCTCCCTAATTAGATCCATGAAGTATGTGAGGATGTGACAAAATTAACTAGATCAGCACTGATGTACACATTTGATCTGCTTTTCAACCAAATTCACAGCTCAAGTGGTGTTCTGGGAAATCAAGGCTGTGCCAGGTGGAATATTTGTAAGGAGAATGTGAAGAATGTGTGAGATTTCAACACGTCCACGTCCTAACTCCTCAAATACAGCCGCTCTGTGAGTGGACATACACATCAAAATATGATGCACTAGTTACTAGTGGTGGGAATTACCATACACGATTCGATACGATATTATCATGATACTTACGTCACAATACAATGTTATTGCAGTTTTAAATATATTGCGATATGTTGAGCATTGCGATTAAATATATTATGGTATATTGTGATTTATTATCTTTTTCCAACTGTAAATTATGTCCCCAAAGGAAAAAATTTGTCAACATCTGTTTTATCTAATAAGATAAAGTTTTTAGTATGTTCATTTCACTTCAGCCACTCACTTTTTTTGCAGCAACTAAATGTATCTTGTGGACAGAAAATAACAATTGATTATATTATTTTAGTAGGCTACCTAAAGTTTAGTATGTATTTGTAATATTAATAATGTATATAATAAAAAAATGATACTTGGCACTGTGTTACAATATTGCCACACAAAAATATGGCGATACTATGCTGTATCGATTTTCTCCCCCACCCCTTCTTGGTACCCTTCTGCGTCTGTTTTGGACGTTCTGGGATTGCGTGTCAATTTGTGCTTGTTACATTTATTGTGTCTTTTCAAAATACACCTCAGTTTTCACAGGAAATATACAATTTCTGCTCATTACATGCATATGGTCTTTCAAAATAAACTAACAAAGTAGGAGAAACTTTTTAGTTTGATTTCCTCAGGCTCAGGCAACAAAAGTCCCGGTTAGGTCTAGAAAAAAAAAAAAAACATGGTTTGGCTTAAAGTTCACAGTGGGAACTGAGCAGTGGGCTCCTGGGTTAAAGTCCAGTGTTTGTTTGACCCATTCCTCTGCCCCTCCCACCTGCCTTATATGGACTTTGTCACTCTTAACATTACAGTAGTTGCCAGTGGTATCACAAACTAGCGTCAACCAGGAAGTATCATACCACCACATCTCTCTGCCTTTGTGACGCCAATGTCCATTGACAAAGTGGTACTATTTGATGAATCGGGAGTGAGAACAGGCTGTGGAGTTTTTTAAGCTAACGTAACAGCCCAAGAAAATGAAATTGAATTACTTTTTTTTTTTCGGATTTTCAAAAAATAGAGTTTTGTGTGTAAACAAAGAAAGTACAGTCTGACAATGTGGCTAAAGCAAACATCCAGTTTACTACAAATGTAAAACATAAATTGGGTTTAAAGGAACACTTAACCACCCACGTGATCATTTGTATATCAGATACTGACCCCATGTTACAGTGAATTTGGGAATCAAACCTGTTTTTTCTTGCATGTCTCTGTGGTGAGCGAAGAATCCAGAAAAAAAGGCAGTTATTCTTAATCAGCTGAATTAAATGGGGGCCACGTTTAACAACAGCAAAATTATAGCAAAACATCTATTGACAAACTCTCATCCAACTCATACTGTATAATCCAAGTTTCATTCAGGCAGCCATATACTCAGTACTACCCAAATGCATGCACTTTTGCCAAAACCTTAATATTTAAAACACTTAAACAAAAACAGTGCAGCTGTGCTACTTGTCTGTTTATGCAGAAGTCTCAGAAATATTTTGCTTTAAAAAAATGAATGTGTTTGGGAAGTACTGAGCATTCAACTAGATAAATGAGACTAAGATTATACTGCACGAGTTAGTAGTGTTAGAGTTTTCTTGGTCCCCTCTGACTTCAGTTCATCAAGTATTTTCTGTTTTTGGATTCTTTGTTCACCATGGAGGCATGCAAGAAAAATGCCTTCTTCTCGAATTTTATGTTACACGGGGTGAGTAATTGATATGCAAATGATCATTTGGGGGGTAGGTGAGGTATTCTTTTAAATAGTCTAACTTTACGACTAGCTGTTTTGTGAATGAAATTGGTATCAGTGTTTTCTCTAAGTGCTTGTAAATGTGATAGATGTACTCACATGCATTTTAATTATAGATTTACTTATCACAGCAGCTTCAATGACAGAGCTTGTTATGATTTTTAATTGAGAAACACTGCAGAATATCTAATAGCTGATGTATCAGACGTGCTCGTGTTCAGGTACCAGACTCGTCCAAACCTCGTTACTTTCCTTTCGAGGCCATCTCCCTAAACCAATAATATGAACCCTGCCAGGCTTTAATTCTGTGAGTAAACGCTGTATACTTCACTTAGCCCATCAGAGCTTTGTTGTTGTCAAGTTTGTGGCACAATTGACTTAAGATCACACAAAACTGCTTACTCTCATTGTAATGTAATCAATACTCAATTACCAGTGAAGTAATGTGGGACCTCTGGGCCTATAACCCTTCCTCTTCCACCTCTCCTCCTGCTCCTCCTTTGATTAATGGCCTCATGGATTTTCAAATAAGTCTGGAAAATCAAGATTTAAACTAGTAGATTTATCTTGTTTTGTGGCACAATAAACTGGGTGTACATTAGCTGTGTTACGGTGAGTAAAACCCCCCATCCACTTAGATCTGAACCACAGGCTGATGTAGAAAAGAACAGTTCCAGGTGTTTCCCCTCTGAAAGGAACATTTAAGCTGGTCTGCAACTTGGTTCATTCAAGAAACGTAAAATTCAAGAGTTGGCCTGCATGTTTATTACAAAATACACTATTAATGGACTAAAATGACTAAAAATCCAAAAAGCATAAAACTTTATTCATCAAAAATCTCCAAATTGGTGAAAAAACACAGACAACATGCAAAATATACAAAGTTAAGAACAATGATTGTCAGGCATTTATTAGTTAACTTTCTGATACATGACAGGAACACTATTGCATTATTTTCTCTCATCTATTTTTATCAAGCTGTCAATCATTCTGACAAACTATCAACAGCATTAAAAGTAACAGTTGTAGATACATGAAATATTTTTCGGATGACATGACACTGCCTTTAATGACAAACCTGAGCTGGAAGCAATGCAAACAAGTGGGAGATAAGGTGAGTGGTTATTTTTAATGTCCTACAGTAAGACTAACAGTGCAGCGTGCAGTAGAAATAATGTTAATGATTAACTGTGATACTGCGTAGTGTCAGGTTATTGCAACATAAAGTGTGCAAGGTACAATCCAAGCTGATTGATAACCATGTTACTCCATTAAGATGTTTTCTTAAGACAACTTGTGGCAATAATTCAAATTATTTGAGTGTGATGTTATCAAAATGCATATGACTTTCAGTGCATTATTAAAAAAATAGATTTCAAAATAACCCCTCATGAAATAAAATACACAGGATTGTCCCATAAGATGATCAACGCTGATACAGAAACATCATCTTTCTAATAATCCTGTGCATCCACAGAGGAGTTCTGCATCCTCTCCACCACGAAGAAGCAGAGTGTTCCAGTGAAGCCCAGGATGACCATCAGCAGGAGCTGCCACTTCAGCAGGAGGTAACCGCTGTAGAAGAACGCCACTGCTGCAAAAACAGACTGATAGAGGAAAAGAGATTTTAGATTTTAATACATCAAATCTGCTAAGGACAGTTTAGTCGATAAAATCCTCATTTGTTAGGTAGAAAGTTCACAAGTTATTGCAGAAGTTTCATAATTTAACTTTGAGTTAAATTAATATTTGTTCTTATATACTGTATCTAAATTACTGTCATGTTCAAGTGCAGCTGAAACCAGTTTTAGTAGTCACTTTTTATAGTCAAAAATAATGTCAACATGTTTTTTAAATGTGTTGTTAACAGTTTTTTATCTTACTGAAAGAAAGAACTTTCTGGTTTATGCAAGATTTGATTGGCTGTATTGAAATAAGGTTCCAGGTCTGTTGAATAAACGTAAAACTACAGGGCACCATCATGAAACCAAATATATAAATTTCTCCCTTTTGGTGTCTGATTTTTATCTCAAGGAACAAAGGGCGAGTGACTCAGGGAGCAGATATGTCTGCTGTAACAGACAAAAGACTGCAATTTAATTTCATTGGAACTTAAAATACCACAATATCTAGGGTTTATTTCTTGTTAGAGACCAATTTTGCAGCAAAGACAAAGGGAAGATTAAGAGGCGCATGTGGGTCTTGTTCTTTTCCTTTTTAATGGGCCTGCAGGTGAATTCATTTCATACTTGACAAGACAACATTTTAACCCGGCTTTGCTCAGCTCTGCTAACAATGCCTGAGAATTGGCAACTCGGGATTACCTGGATGAATTTGAAGATGGCAAACGCAGGCGTGCTTTGTTCAGCATAAACACAGCCTAATATGCTGTAGAGCTGTGTGTTGAAACAACTGTCCCCGAGTCCGAGCAAGAAGCTGCACAGCAGGGCAATGGATACACTGAGAGAGAAAATACAGTTCTTATTAAAACAAAGTAGGATTGTGACCGGCCTTCCCCATGCGCACTCATCCTTATTGTCTAATTGTTGAGAGAAATTGCCTACCTTGGCGTTAGATATGGTTTACTTTGGGTGGTGGTATTAAAAACGACAGGGGCGTCGTCCGGGATACTGAGGAAGATCAAATAGATAGCGACGAAATGGACAACCATCCCCAGAAACACCACAGAAGTTCGTCTGAAGCGATTGTTCTTGAACAACAATCCAAACAAACCTCCACCTGATGAGAGAGAACCTATTCATGAACCCAGTGGCCTCCAGTGACTTTACACCACCAGAACAAGCTCCGACAGAGGAATGTTAACTCACCTACGATTTCTCCAATGCCTACCACAATCCCAGAGATCCCAATCAAGCCTTTAGCTGCTTCTCCAAAGTGTGCGGTTGCTCCGATACACGTCCCATACACTCCACTGTAGAAAGATAGCTCCAGGCCTGCAGAACAAGGAGGGCACACTGTAGCTGTGAGCCTTCACTGGAGGTTTAGATACTCCCTGCATTAATGCATTCTCCATTCGACTTACCGCTATACACCATGCAGGGACTCAGGAGCAGTATAGTTTTAGTCTTCACAAGTTGCAGGATGGTTTCTGAACAGGAGGACACACAATGTACAGATTTGAATTGCTAATAAATACATATATTCCTAACACTTATATAGCTTTTTTACATGAGGATTGAGCTCAGATAAAAATGCAGACATTGAGGCCCCATTACCCTCTGACAATTTAAATAAAATGCAGATAAAAGATAGGGAAATATTCCGCCTCAACAAGCCAAAAAGCCACATCTAAATATAAATGCAGGTGGAGGAACACCCAAGAGAGAATTTCACCCTGGCGTTTAGGGAAATTCACATTTTAAAGGAAGAAATCCCACTAGGTTTGTTTATATATGCCTGGATGCCCTCTCTTGACATGAATCAGTGCTCATCTTCGATAAACCCGATACCTTTGAGGCAGGTGAACACAAGTCTACGCGCACACAAGATACACGCAAGACAAAGAGCAATCTGATCATCCAAACAACTTGAGGGCTGCACTGAAGGCAGGTGCAAGTGCAGCACAGGTTCCTGTTGACAAAAAGAGATCAAATCTGGAGCAGGCAGTTTCTGCGTACTCACTTGTAATGCTAGGAGATTTTTATCCACATCAAAGAAATTTTCACTTGAAGAAGAACATAGAAACTGCCTGCGACTCTGCCTGCTACTTTCAGATTAAGAGCATTGGAGTGTGGGGGGCTAGAGGTCACCAGCTGAATGCCTGGTAACATTTCTGTTACATCTTACACTGGCCTTTTTCTGTATTTTTTATATTCTCTCAGATGAGAAAGGTTTACACAACAAAGTAAACACATTATCACCTCTGTGGCATGTGCTTTTTTAGCCACACTAATACAGCTAAATACTGAATTTCAACAATATTTTTTAAACAGACATTCTTGCCTGGGTCCAGACCTTTGAATGTGCTCACTCCAGAAAAACAGCCAACGAGTGATGCGGGGGACTCAATTAGCCAATCAGCACCACATGAAGCTGTTTTCAAGCAGTGCCAGACTCAATGATGAGTACTGACAACAATGGCGAGTGCTATAGACGAGATAGACGCTCTTATTGAGGATGTCTAAAATTGACTTCCCATTATCACCAGACATTGTAGTTTGTTTTTCTTTGCTCAGCTCCACTCTTATCACCCCAGCAAAATATGTATGTTGGCAGGTGATGCATAGGTGTGAACTTAAAAGGACATTTATTCAGGTGGAAGAGTTGTTCTCTTGTGATTGGTCAGGGAAAATCGAATCCCCTGCCCCCACAGAAATTTGTTACAAGTTGACATTTCTATCTAGTATCAGGCTACAGACATTCATGGTCCCCCAAAGAGGAATCCTACCGACTTTTAATGATTCCCTGACTTTTTTCTAGTGCCACCTGCAGATTAAAGTTTTCACTTATCCAGTGACATACACTCAATGGGAACTTTATTAGGTACATGTGTTCAACTGCTCCTTAGCCCAAATAGCTAATCAGCCAATCATTTGCCAGCAACTCAATGCATGCAGACATGCATGTTGCCTGTAGACATGGTCAAGACGACTTGC
Organism: Epinephelus fuscoguttatus; assembly: GCF_011397635.1. Lineage (NCBI taxonomy): Eukaryota > Metazoa > Chordata > Actinopteri > Perciformes > Serranidae > Epinephelus > Epinephelus fuscoguttatus. The sequence goes on along the minus strand of NC_064770.1, from coordinate 17,903,594 downwards.
TGAAGTTCAAACCGAGCATCAGAATGGGGAAGAAAGGTGATTTAAGTGACTTTGATCGTGGCATGGTTGTTGATACCAGACGGGCTGGTCTGAGTATTTCAGAAACTGCTGAGCTACTGGGATTTTCACACACAACCATCTCTAGGGTTTACAGAGGATGGTCTGAAAAGGGTCAGAGGAGAATGGCAAGATTGGTTCAAGATAATAGAAAGGCAACAGTAATGTTACAACCAAGGTCTGCAGAAGACCATCTCTGAACCAACAACACATCGCACCTTGAAACAGATGGGCTACAGCAGCAGAAGACCACACCAGGTGCCACTCCTGTCAGCTAACAACAGGAAACTGAGGCTACAATTCACACAGACTCACCAAAACTGGACAATAGAAGATTGGAAAAATGTTGCCTGGTCTGATGAGTCTCGATTTCTGCTGCGAAATTCAGGTGGTAGGGTCAGAATTTGGTGTAAACAACATGAAAGCATGGATCCATCCTGCCTCGTATCAACGGTTCAGGCTGGTGGTGGTGGTGTAATGGTGTAGGGGATATTTTTGGCACAATTTGGGCCCAGTGGCGGCTGCTGGTCTTTCAAGGAGGGGAAGCTCATTTTCGGCCTACATCATAAAATGTGTCCGTTTATTTATACGTAAATTTTACCCTCTGGGGCTGCTGCACGAGGCTAGTGTGACCGCCTGTGAGTGCTTGGGGACGGTGGAGGGGGCTCACAGCAGCACCCGCTGCTCGTTGGGGACAGTGACTGCAGAGCGACAGAAGTCAGAGTCTCCAAACACGAGTACAGTCTCCAATAACACCAGAAAAAGATGCTAGATTTGTCGCTAGTCGTTTTTAACAAAGAAAAAGTCACTAAGAGGATTGGAAAAGTCTCCAGATCAACTCAGAACAATGGAATGAAACTTGAAAAATGCTCCGGTGGTGGTTTATATTTCAAGATCGCTGATTCGCTCATTTCGCTGTCAATCAAAAAGGGATTCAGCCTCAGACAGATCATCCAATCATCATGCAGAAGCCCAGCGTCCAGGCCAGCCGAGGCCAGCCCACTGCCCCATAGACCCCCAGAGACGCTGAGCGTCCGATGGGTGGGACAAAGCCGAGCATCTGTCTAGTTTCGCTGCAGTGGAACAACCCACTCTGTGCTTCCCCACTGAAGTCTTTGGACGCTGGGCTTCGACTGTTTAATGCACTGTGACGCTACGGGAATGAATGAGAAGAAAGTTGCGTCAGTGACCTGTGATAAGTAGCTGATTCTGAACAAAAGTTGAACGCGTTCTAGCGCATATTTAGTCAATGAAATGTAAACACAACAGTACATATTTGACCACTTATTTTTTGACATTTTAGGGGAAGCTGAGCTTCCCTTGCAGTCTTAGAGCAATTGCCACTGTTTGGGCCCCTTAGCACCAACTGAGCATGGTTTAAACACCACAGCCTACCTGAGTATTGTTGCTGACCGTGTCCATCCCTTTATGACCACAGTGTACCCATCCTCTGATGGCTACTTCCAGCAGGATAACGCACCGTGTCACAAAGCTCAAATCATCTCAAAGTGGTTTCTTGAACATGACAATAAGTTCACTGTACTCCAATGGCCTCCACAGGCAACAAATCTCAATCCAGTAGAGCACCTTTGGGATGTGGACAAATCTGCAACAACTGTGTGATGCTATCATGTCAATATGGACCAAAGTCTGTGAGGAATGTTTCCAGCACCTTGTTGAATCTACGCCACAAAGAATTAAGGCAGTTCTGAAGGCAAAAGAAAGTCCAACCTGGTACTAGCAAGATGTACGTGATAAAGTGGCCAGTGAGTGTATGTTTACATCTATTGGATGTTCGTACTTCCTAGATAATGAATCCTTAAGTCTTTGGTGCTCTCCTGACTTTTCCTCTAGCACCACCATGAGGTTCAGATTTGTGGTTTTGAGTGAAATGTCTCTAGAGCTGTGGTGTAATATTTCGTACACACAAATTTTGGTATGGACATGAGATGAAGTGAAATAATTTTTCATCCAGCACCATCATCAGATCAACATTTTACTTTGGCCAATCACTGGTTCATCACAAAATACTCCCCAAACTTGTGACATTCGTAACAGTAAGCGCTACATACTCATCATCATTGTACACTGTTTCAGCAGGCAGTAACCATACTTTAAATTTTACACTAAAAGGAGATAATAATAAAAACTCACACTACTTCACAAATAGACATATAGATGTTTTTAAAAATATTTTTAGTTGTCCAAGATATTTCTGCTGTTGTCTCCTGAGTCCACAATACCCACAGTTTCTCACAATGCACGTTTTGTCCAGCTGTTAGCAGCTCCTCGGTGTCCTTTGTGTATTGCATCATGGGAGAATAGTGTGCATCAGCACAGTGAAAAATCAATCAGATTTTGTATGAGTACTGTTTTTTGGAGTATACTTCAATTTGTCATTCTTCCAGCACGATACATACTACCTGCTTAGAATGAGTGTGGATTAGGGACACACCAGCAGCCCTGTTATTACATAAAGTTTGTTGTGTATCCATATCTACATGCACTATGTATATATATAAATAATAAAACTTACTGAACTCCAACTTGGCATCCTGCACAGCAGTGTTTGCTCTGTGCTTATACCTAAACAGCAGAAAATAAATTAATTTTAACTTTGACAGTGCTGACATTAATTAATAGAAGTAAACTGCTCACACAAACAATGATAAATAATAATATAACTTCCTCTGAATGACAAACAGGTGAAGTCATTTACAAATCAAAGACGCTGTAGCTGCATAAACATCACAAGGATTCCTGAAAATCCCAACACACTGCACAAAAAAAGTGCTTTTCACAATAAATGACGGCTCCCTATAGGCTTCTTTGTTATGTTGATGGATTCATGCACACATTCAAACTCAGCCAATAAGCAAGGATCAAACACCTGCATCTAGGAGATACTTGAAACAGCTTTTAAACACAGACTGCTGCCTCAAGACAGACACAAACAGCCTTAGAGAATAAACTTTCTCCAAAATTAGCACACTAATAAGATTTCTAGTAATTTCAGCCTCATTGCGCTTTTCACAAAACTGATTTTCTAAGTGTTAAAACACACATTTCGCACAAACCATTGCACCTGGGCTTCTTTTGGCCTTCTACTTTTTCCTGTGACTTTCAGTGGTCTTTAAAGCCAGCTATATTTTTCATGATTTGAGTCAAACTTTGACCAAGCCATAAAAAGTGAAATAATGTTGGGGGGCCGTGCTTGGAGAATTTAGGGCCTTTAAACGCTGTCACTCTCAAAGAGAAACTCTCCGTCCAAGCTACCCCAAATCTGCCTGATTGCACCCCTCTTGTATAAAGTGCGATGATTAGGCTTGACGTCAAAATTGCAACGATCTGCAGAAAAATGGTCAGTCATTTTTGTGAAGGACAAGAGTGATTTAAAAAGAACTGTAGTGGTAAGTCATTTTGAAAACCCCTTAAAAATTCAAGGTGGATTATTCGAGAAAAACAGTTTTTGGACATTTGTTTATAATGAAGTTTCTAGCTTATAATTTTTTGAAAGGTAAATTAACAACTATTTTCATCACATTTAATCTAGTATATTTGTACAGTGTTGCATAAAACACAGTCAACTATTTCACTTTTGTCTCCTCTTTGTCCTTTTGCACAAGTGATTTTTGACTACAGTGAAAAAGGTGTAATTATCTAAAGGATATTCATTTACATCATGGGAGTTGAGAGCAACGACTGGCCTTCCTCTTCAGAGAGCATCTCTTCTTCATGATGGCCCTTTCTCAACACCAGGAAGCTGAGTGTGCCGAGTATGGAGACGACCAGCAGGGACAGAAAAATGTTTTTCCTGCTGCTGTCTGAGAGAGGAAGATTAAAATAACCCGCTTCATTAAAGCACACAAGATATATTAACAGCATTAAGCTAGGAGCATGTTCAGAATAACCAATCACTTGTATAATCCTCTTGGCATTTTGCTTTCATTGTCATGATAGTACATATACAGGTTTAACCCTACCTGGTATCTCCGTTCTTCCGTTCCAGTCAAGATAAATGTAAAGATTGCCAAACAACATGCTGTAAATAAGATAAAATGGGAAAACAAGTGAGAAAATGACAAAAGAAGTCAAAGAAATTTTCATTGAATTGCATGATCATCCTCAGCAGATAATTCTCAAAGTGTCATGAAATTATAGATGTTCAGATTTCCAATTTTTTTCAAGCACTTTAAAGAAGCATTTCACTACTTGAAAGATGGTCTTTTCATAAAACTGGGCTGTCTTTACCATAGGAGGACACAAATGTTTTAAACAGAGGAAAAGGGCTGTGGCATTTGCTTTTGATCAAGAGGTAGAAAACCTACAACTACCAGAATGCAAAGCACCACACCAGACCCATACACGTTCCCACCGGTGGGTCACGTTATGCAAGCTTGGCATTTTAACACAGGACAGTAAACAATATGGTGGCCTGCTGGTCACAAACGATCTCGACTGACAGTCTAACAGTAAGGTAAAATTTTTCTGAAAACAGTTTAGGTGAGATATAGACAACACATGGACACAATAACAGAATCTTGGTTCATATTTAATCAGCACTGCTTAGTTTTACTGTTTGCTCTCAGTATTTTCACTGTGCATTCCAATCCCCATACTACCATACTATATAGTATGCCAGAATAAGATTTAGAATGTCCCAATACATAGTAGGCTATGTCAAATGCAGTATGCCAAATACACCAGGAAGTTCTACTACATCCAGTTAGATTTTGCAGTATGCAAGCCAGCATGCTTTTCTGGCTGATGGATGACAGTGCATTCAGGTGACTGATGACCAGTCGATTAGTAATAATAGGAATATTAATTCTTTAACTGAACAAAATAATCATAAATATAACCAGCAACAATAGGGTATAAGTGTTAAATTACAATGTCAGAGAAATGTATAGCCTATCTAATTTTACTATTGTTAATATAATATGGTAGAATCTACAATGTATGCAGTTATCAGAGTTGTCTAGGCAACGCCATCTCTGGTGAGCTTGGTGAATGTGTTTTGTTTCATCTCCATGGTAGCAGATATATGAGTAAGAGGGTCAAGGTTCAGGGTGTAGTGTTATGAGGAAGTAGTATGTCCCAATTCTGTGCATACTGCATGCAACATTACGTACTTTTTAGGGTAGCTGCAGTACCTACTTGAAAGTAAAAAGAAAAAGTATGCGATTCGGAACGCACCCTCTGTTTTACAGTCCAGGAAACAGTATGGCGCCCATTTCCTGTTCACAAATTCTCATATTACAGCCCACTAAAATATGTCTTTGAAGACAATTTACGTGAGATATAGGCAATGCAGTAACAGAATCTTGGTTTATATTTCATCAGCACTGCTTGGTTTTACAGTGTGATTGAGTTTGGCCTGAGTTTGATCGCTTTGATCCTCTAATATATTTTTTGTGTCCGTGACACTGCAGAAGTACAATCTATAGTTTGAGCAACAGCCCAAGAGCCAGTGAAAATCTGCCAGCGGGAAAAAGACGGAAGTTTAGCATAGTTCATTTACACATACTGCCCAGACCGTTATTATAGACCGTTTCAAACCGGACAACATAAACATTCTAAATGGGTCCCTTTGTATTTCCTGTTTGAATGTATGTTAATGCAGAAGCTGACAGGAAGTAAACAGGGACCAAAGTTGTTGCCCTAGTAACAGAATAGCAATGAAACGGTCCATACAGAGCTGGTTGTAAATCAGCAAAGTATCCCTTTAAGGATGAAGATCTTGTGATATTATTGAAAGTCCAGACCAGCTATTACAATAAAACTACAGGAAACAGTTACATTTTGTTCCCTACAAATGATGCACTCACTACTTGGAAGAATCGGGGACCAGAGATATCATTTCTCAAAGGTTTGTCATTATCGCAGCAATTTGTACAGCAAGTTTTATGTCAGTCAAACCTCTGGTGTCGGACTCTGCTGCTTTAACAGCTTAAAATGTTGACCTTTTAATTAAAGTGTGCCTATTAGGACAATCAGTGTGATAATAATAACAAAAAAAAAACAATGACTATACAGTGCTATCTGAAATGTCATCTGATAAATCATGAAAGACAGAAGAAGCGAACAAGGACGACTGGACTTTTTTTTTGGGTTGGATCAAACGCTGACTTTCTAAAAACAATAATCTGCATTTCTGCCTTTGAGGATGCTTCTTTCATTTTTATTTTAAGCTGTTTATTTGCCTTTCATGGCGAACAGGGCAGTTCTATAAAATGCTGTGATCTATTTCTGTCTTTAATTACATATCACCTAAACTGAAAAATGTAGATGAGCAATTAGTCCGCCCCAAAGCCTCAGCGAGGAATAACAGGGGTTATTCATAAAAGATAACAGCTACCACATTCTTTGTGTGTGTGTATGTGTGTGTCTGCAGGCTGTGAAGAACTGATTCATAAGTTTACTGTGGCAGGGATCACCACTGCAGAGTCAGATTAGCGTTGCCCTATTGTGAGCTTTGGAGCAGGTGACAGCCAATGTAATTATTATACTAATTCAATTTGCATATTTTAACAAATACAAATTAGTTGTCCAAGCCAGCATGCAGGAGCAGTGGGCCGAATACAAGAGATGAAAAGGCCAAAACTCTCACCTGCAGAAATCTGTTTTAACAGACTGTTTTTATATTTTGCAGAGAAAAAAAAAACGAATGACTCTGACAGATATGACAAATTGTAACATGATTTATTAAATATATTCTAAAATAAAGCATACAGTAATATCCTGTCAGGCTAAAAATACAGACCTGACAGTATTTTGGCTGCTGCAGTGTAACTATATCTTTGATCAACTGGAAGAGTTGCATCAAACAAAAAGACATGGTGATGTGTTTTATGCGCTGAATGTAATTTGGGGAAGAAATAATACAATGCAGGCCACTGTAATAGCAACCTTGGGTTGGTTTAGGAAGCAAATTAGCAGGAGGATTTTTAGATTCTCAAAAAAAAAAAGAATATTTAATTCACTCAAGGCCACAGTTAAATCATTTTCAGAGAATCATGCTGTTTAATCCAAGTATTAAATACAATACGGTTAAAGGGAGCAGTGTGTGTGATTTAGGGGGAGTTAGTGGCATCTAGTGGTGAGGATTGGAAATTGCAACCAGCTGAAACTTCTCCTGGTTAGAATTCCTTAATTATCTATTGTTCAAGAGGTTTTTACCATGAGCCAAATTATCTGCAGAGGTCATATATGTGCTGTGCAAGAATAGAAAGGTTGACAGACATAACAACAGTAACTCAAAGGGGCGGGGCTTTGCAAATGATTGGTCGGAAGTTGTAAGTGCTATCAGTCAGAGATGGTTTAAAGGAGCACTGTGTAAGATTTAGTGGCATCTAGTGGTGAAGACTGCAGATTGCAACCAACTGGAATTTCTCCCATGTATCACGCATGAACTCCTTGTTAGGATTCCTTCAGTGTTCATTGTTCAGGAGGTTTTTACTGGGAGCCAAATTATTCATGGAGGCCTCCTCTTCTCCAAAACATACGGACCATGTGATTTAAACTGATAAAAACACAGAGAAAATGTCGTGTTTATAATTTAAAATAACACAACAGTGCATAATCGAACACATTTTTCAATACCATAATCCACAATTTTAATTTTGTGTCACCGTGCCTACAGGCATAACTACATAACACCCTGGACACACCAGACACGTTAGTGACACGTTAGTGCCGTCCAGTGTGTCCAGGACGAAGCCTAATGGCACGGGTGTGTGGATGTCTGTTCATCTTTTCGTTCATGTCCTTATTAAAACACACTTTATAACTTGCTTGTTGGATTTATTAAAAACGAACGAATGAAAACTAAATGTCTTTGAATATCTTTATCATTTAAAAACGAAAATTAAAATGACCAGTAAAAATAGATTATGACCAGATTTTTATGACCCTGTCGGTCAAAATGGCCGGCGATGAAAAAGTCTAGCACAACGTCTGGTTTCACGTTACAAATTAGTGTTTCTACAAAGCTGTTTGGCTAGCCAAGCTCCTGCTGACGTGTGCTTATCTTTTTTCTCTGATTAGTTAAAATTCAGATGTTCAGGAGATTTTTACAGGGAGCTGAATTATCCACAGAGGTATCTTCCTCCTCAAAAAAAAACAGACCAGGGGCTGTATTCACAAAGCTTCCTCGTACTAAAGGTTGCTCCTAGTGACGAAATTCTAAGAAAGTTCTTAGAAATTTGACGTTTTCTTAGAATTTCCCCTTAATGTTAAGATTAGGTCCTTTAAAGATAAAAGTTATTCACGGAGCATCTTAGACCTTAAAGAGCTCCTACGGTGAAAAGCTGTTAGGAGCAGGGAGGAGGACTTATAAGAGTTTCTTAAGCAGAAGAGAAAATGGTGGAAACACAAAGAGGTCAGAGAAATACTCTTCAAATGCTGACTGACAGTGAGTAAATGAAATGCTACAGATTAGATTGTGCGGGAATAATAAGTGTGGTTGATGTGATTAGGGATATGCACACACTCTCATCTAGGGCTAGAACACTTTCACAGTCAGCAGTTCATCTTATTTCCACTGGGTGTCCACACCTTGCAGGCTCACAAAAAGGCGTGTGTCTCTGACAACCAATCACAACTGTTAAAAGAATGCATCATACCTAGCAACGTGGTTAACCACACCTCCTCGCTAAGGTAAAAGTTTCTGTCTTTCCTTGCTCAGAGCTGCTCAGAACTTTCCTAAATCACTCCTAAGCTTGAACTCCTTACTGAATTTTTTAGGCTAAGTTAGGAGCTCTCTGAGAGTATTCTCAATGTCTCAATGTTCGTGAATACGGCCCTAGTAGATTAAAACCTTTAAGAACACTGAATTATACAGTTTCATGTTAAAAAAAACACTTATCACGGAGGGGCATCTAACTATGGCAGCTGATGCAATAACATGAAAATGTGATTGGCCCTATCTAGAGCCAGTGTTTAGTTTGTCGGTTTTGTGCAACTGTAGAAACATGGTGGCCTCCGCAGACAAGGACACACTCCCTGTGTGGATATGGACAGCTCATTCAAAAACACAGTGAGTCTCATTTTCAGGTGATTATACGCTAAAGAAGACATATTTATTGTATTCCTTTTCTGTCAATATATCCCCCTAAATCCTACACACTGAACCTTTAAATGAAGTACTGCACAGAGGTAACTGTATTTACGCTTGCATCTGTTTACCACTGACAGACTGTGTAATATCTGTGTAATATCTCAGTAGCTGCATACCTGCACTGCAGGAGACCCCAGAACACCCCTGTGTTCCTGTTGATGGTGGAAGCCTCTGAGTTCTCCACCAGAAAGTGTCCTTGCGCGGTCCAGAGCACTGTAGGAAAAATGAATAAGAGCGGTCATTTGAGGGGAAAAAAATTAACCAGTCAATTACTTGCCCACACAAAGTGAAAAATTATCTTTCTGTGTTGGTAAGTAATGCATGTAACCACACAGTAGCCCCGGGACATGATGAAAATTCATCACACTGCAATGATTTGAGACCACATTAAAAACAGCCCCAAATCATTTTTCTTCATTTTTTTCAGTAGCTGCTCGGCAGAGGGCTGCTCTCTCAGTGTTTTCTCTAACATCTGTGAACAAGCTCAAAGTGCTGCGCACTATTTACAGAAACAGCTCCTAACCCATTTAAGGTCTAATTTGGGATCTACTGTTTATACGCATCAACACATCCCAGTCATAATAATCCCTGTATGCATGATTAAACACTATTTGGATTTTAACACAGAAACTGAGCTTGAATAGGCTGCAGGAACCAAGTTCAACTATTTACGTGTATTTTTTTGTAGTACCTAGTATGTGCCAAACCAAAAAAAAGTAAACATGCCTATTCTAAAAGAATTACAGCCTAAGATAGAGCTGAGATGATAAATTGAATAATACTTTAATTGTTTCTGTAACGCTGCCGTTTCACCCTCTCAGATGTGAGTTTTTGATGCTTTTCTTTGTCATGTCTGGTTGTCTTTGGGATTTAGAGATAAAACAAAACATTTGAAGATGTCACCTTTCAGCTCTGGGAAAATCATAATTGCCATTTTTCACCATTTTCTGACATTTAATAAACTAAATTACTAGTCAAGAAAATAATTGTCAGATTAACCGATAATGAAAATAATCGCTAACCCTACTGTAAGCAAAAATAAGCAAAACAAAAACCCAGATATCCTGTTAAATTAGAGTAAATGCGACTTATATTAACTTAAATAAGATATCTTAATTTAAATGTACAAAGGAGGGTTATCTCAGATGACTGTTATTTGCTTTATTTTTTTCCTTAAAGTTTACTAATTACTGTTAGCTATGTAATCTACATGCTGTTGCACAAATGCATTTTAAAAAAAAATAAAGTAGTAACTTTAACATCATTGTAATTAGAACTCAACATCAAGTAATTGACATGTTTGCACCTATTTTTTTAAATCATTCATTAGTGACCAGTATTCCCATGTTATATATTTATATTCATATTTTTATTTATTTAATGGGTCATTCACTCCACTATGCACTTTAAATACCAAATGCCTCTTAGTCCAGGGCTCTGCTGGAACTGTCCTCTCTTATGTTATACATCTCTTATATTCTACATTCTGCATGTGTGCTTTTATTTATCATGTATGTGTATGCATATGTATATATGTGTGATGTGTATAGATTTTTTTTATCTTTATATTTTTATACTTGTACATGTCTGATGGCACCTTGGGGTTGTGAGAAAGCGCAATTTCTTTTCCATGCACTCTGCATGTAGAAATGACAATAAAGTTAGACTTGATTTAACTGATTGTCAACTATTAAATTAATTGTCAGCAAACTTGGTGATTGATTAGTAGGTTTGAGCCTTTTTTTTTCAAATTCTCTGATTCCAGCTTCTTAAATGTGAATATTTTCTTTACTCCTGTATGACAGTAAACTGACTGTCTTTAGGTTGTGGAGAAACAAGACATTTGAGGACGTCATCTTGAGCTTTGGGAAACACTGATCAGACATTTTTCACTATTTTCTCACATTTTACAGACCGAACAAATAATCAATTAATCAGGAATCTAATCCACAGTGAAAATAATCTTTAGGTGCAATCCCTAGTTGTAACCAAATATAAAAATATCTTCATATCTAGTGGAGGAACTTACTTGCTGCTCCTATGCCGATCAGCACAGAGGTGAAGTAAAAGGACCATGTTGAAGGGTTGATGAACACTGCAATGTACCCACTAGACAAAAATCATGCAGAACAGCAATGACCAACAAGTTTCAGCATCTTTTTTGAACAGCCCTTTATGTAATTACAATGGCAGTGTTTACCTGTAGAGTATGCCACTCAAAAACATAGTAATCTTTGGTCCAATTACTGCAACGACTGTCGGTGCAAGTAAATTGGAGAACGAAAACACCCCATAGATGATTCCAAGACTGTAAAGGAGACAAAGAGGATTATTATTCCACTTCATAATGTACTTGTTTATTAAAATTAGTGTTTTTTTCTTCAACCTGAGCCGAGGATGTGCGTGAACCTGCACCTACCTGTGGTACCCACTCCCAGTGAAAGTGTCATTGTGCAGGCTTTTCACCACAGTTTGCTGAGAGTAAGATGAAAGCAGACGGTTAGACTGGACAAAGTGGGTCCTAATTATGTCCTCAAGTCATTCATCCGGTTTGATAATTTCACTGACCATTGAGGAAAATCAGAAACACGAGATACAGCTCTGACTTTCCCACTGCCTATTAGACATCTGCAGATGGATTCTTTTGGGTCCTCTTAAAACAAACTCCCATCATTCAAGAGGGTAGTTAGTAAATTGAACAAATATACAAACATAGAAATGTACTAACAGTTTTAAGAGCAGATTATGTTGGAGTTTTGAGTAAGTTTCACAGAGTTGGGGACAGGAAATCTGCTCCATCCATTCACAAAATCTCAGCGGTGTCTGCAGATTGTCAGAAAATGCACTTTAACATGCAACAGAGGAAACAAATGCAACTACAGTAGGTTATAAGAAAAGGTTTGGATGTATATAAGCCCAGTAATAAAGTTTTACTTACTTCAACATTCCCTAAGGTGGTGAATGCAGTGAAAATAAACAAAAACCCCACTCCCAAAATCACAACGTTGAAAGTCCTCCTGTCTGCCATGCTGTTTCTTTACTTCTTACTCGCCCTACAAATACATTATAAACTTATAGCCGCTGGCGATGTCCTCCTGTCGACTCATGTGAACTCTAAGAAAGACTTCCATACGGATTCATTATCGACTCGCATAAATCCATTTGAACAAAGTCGCGCCACCAAAGCTGACCGTGTAACTGTTTAGTTACACTTTAATGCGCAAACAACAGGAGTGAGAGGGCAGAGGAGCAGCGGAGAGTGTTGGGACACAGGCAGCAACAGGGCAACACTGTTATCTGGGCACTTCCCTTCTATCATGCTAAGTACGCATGACAACTTGTGACTTTAATTACAAGCCAGTATTTGCGGTCTTCCTTGTTCTTCGGCTCCTCCGTCATGGTTTTCCCTCAGCCGCGCCAGGTTCTTCCTCTTCTTCTTGTGCAGCCTCATTTGCGGCCGTTTAGTCTCATTTAGCTTCTGCTGCCTTCCAGAGGTAACCGGGAGGAATATGCTCCCATCGAAAGCAAAGTGGTCTGTGATGATGAAGACTGTGGAGCTTTGGTGCAGGGATACTCAACTTTTTTGTTTGGCCAGGGGCCACTTCTGCAAACTGACCGGGACCCATGAGCCAGTTAACAAACATTAATAAAATTTATGAGATAAAATGAATAAATGAGGCAAACTCAGTCGCAGCAGCCCAGCACAGGTCAGGTATATGCAGTGGCTCAGCCTAAGCCTCTGTTGGGGGTCCAGGCATTTTTTATTTTATTTTATTTGTATTCTTATTATTTTATTTTATTAATTAATTAATATTAATTAATTAATTTATTTATTTATAGCACAGGTCAGGTATATGCAGTGGCTCAGCCTAAGCCTCTGTTGGGGGTCCAGGCATTTTTTATTTTATTTTATTTGTATTCTTATTATTTTTCAGTGGTGGAAACTGAGTAAATTTACTCAAGCCCTGTACTTGAATACAAGTTTGAGGTATAGGCTACTTGTACTTTACTTGAGTATTTTCAAAAAATAAATAGTACTGCTATTTTCTTCTGCTAATTTCCACTTCTACTCTACATTTCAGGGGGAAATTGTACTTTTTAATCCACTAGGCCTACGACTATCCCTCTTATTTGATATATTTAGTTACTGCTAGATAAAATGAATAAACGAGGCAAATCCAGTTGCAGCAGCCCGACACAGGTCAGGTATATGCAGGGGCGTTTCTGGGATTTGAGGACATTTTGGGCTTAGGCCAGACTCTACCCTGGCTTCTTTTTTTTTTTTTTAATAACTCTATTTTGATATATATATTTTTCTCACTCTGGCACCTTATTTACATTAAAGTAGAAAAATAATGGCCAGTGTGAATTCATTTATTTTCGTTGCGAATTAGAAAGTGGTTGATGGGTAGGCCCATCAGGCTTGTAGGCTGTAAGCTGAGTATCACTGTGTGTTACTGTCAGTGGTGGAACGTAACTAAGTATATCTACTTGAGTACTGCGCGTAAATATAATTTTGGGGTAGCATACCTATTACTACTATTGCTACTTTCTTTTGCTTCTTTCTACTTTTCCTCTATGATTCAACGGAAAATTGTACTTTTCCCTACTTTTTCTACTGTCCCACTTATTTGATATATTTAGTTGCTGCTGGCAGATTCTGATTAATAATACAATACAAATAATCAACAATACATTATGATGGTTTATTAAACATGAATATATAGGATAAGAGCATTGGTCCCTTGGTGAAATTCACAAACTATTCTACAGTATAACCTATATAGCCTAGCCTTATTGCAACATAATGATGTTGCCTAATGTACTGAGTAGGCTATTATATTCAGTAATATAATATACATTACTGAGCCATCCTGAATAAAGAGTACTTTCACTACCTTAAAAATATATTGATGCTTTGTACTCTTACTTAAGACTATTTCTATACTGTGGTGTTGCTAATTTTACTCAAGTAAAAGATCTGAGTACTTCTTCCATCGCTAATGACTGTTTTTATTGCACCAGGTACAATGTTAAGAAACTTAATTTAGGCTACTTGCACTGTTCCACAAAGAACTTCACAGTTAGTCAAACCACATCTTAGCCATTGACGTAACTTTCAGCAAGTTTTCATTACAATATTAAAACAATGTGATTCCCATTAACTGACTGATAATTAGAGGGAATTTCATGACAAAGCTCAAATCTGTTATTATAATCACTAGCCTGGAATTCTCACTTAATGCAGAAAACCATAAAACAATGGTGAATAAAATGCAATTATCATGAAAGTTCAAGTAGGAAATGCATGCAATATTAACAGTCAAATGTGTTGTATTTTAAAGCAGCAGGCAGTTAAAAAAAAAATCATTCTTTGTTCTCAAACGTTATAAAAGATGAGAGGTTTAGGTCATATGAACCCATCACTAATCTGAAATTGTTCAACCTGCATATTAGATCATTCTTTTTGGTCTATTTGTCAACATTTTGTGGCACAATTTTTAGATTTATAGCCTACAATTAAGTAGCCTTTATACAAAAAATAGTCAGTTTGATATCCAATTATCATGCATACATGAATCAAATTATTGTAATGTCAATAAAAACTAATCCTTCAGTGAAATCAACACAGAGATATAGAGTATGGGGGTGATATGTGGTAGGCTACTATAAGATTGTCTTTTTAAAAGTTATTTTAGGGAATTTCCACCATGTCCATCAAAGACTTTCTGTCTGGATGGGAGTTTCTGTCAAGGCTTGAGGAGGAGGGGGGTTTCAGTTTTAATTTACCATAGTTGGAAATGTTTCACAGAATCCAATAGTTGGCGATAATGCATAGTTTAAAATCCCAAACGTCATACAATAAGGAGAAAGAAGAAAAACTCATCCAATAGCCACTGAGTAAAGTGCCACCTCTCGGTGTCTGCTCTTGCTGCCACAACAACAGAGAACCTTAGCACAGCGAGAAGGTTCTGTACCACTCACTTCCGTGTTTGCCAAAAATTCCCGGATGTAGCTACACGACATTAGTTCGTGTTTTCAGTTATTATGATTAAAATATTTGTTTTTCGGATTTATGAATTTATTTGACTACATTATTGCGACACAGTATTTGCTTAATGATAACTACAACTGCTTTTGTACAAAAAACTTTATTTGCAGTTATTTTTTAGTGCGCATGCGTTTATCCATTGCGTCTTCCTGTCCACCGGTTAACTGAAACTAGAAACGTTTAAACGTTGTAACGGTGAGTAAAACTGCATTTTCTGCGCCATTTTGAAAAAGTATTGCTTTTCTTCTGTTAAGTTTGTTGTCACGCGTAAATGTGCGTTTGAACACGACTTTCGCTGAGGTCTACTTCTTCTTAGTGAATATCCGATATCATCCTGCTGTCTGTACTCTCTTTGCCTCAACCTACAACAGATTGTACACAATCATCATGGCGACCCAGGATGGTGGGTATTGAGAAAACACAGCAATATTTTTTTACATTGAGCCTGAATACTTTCCATCATGTAACACATGTTTGTAACTGGCATGTTAATCTAAGACGCCATTAATGCCTTGTTATGTAGATATGCGTTTCATGTAACGGTTATCTTTAAATGTTGCCCAGTGTTGTAGCTAACGTTAGCTAAGTTAACGTTAACGATTGCTAACAGCAGTCAAATTTAGCTAAATTCAGTGAGGACTGAAGTTAATTTAAGAACATTTAACCAGTGTTGGGTTTGAATTGGTTAACTTTTGCTGTCACATAGTCAATTAAATGTGGATATTTTATTAATGCTAACGACGGAGTATCAAGAAACAGTTTGGTAACGTTACGTTAACGATACCAGTTTTGTAACCAGTAAGGCCAACCGTATCACAAGATGCAGTGTTTTGCGAGTACGTATTTTATATCAGAAGCCATGTCTGTTTGTTTCTGTTCAGGAGTCGTTTGCTTTTATTTATCCCCTCACCCAACATACAAGTAAGAGTCGCTGCCTTTATAAAAAATATAAGCGATGGAAAGAGCTAGAAAAACCACGAGAGAGATAGAGAGGGGGTGAGCAGAAAAACGAAACTGATGTTAGACTACATAAACTGTCGACTCATAGTTACACTAAAACTCATATGCAACTTATTGTGTGGTAGTAACGTCATGGGGAAATGCACATGAAAGAAATATAATTTATTTTGTACTTCAAAAGAGAACCACAAGAATTGGAAAAAAACACTAACCCCCTGCTTATTAAATTAAAGCCTCTAACTCGATTTAGCTGATATTAAAATAGTACAAGGAATGTTTACAGTCAGAAATAAAATTAGTAATTGTCAATATGACTAAAGGGGAGTGTGTGATGTGTAAAGAACATACAAGGTAAGCTGGGTTCTCCCCCCTTTCAGGTCCAGACACATTTTGTCTCCCAGTACATATAAATAATTGTGCTGCTTTATTGTTTTATTTCATAAAGGAGTAGTAATGTTTCATTATGTCTTAGTTGAGGTGGTTATTAATTCCAGCCGGTATAAAACACTGCAGGAAGCACTTGTAAGTACTAATATATGAAGTCATTGTATCTCAGTTAAAGGGGTGAATTGATGGAAAGTGAGTAACTGAAAACTTAAAGCACACTTTTAAAAAAATGTAGTTTAATTTACATGATCAAAGTAACATTTTGAAATTAGCATGATAGGAATATAGTAGCCTGTGTTTGTGTGTTGTTTGTGTTTACACCAAACAGGTCGTGTATTGCTAGAGGGGAAGGTGTAATATGCTTAAGTTTTTAGCTTACACCTTTCAGGCTGATAGAAAATATTTTATGTTGTATTATTATTTTCTTCTGTGCTGTTTTGTCAAAATGAATCAATCAGTTGTTTTGCCCTCTTTGTTTGTAGCATTACTTACTGGAATACATTTCAATTTCAGTTTCACAAACTAAAGTGAAACTTTGCTTCACTTGGCTGTATTTCATTGTGGTTACTTAACACAAAGACGAATAGATATTGCTCTTGTGTGGAGGGCATGTACTGTACACTGTTGAAATGTGATTATCGCAAGGCCTAAGACATGCCGCGTGTGTATCTCTGAATATTTCCATTTATGTGGCATACTGTTCTGAGAACCAACAGCTTTGTGCTAAGCAGCTACATAGAATTTCACTGAATGGATTCAAATCAGTATTTTCTTGTTCTTCCAGGAAGTGAAGAGGTCATAATGGAAACCGAGGCAAAGCCAAAAGAAGCTGAACCACTGGGTGAGGATGCTGAAAAAGGTGACACAGAAAGCACGGCTCAGACAGCTGCAGGAGACACCACAACTCAGGACTCTAGTATTAGCAATGGCGACGATGTAGATGGTGACCAGGAGACGGTGGACTTGAAGATTATCTGGAACAAGAATAAGTATGATCTGAAAATTCCTGTTGATAACACCGGAGCCAAACTAAAAGAGAGGATTCATTCTCTCACTGGTAAGAACGCTCAGTAGCTTACCTTCAACTTAATATAGAGTGATTTTAAAAGAGTAAGAATTTGATATTCTTTGTCTTCCTAGGTCTTCCACCTGCGATGCAAAAAGTCATGTACAAAGGGTTGCTTCCAGAGGACAAGACGCTACGTGAAATAAAGATTACAAATGGTGCAAAAATAATGGTGGTAGGATCTACAATAAATGACGTATTAGCTGTGAATACACCCAAAGAGGTCATTCAGCAGGAAGTTAAAGCCGAAGAGAACAAGAAGGAACCTTTATGCAGGCAAAAGGTGAGATAAACGGCATTCTGCAGAATAGAGTAAAATATTTATGGAGTTTTGTGATATTAAAAATGCACTGTTATTTCAGCAACACAGGAAAGTTTTGGACAAAGGTAAACCAGATGACATAATGCCATCTATTAAAGGAACAAAGGTGAGAGAAGATTAAGGGAGGTCTGTCCCTGTTCCTGTTTGACTTGTGTTGATTGCCTCAGCTGTTCAAAGCTGTTTTTGCAGATGTATCTTAACTAAATGATTTTAACAAGAGACACAAAGCCTTAACTACTTTTTCCTACCAACAGGAACGATTACCAACAGTGCCTTTATCCGGAATGTTTAACAAGTCCGGAGGAAAAGTTAGACTTACATTCAAACTGGAGCAGGATCAGTTGTGGATCGGAACAAAGGGTGAGATCACAGCTGGCCTCATTTTTTGCTAAATTCACCGCAGCACAAACATGCTGATGATTAAATTCTCTTCATGTTTGTGTGTGTTTATCTCTGCAGAGAGAACGGAGAAAGTCCCAATGGGCTCCATTAAAAATGTAGTGTCTGAACCCATCGAAGGCCACGAGGACTATCACATGATGGTATGTGCTGTTGCTGCTTCCTGCATGCCAGACTTACTGTTTATAAACAGTCATGATGCCAAATGGTGCGAGGCTGACACACATCATGCACATCGGTCACGGAACAAAGTCAAAATTAAGAAGGACAGGTTTAGGATATTTGCATAGATCGAATCACATTGTTTGTTTACAATACCTTCTGTGTAGAAATCTCCCGCATCCTGTGAGCAAACGCTGCTTCAGTTGGTTAGTTTTTAGCCACCTTAAGTAAGGCCTGCCTTAAAAACACCTGTATCAGTTTAAGCATATTCTTTATTTAGAATATATTCATGCTTTACCTTGCTGTCAGACAGCCTTTTCTGACAGGGAACTAAAGCCGCTGTCTCAAAGCCACCAGACTCCATTGACAAAAACAGTCATTTTTAGAGCATTGGAATTATTGGTCATTGATTGGTTACTGTGTAAGGTAATGTAAAGGAAATATTCTAAATATGGTGTACGACACACGCAATGCGAGCAAGCAACACACTTCCTTTCATAGTCAACACATTGAACGCAAGCGACACGGGCGACACTTGAAATGCAATACATCGCTCGTGAAATAGGGTGTAGCAGAGTCACCGGTACATTCTGGCTAGCTAGTACTGCTGTAGCTAGCTAGTACTGCTATTTTATTAGAGTGCAGGGCACTAGAACTGTCATAAAAATAGGGGTGTGCCCATACAGGTTTGCAAAGTTTTTCCTCCTTGCCCGCCATATTTCATACCTGCTTCTTCTGTGAGTAACAAAAAATGGTTAATTTCAAGTACGTCGCTTGCATTATCATCCACGCTGGCAACGCATGGTATTACACACGTCGCGTATCAAAAAAATGGACAACAAAATTTTGAGACGCAAGCACGCATCACGGCAGCCAATGTGTTCGCGTCTGCGTGCCTTTTCGTCGACTATGAAATGGCCCTAACACTGATATTGATTAAATTACGTCCACAGCAGTACACTGCTTAGCTTCTATGCTGGCAGATTTGGTTTATCAGAGATAGTAGCAAAGCAACACAGTGCAGAAAATAAGCACAGCAGAAACACCGGGTAGGTCAGACTTCTGTGTTTAACCATTTATGTCAGAACATAACAATTGCAGAAAATGACAACAGAAATTAAAATGTTTGCGAATTTTACTAAACATCACAATTGAAACAATTGGCAGTTGTTAACCTGGAAGTAATTATTGTTAGCATGATGTCATAACCATTTGGTGTATAGGGAACAGCTAAAGGACAGAGCAGATATGTTTGTTGCAATATGATATATTTAGACTGGTTAAGCTTTGTCTATAAAGGATCTTTTGTGTTAGTGAACAGTGCAGGTTGAGCGGCTCACTGAAGTCACTGTAATATGTGTGTATCAGAGTGATGGGGGTCGTCATTTGCTGTTTTGGGCTCTGCAATGGAGTGGGAAATGTCAGTGCTTTCTCTAGATTGACCTTTTTGTCTGAAGGCACTTGTGTTCTTCTTTGTCAGTGAGATGAAAACCCCAGAACAAGTAACTTAATTGAATCGAGTGGTCTCATGAGCTCGGTATGATGAGTTGATGACTCTTTCAGCCAAATAACTGACTGTGGATTTGACCTTGATAGTTTGAGTGTGAAGTAAACAAGACCAGATATGTAATCTGATACATTTAAATTTAGTACAAACTGGCTGTATAATGCTGTAAGTGTCACAGCAGTGGGCCACAAGTGCGTTTAAGCGAAAATGACTCTCAGTATTTAAAATCTAAGCTACTGTGTGAGTGGAAATTTGAGGGAATTTCCATATTTTCTTGCTTCCTTGTTGCTGCGGTTTACTTCCACCTCCCACTGTCTGAACACGTAGATTGGCGAGATTGTACTGTGTCGCCAGTAAAAATGCGTGGGAGTTTATTCCTGTACAATTCAGCTGTCTTGATACAGCCAAAGTGGCAGCTCCTCGCTCAAAGCATGTTCCTGCATCACTCAGGAGGAGATGTAAGAGGAGATGAGGATTTAAATGTCAGTGGGCAGCAAGCTTTTTTTCCCTTATAAAATAGTAAGCCCATCATTGATAGTGATCCACACTGTTTACTTTAAATTTTGAGGTTAAAAAGAAGGAAGTATAGAGTAATTCAGTTATTATGTTTTGCATTTCAGAATAGCTTTTGGAGTAATTAATAAGGTTGTAATGGAAAGGTCTCATAAAGGCAGCATTTTGATTCATTTAAAAGCATTGTTATATTGCAAACATGCATCCATCATTCCAGCTGACCTTATTTTAGATTGTTAACTCTGATTTAATACCTACACGTCATGTGGATTTGCATCTATCGCTAAATGTGCTTACCTTTCTCCCCCCTCTCGTAGGCTTTTCAGTTGGGTCCAACAGAAGCGTCTCAATATTGGGTCTACTGGGTGCCTGCACAGTTTGTCGATGCAATCAAAGACACAGTCCTTGGAAAATGGCAGTATTTCTAATGTGCCTCTTTTTTTTTTCGGAACTGGGTTTGAGTGTTGGAGCCAATGAAAAAAAAATGAAACTGGAGTCAACAGCGAGGCTTAAGGAACTTCTTGGAATACATTCAGAGGAAAACGGACGGATTGCCTGTGGACTAATCATATTGTTTTTAGGTTTAAAGTGCACTATGTGGCAGCATAACATTTCTCAGCCCTGATGATCATTCAAAGTTTTCAGCAAATCCAAGGGAAAAATGATGAAACAATTGTACAGAAATTGCTAACACTTTTCTTCAGTTATTCTTAAAGAAATAAAACTTATTTAATGAAATGAACGCACTGGGGGAGTGTTGTTTGTCTTTTCTGGTTTCAGTTTTGCATCCTTACAAATGTAACATTACTACATTTGGTTTCTTATTTAATTACTTTGTGTTAGGAACCAAAGTTTTGCATGTTTGAACAATGCAGGTCTTCCCAGTCTCTACAAAACTCAAATCCAGTGAAGAGCACACAGGCCCTGCCCTAAATTGTGGATTAGATTATGGTCTGGGCCTGGCCATCCTAGAACTTTATTATTGGCCTTTAAAGGGTTGTTGTCATGCTGGAAAATAAATCTCCCAAGTAGCAGCTCCTTGCACACTGCAGCATGTTTTCCTGCAGGGTTTCTTTGTGTTTACAGGGCCCTCCAGCCTGCTGTGATATGTGGTGTTTGGCTTATATTAAATATAGCTGTAAGCATGATGGCCAGCACTGTGTTCCAATGTATCCCACAAAGTGCTTTATTCAGCAGAACACCTCTTAACTGAGAAAATAACACTGGCTGTAGAAAAAAATCCATATTAGGCTACTATTTCAAACTTTTATTTCCTTGGTTATCACTGGTGTAAGTAAAACTAATGTGATAAAGCCCTGTATCACAATTATTTCATGACTTGCAGGGTTAATTGGTGTATTATGAGACAGCATGACAGATAGATAAACAACCCTGTATTTTAATACATGAAGGCATGCTTAAAAGCAACCCAGTGTTTTTTAATGAGTGGCACAACTTGCCTGTGCAGTTATTTTTAGAGCGGTATTTATCTCAGCAGTGTTCATCAAAGTGAAAGGATGTTTGTGCTCCCTACTAGTGTTTCAACGGTAGTCATTTATCCTTTTAATCTGCAGTTCACTATTGAGAGTTTTTAATAAATAAATAGATTTTAATAAAAAGAAATGCACTGAAGTCTAAATCTAATAAAAGACAAAATAATTCAACGTGAAACCACGGGTTGCAGCAAAGACGGTGGATATGGTTGCAGCTCTTGTGATCGTTTAAATTAAGTGTTATACTTGGAAAGAGTTTAAAAGAGAAAACACAAAAACGGTTTAATAATAATAAGATTTTTAATGCCCAGCTTATCAAAAACAACTCCTGACTTGATTTGTTCATCTCAAAAAGGAGGTACACATTTGGCATCTCTAAGGTGTTTTTTTAACAGACTGTGGTGATGCTTTTACTCTGAAGGATTCCACACCGGAACTGAAGTTGTTGCTTCCGGAAAGATACGTCCACAAGTTCCGGTATATATCCCTGTCATGGCGGGACGCGCTTAATACAAACATTTTGCCCCTTAAACCACCTGTAAAGGACAGCAGCAGTCGGTAATGAACAAAACAGGCAACACAGCCGGAGGTAGGGAGCGCCCACCGCCGGTGAAAGTGCTGTCCGGTCAGCTGAGGACAGCAGAGAGCCGGGGGACCGCCGACAGCGGGGATGGGTTTGTGATCAAACTGGGCAGGGGTCGCACTCTGCTGGTGTCACTGGTGTGGATGCAGGGGACTGTAATGGATGTCCAGCTGGACAGAAACATCGTGCTGCTGATGGATGAGACGGGGACGTTTGCTGTTCAAGGTGTCAACAATATCCCCAAAGGAAAACCATGTTTGTCCCAAGGTAAATTTATTCTGTGAATCGTCAGTAAACCCTAAAAGGACTGCAATGATTTTATGTTTATATACATGTGTTCTACCTTTCTATAGAAATACACCAGACCAGAGGTCATTAAATTATTTAAAACTGCTGTACTTTTAGGCGAAGAGGAGCAGCTACCCCGGGGGCACAGGCCAATGACTATGACTTTTTTTTTTTTTTTTTTTACATGCTATACTATACTATACTATACTATGACATTTTTATTTTCTTTTTATTTTCTTTCACATTTTTATTTCATACTATATGGCATATATGGCATTTTTATGACATACTATACTATGACATTTTTATGACATACTATACTGTGACACTTTTTACATATTTTATTATGGCTTTTTTTGACATACATTTTTATCACATACCATGACATTTTTATTACATACTATACTATGACATACTATACTATGACCTTTTTTTTTTACATACTATACAATATTTTTAACACATACTATACTATGACATTTTTATCACATACTATACAATATTTTTATCACATACTATACTATGACATTTTTATCACATACTATACAATATTTTATCACATACTATACCATGACACTTTTTGACATACTATAATGCAACATTTTTATCACATATTTTACTATGACACTTTTTGACATACTGTATTTTATTTTTATCACATACTATACTCTGACATTTTTTGACACACTATACTATGACATTTTTATCACATACTATGCTATTACATACTATACTATGACCTTTTTTACATACTATACAATATTTTTATCACATACTATGGCATTTTTATCATATACTATACTATGACGTTTTTATTACATACTATACTATGACATTTTTATTACACACTATACTATGACATTTTTATCACATACTATACTATTACATACTATACTATGACATTTTATCACATACTATACTATGACATTTTTATTACATACTATGGCATTTTTATTACATACTGTACTATGACATTTTTATCACATACTATACTATGATACTTTTTTGACATACTATACTATGACATTTTTATCACATACTATACTATGACATTTTTTGACTGACATCACATACTATACTATGATACTTTTTTGACATACTATACTATGACATTTTTATCACATACTATACTATGACAGTTTTTGACTGACATCACATACTATACTATGATACTTTTTTGACATACTATACTATGACATTTTTATTACATACTATACTATGACATTTTTTGACTGACATCACATACTATACTATGATACTTTTTTGACATACTATACTATGACATTTTTATTACATACTATACTATGACATTTTTTGACTATGACATCACATATTATACTATGATACTTTTTTGACATACTATACTATGACATTTTTTGACTATGACATCACATACTATACTATGATACTTTTTTGACATACTATACTATGACATTTTTATTACATACTATACTATGACAGTTTTTGACTGACATCACATACTATACTATGATACTTTTTTGACATACTATACTATGACATTTTTTGACTATGACATCACATATTATACTATGATACTTTTTTGACATACTATACTATGACATTTTTTGACTATGACATCACATATTATACTATGATACTTTTTTGACATACTATACTATGACATTTTTACACACTCTATTATGACTTTTTTTTTTACATACTATACTATGACATTTTTATTACATACTATACTATGATATTTTTTGACTATGACATCACATATTATACGATGATACTTTTTTGACATACTTTACTATGATATTTTTACACACTATTATGACATTTTTATCACATACCATACTGTGCCATTTTTATTACAAACTACACTATGACATTTTTGACATACTACACTATGAGATTTTATAGGACATGCAAAACTATGAATTTTTATATAACATACAATAAATATTATGACATACTATACAATGAATTTTACCTTACCTTGAACCTTGCACTGGGTTAATCACTCAGTTCCTTTTCTTGTGCTTTGCTCCCACTGCGTCTATTTGAATAATGTTGCACTGATATACTAGTCGAAGGAGTTATCACACACTAATACGGTTTAGCTGTGCTGCTGCTTACAATCAGTGTGTAGTAAATGTAAATTATAGTGTGTCGCTGATGTAACCTGTTAGATTTCTAAGCAGCAATGAGGTCTTAAACTGTATGTAAAGGGTCTTAAAAATTATTTAATCTAATTTCAGGATTCCTGCATATGAAGCATTACTGTCATATGCCAAATAAAGGCAAGGTTTTTGTTTTAATGAATTATTTTTACCTTTCACCACTGCTGATCCTGTATGGTTTTTATGTTACTATTTAGTGTTGAGGCCACCGAGCAGTCTGTCGTCTAACCATTCATTTCATATGTAAGTCTTCCACAGCCAGCCCTGTCAATTGCAGATTGTGTGCTTAAAGCAGGAACATTAAGCTCTTAAAAAATGACTGTATGAGTCAGCCACATTTCCCCATATCACCGTCCTTGTTTCCTTGAATCTATTGTCACTGAACAATTGGCCACCTGCTGCTGTTTCTACAGGCAAATATGTCATGGTGATGGGTGTCATCCAGGCCGTCTCCCCGGAGCCAGTCATCCGAGCCGTGAAGATGGCAGACCTCTCCGAGCTCGCTGCACTTCACAGACGGATGTGGAAGCTGGAGGTGGAGGACCTGCAGCAGATGCTGACCTGAATGCAGAGCTGTTTGTGGAGACGCTGCCTCGCTGGTGGCAGAACGACCTGCTCTTGTCTTGTGTGTGCAGCTGAGTATGCAGCATTGAAGTGATTCTGGACAAATGGAAAAACGGCTTCACAGGACTCAACAGCGGATTCTGCTTGATGTCAGGCCTCTGACTGGGAGGTGTGATGCAAGAGTGACAAAGACTTCGACATGAGAAAACAGGCTTGTATTTGTGCATCCACTATTTATGCTGTGAAGTGTGATGCTTAAGTAAGAGACACCTTTCCACTTGGATCCTTCAGCAAGGAGGTCTGAGTTTTATAGAAGAGAAGTGGAGCTGTAGGCCTCTTATAATGTCTGAAGACGATCTGCTAACACATGGGGAGATTTAGGAGCCTCGTGTATCACTAGAGGGAAAGGGCATTTTTTAATCTGGACCATATTTTTCCTTCTTTTTCTTTTCTTTTTTTTTGCACATCTAAGTGACTAATGGGAACAACAACTTTTGAAACTGGTCCAGTATGGGTCCTTCAGAGATACTGTCACACTTATAATCATCTGAGCCTGTCAGTGGTAAAAACAAGCACAATGTACATTTCATTGCAGTATTGCTGTATTATTGATGACATTGCAGCCCATTTGGCAGCTGCAGCCTTCTTGTTAATATACTGGACCAATTTCAAAATTTTTGTTTAGTTCCCATTAGTCAGTAGACACAAAAATGTGGAAAAATTGCATCCAGGTTAAAAAAAAATACACAAGATTCCCTCATTATAGTAAATGTTTTGTCAGAATACCACTAGTGTCATCTCTGTAATAATCTGGCACTCAGAGTAGATATACGATGGCAGATGGTTATATAAATATTAAATAAAGGTGAGTCAGATCTGAAGTACTTTGCCTACTTTTCTCTACTGAAAACTGAGTTTAGATGCTGTGCTGTTAGAAAACCCTGTTTTTCGAGAACAAAATATTAAGTGCCATCTTTATTTTTGCAGATAACTAATCACAGTGCAAAAATGTTAAGTTTAATACAGATGGGATTGGAGCTGCTTAATGTAATATGCCAAAAAAATTGATATATCATAAAAAATAGTTGTGGTATGTCACAAAAAATGTCATTAACAATTACATAACATAGTGGGCCATAAAAAATGTCAAGGCATACAAGCTATTTCATGAAAACATCATTAAAAGGTCATTATTTCATCTAAAAAAAAAAAAAAAAAGATCATACATAACAAAAAATGTTATACTATTGTATAAAATTTCTTATGTACGATCATGATTTTCTATACTAAAAATGTTATACTATAGTATAACATTTTTTATTATGTACGATCATAAAAAATTTAATTTTATAGTATGTCACAAAAGTTTATAGTTATAATGTAGTATGCCATCAAAAAAGTTTTGGATAAAAATATCCATGACCAGTATACCATTGAAAGGTCATATGTCAAAGTCATGGAATAGTGTGCCCTAAAAAAAAAAAAAGACACAATATATCATTAAAAATGTTATGTCACAAAAAGTAATTGCAAATTTTATAATATGCCATAAAAATGTAATTAAAAATAGTTGTATAATTTGTTGTGTATTATTTTTATTTAAAAAATATCTGAAAAAAATATTAAGTGCTGTCTTTATTTCTGTAGCCAACAAAAAACCTGAAAATGCAAAAATGTTAAGTTAAATACAGATAATATGGAGTTAGTGGATGTGAAGTCATATAGTACACAATAAAAAGGCCATAAAGTCATATAATAGTATGCCATAAAAAATTAATATAAGAAAAAATGTGTTTAGTTTGTCACAAGTCTTGAAAAATTACATAATATAGTATGCCATAAAAAATATGTCATATCTACTATGCTATTAAAGTTATTAAAAAGTAGTTTAATTAAAAAAAAAAATTATGATAGTACATAGTAAAAAATGTATGTAGTATGTCACAAAAAATTACATAATGTAGTGTGCTATTAAAAAAATGTCAGGGCATACATACTTTGCTGAAAAATGTTTTTAAAAAAAATCTTTTTTTTTCATTAAAAAAAATGAATAGTACATAATGAAAAATGTTATAGTATTTAATGTCACAAAAAAATGTCATAAAATAGTTGCCATTACAAATGTTTAAAAAATGTAGGAGAAAAAAAATCATGATATAGTATGCCATTAAAAAGTTATAAAAATGGAATAGTATGCAATTTTAGAAAATTCATGACATTAAAATTTTTATGATATAGTATGCCATAAAAATGTATTTTAAAAAAGTATGAGTATTTTATTAACAGAAATTGTGAATGTTATAAAAATGATGTGGCATAGTTAGCTGTAAAATTGTCACATTCCATAAATAAGCTACACAGAATCCCACTACTCATCTGAGCAATGAATAGATTCACACTAACGTTAAACAGGCTCTTTGGACAAATACACATATTGCAAATAAACTACGAGGTTTAATACTTTGGAAAAATTGCGTTAAATTAGTTAAGACCCTGCAGACAACATGTAATGTATCAGTAAAATATAACATACAATTTTACAGATGTGTAATTGATGAATCACACAGCAGTGAAAACACTGATTTAAAAAAGAAGCTTTATTTTGTATGGTGCCCATTACACTGGTAACACTACTAGATAAATGGAAAGTGAAAATGACCTATGCTGACAGATTAAAATAAGAGAATGTCAACTCAATTTGTTTTAGACTCAACATATTGAAGGGTAAAGGTCATTAACATATACAAACTGCTTATGAAAAGAAATTACTTTAAGGTCAACTGATCTGAACACATCTCTGATCAAGGGTTACACATGCCATTCTCAGCACCACTCTCTGATATTCTAGTGAACGGGTGCATAGCAAAGCGTCAAGTGACTTTCACTCAGAATTTGCTGTTAACAATAACACTCCTGGAGTTCAGATCAGAGTAAACCAGCCACCAATCAGAGAGCCGGTCCTGAACGCCCTCTTTAAAATTATGCTGTGATCAGGCTGTTTCCTGTGCACCTCAGAGGCTCTCAAGGATCACCTGACTCAAGACTGTTTGAATACTGCATTCATTGCAACAGAGCGTGAATATTGTCACCACATCATTATATAATGTCTTTAAGCAGAAAACTGTATTTTCCAAAGTCATTGTCATTTGGTGCTATAAGATGGTCTTTTCTGGCTTTGGCAAGTTTCATCAAAAGGAATTCCCTGCGCTCCATCCACTCTTTTAGTTCCTGCTCCCCGTGTGCCAGCTTACACAAGTCATCCTCTGTGCATGTGCCTTTGAGGTACCTGCCAGAACACAAGATCAAATGTCAACCATCAAAAACGACTGGAATCACGCTGGTAACCAAAGAAACGTGCTGCTCCATGGCTGATAATCTTACCTCTCACAAACTTTGAAAGTGCCCGTGGGAAACCGATACTGCCAGCAGTTCTGATCGTCCTCAGAGTTGAAAACTCTGTCTTTGTGTTTTTCTGAAGTGATATGCTGCTGCCACTGCTTCTCACTGTTGCAGTTTTTCCCACACAGCCAACAGTGATTGCCAGCCTGCAAAAACACACGGAGCAATCTCATTTACACAAACGACTCATTACGGCCTGTTTCATTCAAACATATTGCTGTTTACTTTAGGCACTTAGCAAATAACGACAATTAAAACAAGATGTTTGCAAAATTCAACCATTAGGCACCAATAATTTTTACTGCATCAATAGATTCTGACAACTGAATGATTATCTACAACCCTGGAAAGAAAAACAGGACAAGTGATCTGCAAATCTTTTTCAACCTATGTTGACGATTGTAACACGTTCCATAAATGTTGGGACATGAGCATGTTTACTGCTGTGTTACATCACCTTTACTATAACAACACTCAGTATGTGTTTGGGAGCTGAGGACACTAACTGCTGAAGTTTTAAAAGTGAAATTCGTTCCCATTCTTGCTTTATATATGAATTAACTTCCTTAACAGTTCGCGGTCTTCATTGTCATATTTTGCACTTCATAATGCACCACACATGTTCAATGGGAGACAATTTGTCTGAATGTCTTGCTGGGATAAGCAGGGACGTCCCTGAAAAAGATGTCGTCTGGATGGCATCATATGTTGCTCCAAAACTTGCATGTACCTTTCAGCGTTCATAGTGCCTTCAGAGATGTGAGTTGCCCATGATGCCATGGGCATTAACACACCCCCGTACAATCACAAATGCTAGTAACAATCTGGATGGTCCTTTTCCTCTTTAGCCCGGAGGACATCACGTCCATGATTTCCATAAACAAATTGACACGTGGGCCGCAGCGCACTTTGTGTCAGTCCATCTCTGCTGAGCCCGGGCCCAGAGAGGTTGGTGGTGTTTCTGGGTGTTGTTGATAAATGGCTTTCACTTTGCATGGTAGTCTTGACTTGCACTTGCAGATGCATCAGCTAAATTGTGTTTTCCAACAATGATTTGCCCGAGTGTTCAGGAGCCCATGCAATAATATCCTTTATACCATCTTGACAGTTTTAAATCTAGTGCAGCCTGTGGGATCAAACATCATGGGCATTCAACGTTGGTTGTCAGCTTTGCCCTTACATGCAGAGATTTCTCCACATTCTCTGAATCTTTTGATGATATTATGGACTGCAGATGGTGCAACTGTGCGTTGACAAACGTTCTTTAACGGTTGCACTATTAACCCATGGAGTTTTTCACAAAGCGGTGACCTCTTGCCGTCCTTACTTGTGAACAACTAACCCGTGCAGGATGCCCCTCTACTCACAGTCATGTTACTATAACCTATTACCAATTAACCTGTTCACCTGTGGAATGTTGAAGGCATTTTTAACAGGCCAAAACTTTCCCAGTTTTGTGTTGCCCCTGTCCCAACTTTTTTGGCACCAAATTCAGAATAAGTGTGATTACAAAAACGGTAAAGTTTATCAGTGTGAACATTTAATATCTTGTGTTTGTACAGTGTTCAGGTCAATATAGAGCAAGAAGGCTTTGCAAATCATTGCATTGTTTTATGAACATTTTACAGAGTTCCAGCTGTTTTGGCATTGGGGTTGTATCAAAAGAAACCAATACAGCTCAAGATAATCCACAGACCTTGTTGTGAGCAGTTTCATGTAGGACATATTTTCCTTCTACCTAACGACATCTGCAAACCGTATCACTGCACAGAATGAAGCTGCATCCACTATAGGGCTGGGCAATCACATCGGTTTCACTGTATTAGACGGTATTTTGCTCGGGTTCGGCCCACTTGACATGCTGCTGTGTTGTGCTATGGCCTATTCCAGTGCTGGAATTTGAAATGGGTCCAAACTGAAAGACTTTCCCGCCGTGCACGTTCCAGATGTTGTTTGGAGTTTTTCACCGATATTGCAGTATGTGAAAAATTCGTATCATAACGAAAATAAACACCGTTTTTCAGTATGAACCGGTATACCGCCCAGCCCTAATCCACTGCTAGCTCACCACTGAGCTAGCTAGCATCACAGTTTCAGTCGAGAACACTGTTAATGTTTACATCTCCCACTGTCACAAGCACAAGCCTCCATTAGCAGATGCAGTAGAGGAAAAGTCTGTTCGCTGCAAGGCTAATTCATACAATGTAAAATGCCATAGGCTTGTGCTAAAAACATTAGCATGTTGTGTCTGTGGGGAAAATGTGTCCAGATAAAGTGCTTTGTCTGTGAATGCTGCGAGTTATAGTGAGGCTGATTTGTGTACTTGCAATTGTTGCTATTAAGCCGTGTTTAATGTGTGTTTTGAATCAACTGAACTTGACAGCACTTCACAGAAATCCCACCACCATCTAGTGTTTTGGAGGTGTAACTGCAGAGTGACACAGACACACCACCGCACAAGGATAAATGTTCACAAAGGCCACATGCGTAGGCTACTGCATAGAGCTGACGCACAAGTGTAAATCTTACTTAACCAGGTGATGATTTCTGAAAACAGACCACAAGCCAAGTGCTGCATAGTTCCTATATATTTGAGAGAAGACAAATATCTCTATGGACGATATCTCCAACAGTTGGCTACTCACACTTAACACAGATCAATAGCACAACAGGTAAGAGAAAAAATATGTATTTTTGATTTTGGGGTGAACTGTCTCTTTAGGATTCTTATCAGCAAACTGGAAGAGGAAATTAACGTAATTAAGCTGAAAGTTTTCACTAAAATGTTTGTTAGAGATACAGTATAAACCAAATACCACTGGCCAGTTTATCCACAAGCTTTGCCACCAGACAAATCACTGCATCATATTTGCTGTTCTTTAAACTCACCACTTCTTCAGCATAGTCTGTTGGCATGTGGATCTGTTTGCCATTCTCCCTGACAGAGTTACTGGAGGTCTCGTCACCCCAGCCAGGCTTCTGAGACTGCAGCCACTGCTCATAAAGCTGATCCATATCTGGAACTAAATGAGGGGATAAAATTGGTGATTACTTAAGGTGCATCACATGCTAATTAAATTTTACTGATTAAAATTCTCCAAAGTAAGACAGCGCATCTCCTTGACATAACTCACTGTTGTTTTCCTTCATGTAGGTCCAAAGGTCTCTTTCTTCCACACTGTGAGCAAACGTGCAATTGCCAATGTACTGACACTTCTTGCCGGCTGTCACATGCATGCAAATCTAAGGAATGAAAACAGCATTTGGTGACCATTGCAGGAGATTTGTTTTAATCAGAAACACAAAGAGCTGACAACGTTGGGATAGAAATGTTTGGCAGGTACCTCGAATTGAGATGGGATGGGTTTTTTGGTTGGAAGTGGTCTTACTGTTGTCCACTTTTTCCTTTCATGGGAACTTACAAGCACCACCCGCCTGTCTTTTGCCCACCTGAAAAAGAGACAGAAACTGAGTTTGTGGTGACGCACTGGATTACACTGTTTCAGTCATCAATCAATCAACCTCCTGTTGACTAGTCACGTGTTACTTCTTAAACTCACGTGTGTCTCGCCTTGGCTGAGCAATACTTCTTGTTTTTGTCAGCTTCGCTTAGTTGGCCATTTCTCCAGCACTGGCCACAAACAAACATCATCTTCAGATTTGGAGGCCCGAATCTTCTCTGAGCGTTGGAAAGCTGCTGGTGACATTTTGAGAACTGGTTAGAACCTTTGTGACTAACACAAATCATCAGTCAGAGACCCCTCAGTCGACTAGTCGTTTATTTATTCATATTTTGCTAGCCAGTGTGCTGTGCACTGTACTTCTGAGGATGTTTTGGTGCAGGCGCGATGCAGCCGCAAAGAGGATGAGAAACTTTTTACCTCAAGATCCAGAAATAACCTCATCTTTTCTGCTTGGATATTTTGACTTTACAGCTCACAGATACTTAACACAAAACAGCCTCTGGCTTTTGTTTGATACCCAGTGTCGGCAAAAACTGTTGCACAACCACCGAGCCCTGTTCAAACTTTAAAACTTTACATGGAGAAAAACATATCAGCAAATATTCATACTGAATGGCTAAATCTGATTTAAGTGACAGGATTCTGAGTCGGGTACAGCCCTATAATCATCAATAAATGGTGAAATAACTGCAAAGTCACTGGAAAAAATAAAGGCACTAAAAACAATAAATCAGTCAACAGAGTCCTCATGTTGGGTTTACCTGGGCTCCCTGCAACGAAGCTGTTGCATTCCAAAACTTCTTTGCCTCTTGGACAATACTTTCATGAGTGATACCTATGAGATGCAAAATAAAAGTAAAAATAAATAACAGTTAAGAAGCAAAATTACATCAAACTTAGCAGTGGGAAATAAAGAACATTTTCGAACAACTGTATTCCAGGTACAACAACATCCAGCCCTCGGTTAGGCCTGTCATGATAACTACTTTCGTTGGATGACATATTGTGCCAGCAATAACTGCGGTAAACTATATTAGTCATTTTGAGATCATTTTATGCCACTGAAAGAATGATAAAATGATAGCATAATAATGCAGGTTCATTCTTTTAAAGAGCAGTGAACCTTTAATTCGTAAGAATATTCAGATATTGGAATATTAAAAAAAAAAAAAAAAAACCCTAACAAATTCTAAAAAAGTACCACCTGTTAATATATGTAAGAAAGTATGTATAAAATGACAGTACCTTTATTCAAAATGACTTAGTCTGGGACTTAATACAAAATCTGGACAACAAAAACCCAAACAAGACATGCATTTTTGTAACTAATTGACAAGCTCAGCAAAGCTCTGGAACATAATCTGGCCAGTGTGCTGCCGGGGATGGGTGGCCTGGGAGTCGGGCAGTTTGCTGTTGGATTTAGGGTGTGGAGGATGAAGTTGTTGGAGGGTAAAACTACAAACGACAGACTTTTTGGCTTGCCAGGCATTGGAAAGCTAACAACTATCAGGACCATGCCTCTCCACTTCAAATGTGTGGCTACCCATAAACTATGCTGCGTTGCCTTTTGATGTTCAGTTTTTGTTTTTTTTCCCCGGCTCATGCAAGAGAAAAATGGGAGAATTGCTGCGTCTTACAGTGGTCGGGAAAACCCTGCTGGTTATTCTGGCATCGTGTTGGCTAAAGTGTTGGTGGCATTCTTATGTAAACAAACACAACACGCAAAATCGAAGTCAGCAAAATTCTCAAGGTCATGTCCATATCGCGTACGCTATGTCAATAAGGTAATTATGGTGACAGGCCTATCCTTGGACGAGTGTCCAGCCGTCTTACCGAGCTCATGCTGCATCATCCAGACCTTCAGCTCGATGAGGCTGTGAGCGTAGAAGCAGTCGTCCTCTCTGACGCAGCCATAGCGGACTTCATGGCGACAAAGATCCAGCTGGCACTGATGACTCAAGGGTCTGATTTTGGAATAGCGGACCGTATTCTCCTTCAAAATGTGGACCAGGCACCTAAAAGACAAAAAAAAGGATGTCCATGAGTTAATCCTGCTCTCATTCCCTCACATATTTGCACAAGGTCTTGTGTGCTTTGGTAGATTACTTGAGCTGTAAATCCATTAGCTAAGTGATGGTTTTTAAGCTGTGAGATGTGAAGAGACTCACTTATGATCCTCAAAGTCGTGCTTTGTCACCGGATGAGAGCAAAGCAAGGGGTCATCTTTGTTGGTTTTGCTGATTATTCTGGGTTTATGGTCAAAGCACACCTGCAAATTAAACGACATGCATTTGGAAAAGCTTAATATTCTATAAAAACACAGCAGACTCATTACAGCAGTGACTGCAGCTTCTAATGAGCACGAGACGAATGCTACACAGAAGCAACAACCAGGCTCGAATGAAGCACAGCATTACATCCATCACAAATATTTTTGTATTTAATGGCCTTATATTTTCAATTTGTTCTGGATAAAGCAAAGCCAGTGCTTATAAATGTAAATGTGTACATGTACAAAATATCTCTGTGGAGACAAGCATATTTTGGGAATGAATAACAAAGCTGGGAATGAGTGTCATTAACAGTATCAACTTCCAACAGCACTGTACACCTGCAGCTATTAAATACACACCACCACAACACCCTGTGGTCACACTAGATTTCTCTTAAGAAATTAAATTAATACTCACTCCACAGAGAAACATGAATATCCCATGATGCTCCTGTAAGATCTTGGGGACCGTCAACCTGACGTTGGAGTTGGGCCCATAAGGATCGAAGAGGAGCTCTCTGGAGATAAACCCTTTCCGCTCCAGAGTCCAAACATCAATCTCTTCCTGGCAGTATGCAAATGTGCAGTGGCCAGGGTACAGGCACTCTTTTCCAACAGCCACCTCTGAAACAGCACAGGCAACATTTTGGTATTTGCTGTTGGATATTATATTTATACTACAAGTCTACAAAGCAGCATTTGTTTTTACTAGTGTAGCATTCAGGGACTACAAGTTGTATTTCTTTGTGCAGCTGTGTGTTGTAGAATGGCAATAAATGGACCTTGACATGACTTGTGTGTGTGTAAGAGTGACAGCAACACAAAGCTCCTTGAATAATGTAAATATTTATGTGTAATAAGTGAGAATAGGTAGGGGAATATGTGCTACAGAGTAGGCATCAACGAATGACCGCGGTCTGGACCTGGACGGAGTGACAGTTCTATCCAGACCTGTGACCAATTTCTGATAAATCAATTAAAGAAATAATCACCTTCACGGAGCACTTTTTTTCCCCCCCAGCAGTCACGGCTATAGACCGTGGACGCAGCTAATCCACCTAACACGGCAATAGCATCACTCAATTGAGCCAATTAAATCGATTGTTTAGCATGCATAGTCAGTTAGTTACAGAGACCAGCAGTATAAGAGAGATGTGAGAGAGCCGACAGCACATGAGCAACTGACCTGCTACTTTCTGGCTACACACTGTGTGAGTGTTTCCCCTGCTCTAGCCAAAGTAGCACTTTACACCTTGACCATGTTTGGATCGACCTTACAGTGGTGAGTCAGCTTTGAGTGCTATGAACATTAACAAAAACCAAGCAACAGCCCAGGCTCGTCAATGAGCAGCTACACGTGTGCATGAGAACGGCACTACATCCATTCAAATCAAGATTTAAAGTACTGTCAGTGCATACACCAATTTTACTAGTAAATAGAGTAAATAAAGAGACAAGGGGCAGCTCAAAGCTCTGTTTACACTTTTTCTTAAAGCGACACTATTTGTTTTCAGAAAATTCTGTCTCGTTATCTTTTACTTGTAAGCCTTAAGTTCATTGTGCTAGGGCTATAAATACAGGTACCTGAACCTCTCTGAATTTTGACTGACTACGCCTGCTAAAACGTAATTTAAAAATTTTACATTTTCCACTTTTTTTAAAACCAATAACGGTAATATGAAGGCAAACGCATCAATTTTTTGAGCAAGGAAATAAATGTTACCTTTGCATATGTAATATGGTCCAACGTATTGTGTTTTTGTCGGTCTGGGCCGTATGAGCTTCCATGTTTTGTCCGGCGAATGTTTGATTCTGCCGAGTAAAGCATCCTTTTTGCATTTATGCTCTTCTGTATGAAGTGTGTAATCCAACACACCGGGCCCTGTGGATGTCACCGTTTATAGAAAAACATGTTAGGCCAAACAGTACGTCCTTTTTCTTACAAATAACTGACTACATACACACACACAGACTAAACAGAAACAGTTCCTCACCAGTTTTGACATAGCAGACTGAGCAGGCTTGTTTGAATTCATGTGTTTCAGCTAAGGGGTTCTTTGCTAAATCCACAGCAGCAGGAAGACCCTTCACTTCAGGCATACCCACAGCCATTCCCATTGGTGTGTTGTTATTGTTCAGCTGGATAAAAAGGAGAAATGAAAAATAAGTTCTGACAAAATATACGCCCCTGACTACATCAAGGCTGGCAATAAATAATAAGTAAATAATTACCTGTGGAATGAATGGACTCGGCGCATAATCTGAACAGAGAGAAAAAGAATATTGTATTAGTCAGCTGATATTTTTTGATACTGAAGTAAAACTCGATGACTAAGCAGTCCAGGTATCAAGGCAGCATACCTGTTTTATAGTCCGTTATGCTCAGACTATCCAGAGAGTCGAGTGGTGGGGGCAGGGCGTCAAAAGTGTCCATACCAAAATACGCACTT
The DNA here is from genome assembly GCF_011397635.1 of Epinephelus fuscoguttatus. NCBI lineage: Eukaryota > Metazoa > Chordata > Actinopteri > Perciformes > Serranidae > Epinephelus > Epinephelus fuscoguttatus. The sequence continues at coordinate 17,866,388 of NC_064770.1, read as the reverse complement.
GACCCCGACTTGTGATACAGTGGAGGCAGAGTAACGGTGCACTGCTGGGCACCGCTGAAGGGAAATGGGTTGATGTGAGATGGCATCAGGAATGGACTCGACAAGGAACTGCCCGAGGCAATACTGGTTGGCAAAGGAAGAGGACCCTTCACTGTGGGTATAACCTGAAGGAAGAGACAAACAAGAGTCACACTTCTGCTCAAAAATCAACACTTTGTCGCATTTTATTCGCCAGCGAGACCCTGCGGTCGTATCCGTTCACTAACCATGGCTGATTCAGGGCCAGCTTGGTCCAGTAGATCATCTAGGTCGTCCCCAATGATGTCCGCGTCAAAATCTCGACTGGTTTCGAGAATCGTGCAAGGCTTACTGGTTCTGCATCCATTTACAAATGAGGGCACGGGAAGAGGGACTGACGTGGGGACAGACACAGGCATGGGAACAGACACCGGCAGGGAAACGGACTCAAAGCCTGGCGGTTCCGACAGGGTTACTGATGAGATACTGTTGGTAGGAGGAAGTTCATCCACTACTGTTTCATTCAGAGGCGGGTGCACTGCTGCTGGAGCTTGGATTGGAGCTGGGACTGGAGCCAAAATGCTGCTATCCTGGGTTAGCTGAGGCACTTCTAGAACACATCAATGAAAAACAGGGTAAGTGACCTTTGTCCCGTCCCACTTAAAATGAATTGTGTAAAGCTGTATTAAGTATTAAACTCACCAATTTCTATATCTTCAACTGAAGACGAGCCATGGGAAAACTGAAGAGAGGAGGAAGAAATTCACTGAATATGTATTTCTTTGGAGAGTGTAGGTATGCATTTTAGATAGTTATGTTGCTTACCTTTTCACCTTGTGAATCTTGATAACTTGATCCTCGCAAAACATTCAAGGCAGGCTGTTAGAAAAAAACAATTAGCTCAATTAAATTATGACTGTTCATTACATGAGGACAGCCCTCAGTGGATATGTTAGAATAGTCTCAGTTGTTGTTAGCCATGAAGCTGAAAGTCAGATTCAAATTTGTTAACTAGAAAATGAAGTGCTGCAAAATAGTTCCTGACACACGTACCTTACTCCTTACATAAGCTTTACGGATTTTCAATCCCAAAATTTTGGCAAGGTCCTGAGTCAGCTGTGTGACACTTGTATCCTGGGGAGGAAAATACAAATTAACAGTGTGTATTCAAACACACCCTGGACAACCACTACTTTGATCTTTGTTCATTTTCTTCAACCAATTATTTTTTTGACACATTTTCCTTAATATATTGTAATAAAGGTTTGGATTTTTTGGGGGGAAAGTTGCTTTTAAAAGTCAAGAATGATTTCTCAACTTCTGAAGGAGTGACACACGTCCGATGTGCTGTTACTGGATGAAATTTGCCTTTAAACTTCAGTGATTTATCATCCTGTAGTGATGTAGTGATGGAGTGTGTGTATAGAAATAAAATAATTATCAATTAATTGAATAAAGTAGGACTTGCAACTAAAACAGCAAAAAGTCTCCCAAACCTTAAATTAAAAGTGGCTGCTTATTACACCAAAGTTTGACCTACATCAGTTTAACCAGAAATGACTTTAACTTAAGGCAGCACACTAACAGGCACACAACAAGGAACTACACAGAGATTTTTTTGATTAATGGATAAGTTGTTTGTTCCATAAAATAATGAAAAATGACGATCAGTGTTTCCCAAAGCCCAAGATAATGCCCTCAAATGCCTTGTTTTCTCCACAGCTTTAAGATATTCAGTTTACTGTCAGGGGAATAAAGAAATCACTTAATTATCAAATTAGTTGGTGATTAATTTAATAGTTGACACTTAATTGATTAAATGTTGCAGCTCTAAAAACTGAAGCTGTCAAAACTGGCCAAAAAACATTTGATTATTCCCTTTTTAAAGATAAAAATAAAAAAGGTTGAAATTTCCATTTTTGCACATTATGTCCATTTGGCGGCAAACCAATACAACACAAAGAGAGATGTAACTACTTATAAATTCACTACCCCTATAAACTACCCCTCCATTGTGATTGGCTAAAGCACAGCATTGTTCAAACTCAAAGCCCCCCTCTCTAGTCGTCTTTCACACAGGGCTGCCGACAGATTCTACAATGTAAATTGCAGAATCTGTCTTGAGAGATTAAGGTGGCAGTAATGCACCTTTATGCTGGTTACCACCCATCAAACAGAAGCAATCTTAGTGCGCTCGCCAGTCAGGTTCTCATCACAGCATGCTCATGACCTGTGGCAGAGCTGGGTCTGAACTGTGTAACAGCAGCAACAGAAAGTTTTTTCTGGTGGTCCAAGATCAGACCCGCCACCCCACCCCCCACCCCCACCCCCCCTGTTACTCAGCCTAATTTTCATACAGGTTAGGTAATATTCATACTAGTTTAAATAAACAGTTTCACTGCTTTGCAACAGCCATGGTAGTGCTGCTTTTTTAATTCACAATCAAACATTAATTTTCACAATCTAATGCCTTTTTTGGTAAAATTCTATATTTAATCTGGAATATTCATTGATGGCCCTACAGTGATTTGAGTGTCAGGCAACATGCCAGAAACACGATGACTCCACTGGGTGTGCTGTTCCCGCAGGCAGCCTGGACGGCATTTCAATCTGCTTAATTTTTGTCAAATTTGCTGAGAGCATAAAAGCGAGTGGATCTCCTGCGCATTTGGATAAATCAACATAAAACACACAGACGTTACACCTTACCTGAGGCACTGCTAGAGAGCATTTGGCAACAGCCTCATAGGCCTCTTGATGTCTCCCCATCTCCTTCAAGGATTTTGCTTTTCTATACAGAGCTTTGTGGTTCCCCTCATTCAACTGGAGAGCCTTTTCACAGTCTTCTAATGCTTGGTCGTACAGTCCCTGAGAAAAAAAACACAGACATGTCCCAGAATGAGAAGAGCTATACTTAAACACTGTGCTTGTGTGAACAAAGAAACCGCTGTTTGATCATAAATTGACTTTACATGTTCAGTAAGTTGAGTCAGGTATGGGTGTGGCTTCCCTGAAGACAGCTGAGTGTTTTTTACTGCCATGCAACCTGATTCAATACAGATGGACACTGACAGGAAAGAGGAACTGAATGTTCCTCTAAAAGCATCAGTTTTTTTCAACCAATGTTTTCTTAATGGATCCCGAGTTTCTATGCCAACAGTGACTTTGTCATAGGACCCAAAAAGACTTTATTTATCACTATACTTTAACATGACACTTGGAGTGTCATATATTACCTGTTCCATCTAGAAAAGAAGTCCAGCAGAGCTTGTATGCTGTCACTGTGCATAGTATATGTAGTAGTCACTTCATTGTGTATGCACCGCACACCTTTCAGATGGATTATTTGATGTATTTATAATAATAATCAGTCATCAGCTTCCTTCCTTATTTATGCATTTCTTTGGTTTAATGTTTGCATGATTACTAAATTGTACATTTTATGGAGCCTTAAAGCAACTCATTATGTTGTCAAACTAAGTTTACTGCAACTGAGCCCAGATTACATCATTACAATTCCTGTGTAATAAGAGTCTAGTAAATGAACTGGTGAATAAAGGCACCAGTTTTTTGCCTCAAAGGGAATACTCTGACATTAGGGAAACATACTTATTTGCTTTCTTGCCTGGAGTTAGGAAAGAGGGCAGAGCACATCTTTGTCTCTGACTAGGGATGTCGGCTTTGGTTCATTTTGCTATTGAAAGCCCAACATCCATTAAATGGTAACTAACCAATTAAATGAAGAGGAAAAACACAAAATGACGTGAAGTACAAGAGATGCTTTTCTTTTAGTCCTGCACTCCATTGACTCAATGAGCTTTAGCACCACATTTCAAAGTGCTATCCATTTGGAAGTGGTGAAATTGTAATGTTTTGTATTAAAAATGTCTCGCTTTGTTATTTCATTTTCTGTTGGCTTTGCTGACAGAGGGCTAGCTGCGTTAACATGCAGAAACATGGTGCTCACTGTCCGCCCTTAGGTCTGCATTGGTTAGCTAGCCTAAGCCACTCTGCACTGCGCACCACCCAGGTTGAGTCAGAATTAGCTTGTGGTGCTGCTTTTTTGGTATTTACTGCTGGCAGCGCCATCCCGAACCATGGTGGCGGGACATCGTTGCTGCGGTAACATGGTGGCCACCTTCTGGTCTCGCCCAGGTAGCCCCAGTGAGTAAGCGGCTTAATTTTGAGCTGCAAAACCCCCTTTAGCATTGTTAATTAACATATATAAGCACCACCAGCAGAGCAGCCAAGGCAAGCTAGCCAGTGCAGCATACATGGCCTATTCATTACCTTTGTTCTTGATGTGGTGCAGCACAGTGCTGGTAGTGCTACTAAACTGAAGACTAACAAAATTAACCAAAGACCAACATGTGTAATAGAGGTTGACCAATAGTGAATTTTTAAATGACCAATATAATAACGATAGTTGTGGGCAGGAAAAAGCCAATAGCCGAATAATCGACTGATAACTTCCAGTACTCAGTGCAAAAACATTACGGCCATACCCACGTGACAAGTGGAGGTTACTGCTATCGGCCACTATCTGAGCCCCATTCCGTTATTAACACTAGTTTATATGAAGCCCTGTCAGCACCAATTAATCAACTAAACCAATTTATCAGTTGACCTCTAATGCGTAACTGGTCAAAAATATTCTTGGCGGCTAAAAAACTCACCAACTTTGAGACAAGGGAACCATGAGTGGTAAAATGGTCACTCAGTTGCGGGTTGTAAGACTCATTCCTGGTGCACTCTACTACAGTAGAGATAAGGAAATAACCTGGTACTCAGCCAGGAAAAGGATATAATGTCTCCAACACTCCCTTTACTAATATCCTATCAAGACAGCTACACGCGAGTTTGACAAGTCAGGTATGCCACAAGAAAAGTCTATAATAACTGTCTCAGAATTTTTGATTAAATACTGGCATTGACACTTCAAGTAGCCAATCAAATATTCACATAACCAAAGCTTTTTCCAAACTACACCTGAAATGGGGGCAGAAACCTGTTTATGATTTGGTATGATTAGTTGGGTTTCCATCCAAATGTAGCACAAATTTAAACCAAATCTTCAGAACATCGCAAAAAAAAAAGAAAAATGTGAATTTATGTGCTTTTCCACCCACTTATAATACTGGGAGATGGTCCATTGAGATAAGCAGCAGGTGCCACTAATTATCCAGTCAGGAGCTACTGCTGAGGAGGGCACAACACAATGATATAAATAGGAGAGTGTCAGTCAAACGTCAAACGAGGGAAAGAATGGATGTATAATAATGGAGAACACGCTGGACAATGGAAATAAAGTTTTGAACTAATAATACAGCTCTGTGCTCTTGGAGGAATTTTGGCAACAGCCCTGCGTGCACAGATGAGTTTCTTAAAGTCATTTGGAGACAGTGAAGAGAGCTTGGAGTGGTCTATACAATGGCGGTATGTCAGTTTTAGCCCATAAATCATAAAATCAGGTGGATGGAAATGCACCTATTGATGATTCAGAATGCAGACAGACAAGGTCAATCAACAGCATAATTTAAGTTGACTGCTAAACTGTGTCATGTACATGAATGGCAAAATATGTTGGGGACATGTTCAAACAAAACCAGGTAATGGTTAACACTACCTAATGAGCCAGAGGCAAAGGACCATTCTTAAGTCTTAGAGATGCTTTCAAAATTGACGACAATAAGGTGTTACAAACAGTGCTCTTTATTGAACCTGCAGTGACATTTAAGAACCTACTTCCTTTTGTTTTCTGACATTTTGTGAATTGTGTTTTGGTATAGGTGTTATGTATAGATTTGTAAAGTAAAGTAAGTAAAGAAAGTAATCTCTAAACCAGCGAGAAACTCCGGGGGTTCCAAATATAATATGTAACCGAGAACCTAAGACAGCTGCAGGTCCTATTAATCTACAATACACTACTTTATGATACCAAAAACTGTTTGCTGTATTTTAGACTTTTCCTACACTGTTTAACCTCTGTTTGGTAGAGTCAAAGCAAGAGGGAATTCAAAGTGACTGGGACTGAAACTGAGAACACTCGAGCATGACAGTCACCATCTACTTACCGGAACAATATTTAGGTATGAAGCAGCTCGATTTGCATACAGCTTTTCCAGTAAACCTGTTGGAACACAGATGTCTTCTGAGTCAGCATACTCTGCTATACTCAAGGCTTCGGTGTACATCTCGATGGATTTTGTCCAGTCTCCCTCTTTAAATACATCGTTTCCTTCTCCAAAAAGATTCCACACGAGATCCTTAATGAACACCTGAAAGATTAAAAGAACCAAACCGGCAGAAAATAAACCTGATTTGTCCTTTCATTTGGGCACCTTTACTTTGGAAAAAGACAATAACAGGTTGCCTTTCATGTGACCCTGTAATCATCCCCATTGAATCAGTTTAACTCAATACAAGTGTTGATACAAGATGAAAGCTCACCTCATACTGATCTTGACTTCCAGGAAATGGAAGGGTTGATCTAAAAGAAAAAAAAGTTCATGTTACAAACCTTTAAAGTTTCAGAAGAACAAAACATAAATAACAGGGTGTCTACAGATAAAGCCAAGTTAAATTCAAGACTTTTTGCAACCTTTTTAATACCACTTTATATGAAATTTAAGACCAAACCTGCGATTGAAATATACATTTTTTATATGTTTGTGTGTGTGTGTGTGTGTGTGACACATATGTGTAAGTACTCTTTCCAAGTAAACACAGTGATGCAAATTCAAAGTAAGGTCAATGTAAGTTTAAGTTCAATGTGTTAAAGGCGCTGTATGTAAGAATGTTGCCAAAACGGTTACTGCACTCAAATTCAAAATACTGCTGCGAGTCGTGTCCACCCCCCCTCCCTACAGATTCGAGGTTGCTGGACAGCGGCACGCTGGAGTCTGATTTGTCAGCCCACGGGCAGCTGCCATGGCAGGGCCGCGTCGCCGCGTCCTTGATCTTCGGTTTTCCAGCAGACCGTTCGAGCAAGTCCGGCTTCTCTGCTGCTAACGCTGCTGCCGGGGTACAGCTGAGGAGGAGCCAGCTGCTAATGCTATGTACTGGGACACCGCTAATGCTGCTTGCCGTGCTGCTGTAGCTCAGTCGTAACTGTAACTGATGCTGAGACTCTACTGACTGCGTGACTGGTAGACGGCGGTGGGTGGCGCAACAGGCCAAAACACAAATTCAAAACATAAACATGATTTGCAGACCGTAAAATTTATTTATTTATTTTTTTAAATGTGAATACTCTGGCTGTACTATTGTTGTCGGTGAGATCAGTATGTTATATGAACATTATTCCTTAGTCTCTGTGACATATTAGGAGGATTTTATGACTATTTGCTTTAGATTTCTTACATATAGCTCCTTTAAATGTAAAAAGAAAACAAAATCTCATCACTGACACAAATGCTCTTTATTATTGCAATTCTATGGTCTCTCCAATGATTGTAAACAGTCAGTGGGTCTGTCAGGCTAGATATTTAAGACCCATCGAATCTGAATTTAGAACATTTTAAGACTTTTTAAGGACCTGCAGACACCCTGAATAAGAAGGAATTGTTCTGATTAGGGGTTCAGTAGCATTAAGAGCTTATGAAGTTTATTTCAGCACAAAGTACAGCTGCAACTTATTTTACTTGATCATTTGCGCTCCTGCACATTGTACGCTTCATATTTATCAAAATCAAATGAATGAAGCAGCTTAATTATCGATTTAAATGAACTGGCACAATAACAAATTGTATTATACTCCTGTGATTAATCTGTTAATATCTATAGTATATTCTGTTCTGCTTTGTCACAAAACGAAACACATTTGAACTTGAGACAGTGGGGCAAAAAAAAAAAGGAAGGTGTGTGTTTGTTTGTGTGTCAGTGGTTTGACAGGCTGCTGTGTTTGCAGGTGCTGACAGCATTGACTGCTGAATGGAAACAAGTCAGCAAAAGCAACAACACTCTGTAAACAAACCTTCACTCTAAAAAAAATAAATGTATATTTTTCACATTGCAGCTATTATTTATATGACTCTTTGTCCACTTATACTAAAACATCTTTAAAACTAGGTAAATAAGGTTGTTAAGATGTCTAAACATGGTTCAAATGAGGAAAAACCAGGCAAAGACATAAATACAGATCAGTAATGATTTTGATTAAACGGTATAATAACACACATCCGCATGATAAGACATAACTTAAGTTACTGTCAAGATTTACATCTACAACGGTTAATGATCACGACGCACGCTGCTAAATTGCGCAGATTATTCATTTTATCTGAAACTGGCTACATAATCAAATGCTGTGTCATGACATGTCATGATGGAAAATTGTGCAATAAGAAATGTGACATTATTTTGTTATGCTGGCCTCTAGCTCAGCTGCTGTCAGGCATTTTAAGTTTCCTTTCTTCTTTGGCGCACTGAACTATGGAGAGTATGTATATTTTGGTGAAGATCATCATCACACTTCCACTGGGGTACACAGAGCTCTCTATCAGATGCAAACTAATGAGGAAAACAGCTGCAACACATAAGTCTTAAAACTGCTGCTTCGCTTTCCAAAACATTTCTAGCATCAGTTATCACTCTTCAGAGTTTAGATTAGTGTATTGTAAATGACACCAAATACTTTCTAAAATAATATGGCTCTTTAAAGTGCCATTACATTTTGTGTATCAGTCTTAAGACAGTAACTTAAGTGCTGTTTTTGAAGTACTTTTAATTTAGTTGGGTTCCATTTTATGCTACTTTCTACTTCTACTGAGCTACATTTTATATTTCTACTCTCATCTTAAAGCTTTAGTTAGTTACTTTGCAGATTTAGATTTCTACTTCAGCAAAATGTGAATCAACTGATATATTATTATGTATTAAGCTACCCAGCAGTATCCCAAGTTATCAAAATTAGCCTACCAGCTGTAACATTACATCAATTGACACATTATTGTATCACTAGTTATAATTCAGTAATATAATATACATTAAATGGGGCATTTTGCATTATGAGTGCTTTTGCTTTTGGTACTTTAAGTATATTTGATGCTGATATTTTGTGCTTTTACTTTAGTAAAGGCTTGAACGCAGGACTTGTAATTGAGTATTTCCATAATGCAGTATAGGATAACTCTTCAAGCACTGCTCTGTGACACCTTAACACATCATGACATCAGCGAAGTTTCATTTTGACTCCACATCAATGACGTACAGAGTAGTAATTTAACTATCACTTTTGTTTTGCAAAGAATAGGCCCTGTCAGATTAATCGAAATGCAACACTGCGCTGCCTAGCATAGCTCTGAAAGCAATACGTGGTCATGCTGCGAGTGCACCTGATGCATGAAAACAAAGCTGAGATCAGATCGGGAGAACACCTCACAATAAAAACAAAACTAATTTAAAGCCACTAATCAGCTGTCTCACTGCCATCCAGCTGATCTGAACAATACATGATGCAATGCTGACAAATCATTCTTGCATCATGCTGTTCTATGGAGAACTAATGCCTTTTCATTTAATAAAAGCCCGGAAACACAGGCAGACCAGTATTTGTAGCTGGGAAGAGTCTTCAACTAGCTGTCATCTACAGTATTTCTTAGACAGAGGATGACAAGAAAGAATAGTGAGAGTGGCAACATTAGGACATGGCAAACACAGGATCAGAACACTTCACCCATTGGCTTACTTATCAGGGGTTTTTTTTGAGTAATATATTAGTAAAATTCAGTTACTTTAACAACCAGGGATCGAAAGCACGGCACTCACTGGATGAACTGCAGGCCTTTTTGAATCTCCTGCCAGCGACTCCTTCTGTCCTGACACGCTCCGGACATGTTTGTGTTAGTATCCACTCCTCTGTCAACACCTGAAATGACAATACATATAAATACATATTATATTAACTGGTATTAGTCACTAGCAAAAGAAAAAAAAAACAGTGACAATGACAACAAAAAAAGCACTCCTTGCTCAGCATAAATCACCATCAGCAGGTTGTCCAACTGGTTTACTGGCAGCTACAACGCTCAGTCACAGTCATTATATTTCTGAAAGTCCTCTTGCCTTCAGTGTTATCGCTTCCGCATTTAGCAATGACGACACACATGTAGTTCCGGAAATTGAGGCGCAACATTTTTTGTTAGCCTACGAGCCAACCACGTTAAAAAACAGTGTACTGTTATCAAAATTATACTGAAAATGACATTAACTAAAGCTGTGGACGATAAAGGGTGCACTTTGTAGGCCCGGAAACACGGTTTACATAGCATCTGAAAGCTGGAGGTCTATTATCGGACATGATTTCGATGGCAGTGACTAATATGTCAGCTTTTAAAGTCTGTTTTCAAGTGTTTCGCAAGATACGAATAACAAAATATATCTTTGTTGTCGCGATGAGTTTGACACGTACATGAGCTTATAACGTAGCGCCATGTGTGTTATTATTAACATGTGTAACGTTAGATTTTAAGGATTTCTGTCGTTGTCCATAAAACCGCCAACTCAAACTGTGAGCCATGCCCCGTCATAGCTAACGCTTCATACCCATTTTTGTTTTCCACTTTAAATTTCTTAAAACTACTTTCTTATCAAAGGAGGATCTGGGTTAAATGGAGAGACAGGAAGATGGTGACACTGTTAGCTTCAGAGGGGTGCGTCTGTCCTGTCAAAACCAACTTTACTCTGGGAACATTTGTGAGTACAGACGCTTTCATCGCTTAACAATCGCGTCTATGTCAAAGATAAGGGCTGACGGTGGAGAAAGACACAGCTGGAGTAAAGTTTTATGAGTCCAGGAAGCACCTTGTACAAGGAGGTGTCCGATAATGGACGCATTGCCTTTAGCGCACGTGCGCTACCCGCGGCCGGGAGAACCGCCGAGAGTAACGTTAGACTTCTAGTTAGCAATCATCATCTGCTAGCAAAGGTTAGCAACTGTTAGCTCACATAGTTTCACCGCTGCCAACACACAACAAACCTTAACGACACAACACTGTCTCCCAGTGCTGGAAACACACTGGCCTAACCAGCTACATGACGCTACCCGACTAAGTTTCTAGGAAGTACACTGAACCTAACAAAGCATAGGCATGCCCAAGTTAAACTAGTTCCCCAACGCAAACAATAGCGAACAGTAGATGTTTAGCTCCCGCCTGAGAGCGGCGAAATAACCACATAAAACACCTAACAGTGCCTGCCGTACATACTTACATGAATGGATCTTTATTCCAAACAACCCTTACGTCGGTTATCTAAAAGGAGGGAAAGTGATTTTTCGTTTTAGCTAAAATAACTGCTGTATCGCTGAAGGCCGCCTTTGCTTCTTCTTCGTCTGCTCTGATTGCAGGCACACAAACGCCGACTCCGGCGCAGTGCTGCCCTCTACAGATAGTGGAAGGACACGACAAGAGTTCACATGCAAAATGACAATGCAACTTCAACAGGCAGTGATCAATAAACCAATAAGTCTGTAATAAATTCAGCCCTCTTGAACAGCCAGTAAACCCATTAGAGTCTCTTTCAAAGGGGGTCTTACCCACGATGAACTATTATTATTTATATTTTGTATATATATTTTATTATTATTATTGTCATTATTTTATTATCAGCTTTTTAATAGATAGGTGAATATAGATAAAAATAGATAGACACTTTATTGAGGGAAATTAAGGCACCCAGTAGCTTATTTCACAATGCATACAAAAACACAGATATACATAGGGATATATATATATATATATATATATATATATAAGTTTAAGAATAAAAACGTAAGAATGAAAACATGCAGCAGTAAAATTATAGTCTAGTCCCAGGACTAGTACAGAGAGCTATTACTACAGTATATATGTGTATGATGCTAGTGCAAATTTATGTGGTTGACACTGTATGCATTGTAATGTAAGGTGATTAAAGGTAGGATCTGGAGGATTTTCAAACAAAACAAAATATAGACATATACAAATGAAATCCTGCTTAATCATTACCTATGAGCTTCTACTCATGTGTGGTGGTGACTCTGTTTGCAGAGCTTCTGCCCTTTAACTGTATTTTGATGTTTTTGTGAGCTTGGACCGCTTCCGGGCGAGATTTCCCCAGCCAATGAGAGAGCGTGGGTGCCGTGCCCGAGCGTGTCCCAGCGTGTCCGAGCGTGCACCAGCGCCAGCCTTGCCTGAACCTCTTCTGTGAAGCCTTCTTCCATACCTCCGGGCTCCATACACCCGGGAGAGTTGAGCCTGATAGGAGGGGCCAAATTTGAATGTGTGTTTACAAACAGCAACTGGAGTAGCAGTATTATTATTATAATCACTACTACTTGCAGTAGTAGTAATAGTAGTAGTATATGACACATACTATTTACTGTAGTTTACAACTTAGAGAACACTTCACTTGTACAAAACATTTTATTATTTTATTATTATTTTTATTTTATTGTTGTTCAGTGGTGCTTTTTATATGTATTTATATAATATATATATGATCACCTTAACATTTTTATACTTGTGTAGGCCCACATAATAAGTTGTGTTTGTATTTGTCCAGCTTTGTTTGATCTTGTTCTTAGCTGTTGTAAGTACATTTAGAGCAATGCAAAAACAAACAAACAAACAAAAATTCTTGGTATGTGTACTCATTATTTTCCAATAAGGTGATTCTGAAAGCACATGTGAAATTTTGGATGTTCAGATCATGTATTTGCCTTTGAACAAAACTATGTGTGTTACTGTTTTGTTATTTGCAAAACCAAACTAGCTCCATATTTGTATTAATTCATTCGTTTGCACATAAGATTGATTTCCTCCTCTTCTTTGTACATTTGCCTACATGTTTATATGGCAACCTTGAAAATCCAAACAGAGTACCCCATCTGAGGTCCAACATTGTTAATCCTTCAGGTCCTTTAGATTGCCAAGACTCCCCAGATCCTCCATCTCTTCAACCAAATCTACAAAACTTTTGTCAGTTCAGACTGGTAAGCCTGAGGCAATGAAAACTTCTCTCACCCTCAACTCTCCAGCCTGCAAATCTTCCTCTGACAGTGAGTTTCCTGGTTGTTTCATCTTTGAGTTAATCAACGCATTAAGCCTCTCAGATCCTGTGCTCATGTAAATGTGCAGCTGTGATTCACAAAGTAGAGGCTGAGGACAGACAAGATGAGCTTCATTTCATTTGCACATTTGGGAAATGTCAAAACCAGGACAAACAGTTATGGCATGCAGTAATACTAATACTATACTACTATTAGTATTGGGAATAGGATATGCAAGTGTCCTTTCTTACTTCTTGAATCAGTTCAACCATTTTCTCTTTTCTTTCTCTCTCCATAATTTATTTGTTTATGTTTCACTTTGTCATGTACAAATTAGATGTGAATGTTGCTAAGTGAGACTCATCAAAACAAGTCTAACTTTGTGGCAGCAGCAGATGTATATCCATAGATCTGTGTGAGGAGGCAGACAGCCAACTACTTGCCTTCTTTTTACCTTTCATCATTCCCAGACTTAGCTTCATTTCCCCAAATTAGGTTGGAGCTAATGTCTGATTCTCAATCAGGAAGAATTCATGCACAGACTCCCAGCTGGACTGATGACTAACACTTTTTTTTCTTTCATGTACATTCAGTTTGTTCTTACATCAACATCATCCTCTGGATGTTTCTCAGGCTGAAACTCTGCTTTCTCATTTAATCTGAAAAATGTATTTTTGGATCATTTGTTCATGTGTTTATCTCACTCTCACTCACATATTATCTCACCCTCAGCCCTCTGGGAGGCAAATGTCAAGAAAACAAGTATTGAGCACCTTAAATTGTCTGGGGTTTTTGCACTCTGCACAGTTCGCTGCACATTTGTATCTTATTCAGGCGTTTCCTGTCAGGTGAGTTCGGCTCGATATGATCTAACAGTTGACCGGGTGTTTTGTGGCGATGGATAGTTTGAGCTGAAAATAATCAGATATACAGGGATCGAGGGATGTGTCCCCTCTCATGAAGCGCAGTCATCCTGACAGCTACAATAACTGCCAGGAGGAGGCGCTTATCTCACATTGTGCAGAAGCATCACTGAGGAACTGAATCACAAAACACCGTGAATATGTCCCCTGTTATCAAAACTCCAAAGCGTGTGTCTTTTATGATTTAGCTGCCCTGCTGCCCTGACATTAGCACATTATGAATGACAATAGAGCCCAGCGTGACAGAGCTGAAAATATACTTTCAGAAAACATAATAAAAAGATGAAACCCAAAGATATGACACAATTCATGCCATTTCCAGATCAGGTCTGCAATTTGTCAAATAAACAATCTCAGCTGTTAAACTTAGACACTTGGAGCGCTGCTCGGTAAATCATACTGACAATAATGATAGCGACAGTTTGTTTTATGGAGGGAAGGTCTGTTGTGTTCACCCCACTGACATGTTTATTTACAAGGGGAAGAAGATAGATGATCCCAATGATTACGGAGGGGTAGGCATATTATTAGAGTGTAATTACCATCATCTGCAAGTCTAGGTGTATTTGTTATGAGTGAGTGGGGCCACAAATTATGTTTCATAAAGGGATTAAAAATGTGCTGCATGAGCAAAACATAAAGCTCACTGAAACCTTCTGTACCTAAATTCATGCAGCGTTTTATATAGGCTACTCAAACCTTTCTGTAATTGTTCAATTAAAGATATACTTTGCCAATTTTCAACCAGCTTTGTATCATAAAAGTGGGTCATATGTGTACATAGACATCTGGCTGTTGCTGGAACTTTAATCAAACTGTCATCTAAGCAATCCTGATCAAATATTACGTAAGATGCTGTTACTGTATTGCCTATATCTCAGCTAAAATGTCTTCAGAAACATAACCTATTTTAGCGCAGTTTAGCTGTAATACGAGAATTTTGTAAGGTGGAGATGGGTGCTATACTGTTTCCTGTATTGTATTAAGATTCTGTTACTTTGTCGCCTGTTTCTCGCCTCAAATATTTTCACAAACACGTTTTAGCTTATCAAGTAACTTTAATTTGAGATGGTTTGTTACCAGCTGACCGCCATGTTGTTCCTGTGTCAAAACCAGGGGTGTCAATATAGATAGCGCAGGCAGTGCAGTTGCACTGGGGCCTGTGGAGTCGGGGGCCCTTGCAAATGATCCAGATTGCCATCTCCGAACTACACCTGTCTTTAAATAAGACCTCACATTAAATTCAAAATGGTGCCATTTGCTATAGGCAATATGCCCTCAAAAATCCAAACCCATCTCCATCATGATTTTCTTCTCTTCTCCTCTCTCCTTTTTTTAGTCAGTAGCAATCTATAACAAAATTATGTGCCTATATGGGTTTCCAGGCGGAGTGAAACTCTCACTGTTCATGAAGTGTGAGATGTGAGATGTGAGTAAGTGTAAAGTCAGTTCTATGAGTCCTATTTACCATTATACTGGGGCCCAGGGCAGAGACACAGGCATGTGAAGAAACAGACTGAAAATGTTCATGTAGGCTACTTAACAAGATTGCTTCAATTATGTAGCCATTTAGAAGTGGAACTTTATAGATGTGTTCACTTTATTAGAAACACCTAGTTAAAACTTCTCTGCTACAAATCCTCTTCATAGGTTCATGTTTTGTTAGTGAGGTTATTGGACCTACCCTCGTTGATATGAATGGTGTCAGTATGTATAATGTGACACATTAACAGCACCAAACTGCAGCCTCCAAAATAATGTCACAGCCAGGTGTGTACTAAATACTTTACTTAAATAAAGTAATTTATTAACCACAAAATAAGTGAAACAAATCAAACAATTGAATGGGAGGGATCTGTTAAGTCAATAATGTAAGGAATAGATAAGGGAAATTGTGCTGCATGGGCGTTGTGCTGGAAAACGAGATTAAGGAACTGATAGCCACAATGCAAACGTGAGGTATGAGGCGACACAGGAGAGGTTGCTGCTCTGGTTTTATGTTTTTATGCACATTTTATGTATATACGCACATAATGTCCTTTATATATATATGTAAAGGACTGACTCACTAACAGTCTAGACTTTCAAAATGTTATCAGACTCCATCCATCCGTTTTTGTCTGCTTATCTGGGCCCGGGTTGCAGGGGCAGCAGGTCAAGCAAAGCACCCCAGACATCCCTCTCCCCAGCAATACTTTCCAGCTCCTCCTGGGGGACCCCAAGGTGTTCCCAGGCCGGATGAAATATGTAATCCCTTCAGCATATTCTGGGTCTGCCCTCCTACCACGCTCAGAACACCTGTAACGGTGTGCGCCCGGGGGCATACTAATCAGATACCCAAACCACCTCAACTGACCCCTTATGACGCGAAGGAGCAGCAGCTCTATTTTGAGCTCCCTCCGGATGTCCGAGCTCCTCGCCCTATCTCTACGGCTGAGCCCAACCACCCCAGGGAGGAAACTCATTTCGGCCGCCTGTATCCGTGATCTCATTCTTCTGTTATCGTACTGAATAGAGCAAATTCCAGCATGAGTCATTTCACGGGGGTTGTGATGCACAGAAAAAGTATCCACTGATTTACGCCTCTTTAATAATGTACGTCTATGGGGAAAAGTTTTTTCTAATGATGTCATGTGATGAACTTGGAAGTTGTAATTCCAGTGGTTGGCTGATGCACTTCCAGGGTCCTGGTTAAAATGGCCAGGCTAGCTTTATGTCACTCACTAGCAGGAGTGTTTATAGGTTTAGTGCAGCGCAGTGCATTCTGGTAGTTGTAGGTTTTTTACCTCTTGAGTGAAAGATGAATGCCACAGCCCTTGCTGTCTGTTTTCTCTGGTCATATAGCACCAATTTCGAAAGTTTTTGTGTCTCTCTCTGCTGCATAGACAGCCTAGGTTTATGAAAAGACCATCTTCCCAGCAGTGATGTGCTTCTTTAATCTCCCATATCTGTGCCTAATGTACGCTGTATGAATATAGCTCATTTGGAAAGCTCAAAATGACTTGAGTTTTCTGTGTAAACTATAAATCTTGATTTAAAATTACCACCCAGAGTGACACCGGTCTGTAAATTTTTTTTGACTTGTGCTCTGTCTATCTGCCTGTTATGTAACATGTGGTTCAGTGAGAGAGTCAGAAACTTTATTCTTGAATCTTGTGGCACAGAATCAGTCCCAGAGTTGGACAGTCTGTGATTTTTAGAGGAAAACACAAACAGAATATTTAGACAAGACACAATGATGTTAGTGCATAAATCAAACATGTTTTCATTGCTATCTATTGTGTGTATTTGATTTCCATAAAGCTCTCAAAAGTAGAAAATCATAAGGTATGCACATGGTACACATTACTGCAGCATGAATCCTGGAGGCACACAAACACTGGTCCTTTAGAGCTGAGATGAAGCAGTAAAAACCTTCAGGCTGTTTCCTCTAGAGGGCGTACAATTTGACAAACACTGGATTAGCCTCTGGCCAATGGTGATGCTCAGAGGATTATTCAAACAGCATCTAAAAAAAGCTTCCCACTCCATGCTTCACTCACAGGGTGTAAGTGAGCGACACTTGGTGTGGAGATCAGCCTCCTGTTGCATGCCATGACTGCGTTTTACCGGACACTTCTCCTGTTATCTGGTAAGGTAATTATTTACTTTGTAATGGAGCTCCAACTGCTAATGAACTGCAGTAAACTTAGAAAAGTTATTTTAAGGACACAGAGGGAGTGCAGGTAACTGCCTTGAGGGGAAAACACTTGTGTTTACATATGCAGAGTGATTCAGTGAAAGTGTTATTCTAGGGCAGAGAGTGCAGACAGACTAAATTGATTTTGCTCTACAACATTTTTCTACTTTTCCATCATTACAAGGCTGAACCTGGCTGAGGTTTTCAGGCAGAGTGAAGCTCTCTGGTGTTCATGAGGTGTAAGATGTGAGTAAGTGTAAAGTCAGTCCTAGGAGTCCTATTTACCATTATACTGGGGCCCAGGGCAGAGACACAGGCTTGTGAAGAAGTAGACTGAAAATGTTCATGTAGGCTTCTTAACCAGATTCCCTCAATTATGAAGCCATTTAGAAGTGGAACTTTATAGATGTGCTCACTTTATTAGAAACACTGAGTTAAATTTATCCTGCAATAAATCCTCTTCATAGGTTCATGTTTTGTTAGTGAGGTTATTGAGCCTACCCTCACTGATATGAATGGTGTCAGTATGTACAATGTGACACAGTTAAACAACACCAATCTGCAACCTCCAAAATAATGTCAGGTGAGGACTCGAGTCACATGACTTTGACTTGAGTCAGCCTTGAGTCACAAATTTGATGACTTCAGACTTGACTTGACAAAATCATAAAAGACTTGCAACTCAACTTAGACTTCAACAGCAATGACTCACAACTTTACTTGGATATGAGCCCTTTTGACTTGAAAATACTTGATACTCTCCCCAAAACCCAAAGTTTAAAAAGTATGTTATGTCTGTTGTGTCCTCAGGACATCACATTTTGAGTTTACTTGACCTATAGATACTGCATCCTATTTGATTAAGACCTGTTGTCCTCATTCGTGGACACTTTTATATGCCATCTAATGGTAGTAAGAGCACAATACACCAACCGATCCCGACACAAAATTGGGCAAGGTCCAAAACCTGATCAAATTTTATGGTTGAAACTTGTTTATTTATGATTAACAACATTTGTAGTTTGATATGGCAACAAAATGGACCAATTTTAGCAACACAAACAAGCTAAGCTACTGTTAATACTTGTTTGAAGACAATGGGACGTTATTGTTGTCTCATTTGTGGACATTGGGACTTAATTATCATTGACAATGTTTAATTTTTTATACTTATCAGTTCCTATTGACACCAAATTGCTAGGAGAAATTAAAAATGCAAAAAAAACCAGAGGTTTTCAGCAAGTCAACATTCAGTTCCCCAGGTCTACTTTATCTGAATCAATGCGGGGCGTCCAGTTGAATTGCAGAAGAGAACCATGAAGAACTAAGGTAATATAACTGAGTGACAGCTGGTAAAAATGATACCAATGATAATTTAGCTCCCATACAAAAACTGCATGTGGTCAACAAAAAACGAAGTGCAGTGTGCAAAGACAGAGATACAAAAACGCCAAAATGTAAAGTTACAATAAGAACAGTAAGCCAAGGCTAATATTAACATATTTATTGAGCTAATGCTTAGCTAACGTTAGCTTAACAGTTAAGTAACTTTTTAACAAACTTGTTTAAACAAATAAATACAAATTTTAAAAAGCATCAACGGTTTTTGTAAATCTAATTATTATTGTGCTGTTGTTAATGGCATTTCATTTGGCAAAAAGTGCGTCATGACCATGCAGCAACCTGAAAAACAAAGCTAGTTCTTTGAGTGGCTACTTGAGGCTGCATGGCTCCAGAAGCCAGTCAATCCCCACAGACCCCCATGTTAAAATGTTAAACTTCACAGCAGAAACAAACATGTTTACAGCCTGATTCAAAAGCATATGCCCTGTGCACAGCACTGTCAGTCGTTGTAATTTAGTGTGGGTGATGGCAGGAAACATCGGATTGATAGCAAATAAACAGATATCCTACAGCACGCACAAGAGGGCTGAATTGCTTTTTCTTTTAACTTAGTCTTCATTTTAAATGTACAAACAACACCTTTCACCCATGGTTTCATCAGGTAATGTTTATAGCCTGGTAGGAAAAAACAGTTTTGGTCACTATAGCTAATTTCTTGACAGCTGTATGGGGGCTGTTATATAACTCACCTGTTTACATTTTATTAAAGGACAACTTCGGTATTTTTCAACCTGGGCTCTATTTCCCCATGTGTATGTGTGCGTATGATTCATAGGTACAACTCGTTCTAAAACTGGTTCAGTATTGACGGAAGCGGATGCAGCCAGGAGCCGCGAAATGAGCTAAAACAGTAATGGGGGCAAATGCGTCCCATATAAGTTTGCGCATTAAAAGTGCTTTTTTTCGCCACTGACCAGTTCAGATCGCCAGTGCTACCTCTGTAAATAGCATACTAACTTAGTCTTTCCCTTACCTCTGGGCTGTGTGATGTCACGAGCTTTGCTCCACTGTGTCTGTAGCTCTCTCTACTCGTGGGACAGACGTTTTCTTAAGAAAGAGGTGTTTCGGGATTGGATGTCTTCTCTTCTTCGGCTGGCAGTAGTCATCTTGGGAGAAGTGAGCACTGCAGACCCGATGGTCTGCAAGGCGCAGTGTCTGGACAGGAGTGTTAGCATCCATTTGTAGCACAACTAGCCACAACTTCAGCATCTCGCCGTCTGACAAAGGCAGCCTATGAAAGCTGTACGGAGTGTTGCGCGACATCTTGTTCTTGCGTTCGGGAAAAAGGCCCGTTTATTTGTGCACTCCAAAAACTCCGATAACACTCCAGGGGGTAGCACGTAAAAGACTCCGTCCTCTGACTCTTCTAGCGTAACACACACACTTCATACACACATACTCACTTACAGTACCCAGCGGGGCTGCCCTCCCCCTCTCTGCTCCAACACTGACTGACAGCTGACTCCACTCATACCACACTCACCACTGCCCCAGGGTTGCTACAATATGCTATTTACAGAGATAGCACTGGCGATCTGAACCGGTCAATGGCGAAAAAAGAAACACTTTTAATGCGCAAACGCATTTGCCCCCGTTACCGTTTTAGCTGGTTTCGCGGCTCCGGTTGCATCCGCCTTCCTCAATACTGAACCAATTTTAGAACGAGTTGTACCTATGAATCATACGCACACATACACATGGGGAAATAGAGCCCAGGTTGAAAAATACCGAAGTTATCCTTTGAGGCTTAAAGATATGCATAATGGCAGGATGCCTTGAGTGATATGCCGTCTGCCAATCGGCTTCTCAGTCAGATCCACCACTTGCTCCTCCACAATGTCACCCTCTTGCCCGCATATGGTCCCTTTTGGCAAAAAAAAAAACAAGATGGCGACAGCTGAAATGACAAACTCAAGGCGTCAAAATGGCAGTCCACAGACTAATTGGTGACGTCACGGTAGCTACGTCCTTTAATTTTATAGTCTATGATTGTGACTTGTTTAGGACTTGAAACACAAAGTGGAAGACGTGGGACATGACTTGGGACTTGTCGGTCTTGACGTGGAACTTGACTTGGTTCCACCTCTGATCGAGGGTGGACAAATGCAAAGGAACAGTCTAACACATAGACCATAATACAGCAAAGAAAACTTTTAAATGTTCGACTGTGTCAGAGAGACAGCAGCATTAATATTACTGTTTCCACCCCTGAGTATCGTACCATAAATCAAAGCAACAAAAACAGGACACAATTATACTACACAATGGGTGTAAAGAAACTGAGACATGTTTACAAGTCGAGAGATGAGTGTGTTCTTTCTCTTTAGTTCTTTATTTCTCTTTGCAGTGGCTGTGGCATCTGCGGCGACACGCAGGTCCCTGCGGACAAGAAGAGGGTTACTGGAGCTGGCGGGAGCCATTAAATGCAGCACGGGGCGATCTCCCTTGTCGTACGTGATGTATGGATGCTACTGTGGACTGGGTGGTCAAGGCTGGCCCAGAGACAAGACAGACTGGTGAGGCAGCAGCTTAAATCACACTCCTCTGAAGAAAATATGACAGTGCCAAGTCTGTTTTTATTTTCATGAGGATATGGACACCTGATGATAGTGTGTGCTGAAATGTAAACATTCAGCTGACACTATATATGTCCCACCTATACATTATGTGATGCAAAAGATATAATCTGGCACGCAATGGTGATGTTTAGCCCCCCTCTCCACGGGTCAAGTGTACGCATTATTTCCTCCTCCTTTTGGTTCCTCTTGGTCCCCCTCTATCCTGCTCGTGTACACAGACTTCCCGTTTCCGAATGAGTCGACTGAACCACAAATGCTGTGCGACGGGATGGAAGGAGGGGATGAGGATGTCCAAATTCAGCAGCCTCACATGCTCCAATGGGTGCTTTAAAATAGGTCCAAAAATTCCACACCCAAATCCTAATTGCCGTCTCCTTCTTTTCCTTCTTTGCCGCAAGACACCGAACCCCCTCAAACCAGTTAACTGCTAAATATCTGTTGTGAAAACTCGTGCGGTGATCCTGGCCTGCCCTTAAAATAGCCGTGGTGTGATTGAAACCACAGTGCTGGGACTATATCCACCTATTGCTTTCTTTCATGACCTGCCTTGTCTAGAGTTCAGCCTTCAGAATAAAACATTTATCGTGCTGTTAATCTCTCTGTACGTAGGTGTTGCCACAGACATGATTGCTGTTATGGAACTGCAGAACAACTTGGCTGCTACACCAAAACAGACCAGTATCACTGGACGTGCGAGGACAAGAAAGCTGAGTGTGGTACTGCATTTTTTATGCTTATGCCTGAATAATATTTTGCTATTTGGAAGTAACACAGCTGCTTCTTTCTTCTTTGATGCTTCGTGTACCATGAAACACACCAAAATGTGTAAATGAAAGTGAGACACAGATCAGGCTGTGTGTGAACCGCAAATATCCATGAGCACAGCGAGCAGACAGCTAATTGGAAGGGAAGGGCAGGATGTTTAGAACATATATTTAGTGGTATTTTAAGCCCCCGTAAACCACAATAATTTCGGTCCAGACTTAATGATGTTTACACATTAAGGAACCAAAAACAGTGGCTTGTTTACTATATTTATTTGAATAAATCAATGTAAAATGAATTCATAATATCCACAATTAATGTTCAGTAGCCTCTGGTTTTCAGAGCAGCTGCACCAAATTAACCATTAGGAGGCAAAATGATTTTGCAAGCATTAGAAAAAGTAATCAACAAATTTCAAATTTCTCTCTCAGCTTGACACTAACAGAAGATGTTTTTGTTCTTCTTTGCAGATGATTTGGAGGATGAGTGTAAAAAGCTGCTGTGCAAGTGTGACAGAGACGCTGCTAAATGTTTGAGAAAAGCACCTTTCAATCGGAAATATGCCGTATATCCAGATTTCCTCTGCGGTTACAAGCAGCCAATGTGTAGTATTTACTCACAATAAATGCATGTTCTGTGAGCCTTTTGTAAATATAACATGTTCCAGTCCGGCAGTAATGATGATGACATTGGTGTTAACTAATTGAATACACTTATACTGTATTTTCTTTCTTTCTTTTTTATTTTTACAGTTTTTATTAATGAGGCATGTGAAGTCTTTGTACCAAATATGTTGTTTTAATAAAAGGCAAAATGAACACCAACAGTTTGACACACATGATGACTGCCAGGAAAGTAATAAGGATTAAAGCTAAAGTCGATTCACACACCGAAAAGGAAACTCAAGCGTTTCCTCTGTCGAAATTGAATCAAGGCTTAGTCGGAAGGTCAGATGTGAGTCAGCGAGGGAAAGATCAGGTGGCCGGTCCTCACAAAAGTACTTTTATTTATTTATTTTTAATTCTGTGCAGGGCATTTATAACTCTGAAGTTGACTCTCTGTGCTCCAGGTTTGTTTCTGACTATTCATTGGGGGTTTAAAAAAAGCTTTTGGGAGTTTAGTGAGCTAATAGGGAACTGAGGTTTTCTTCCTTTTCTATTTTAACGTCTGCCGTGATATTTTCTTTCCTTTCCCCAACCCTAAACCCATGTATGAAATATGTCATTGTCAGAGCTGTTTCGGGGAGATGCCAGCCAAAAACTTAAAGAACAATGTGTACAAACTCTTACATGAGGTCCCCACAATAAGTTAGTCACTAAATTGCTATTAAGTGATGTCATACACCCTTAATATTATGACCACGTGTGATCTCAGCGGCTGTTTTGCAGTCCTTCCCTCATAGTACTAAAATAAGAGGAGCATTTCACACAAGCTTTGCAGAGTGGGTTGCTGCTACAGAAAAAAATAGTGCCGTCAAATCAGCAGGGCATCACCTTGTTTGTTTTGTGTGGAGTCTGGGCTTCGGCCTGCAGATGGTGCCATAATCACAAAACTTGAGACAAACTGACAACACAGGAGTCAAGCATTGATGGGTACACACCTGACAGTGACAGAGTTTGCATTTAATTTTGATTACTGATGTTATTGTTTGGATTTTTTTTTTTCAAAACTGATTTTATACATCGAAGTTCCTCGCAACCTGTTATTGACTGTGGTTTTGAATGTTTTACATGCAGTAAATGACTCTATTTTGGGTCCACCGCAGCTGGTTTCAGGTTTGGCTTGGGAACGTCCTTCCGATCCGATTGATGAAAGTCCCACTGTCAAGTCAAAGTCTTCATTTCCTCACTGACACCCAGTAAACGGTATCACCACCACCACCACGGCTGTAATCACAGTAAACATAGCCCTCCCAGATGTAAACTGCTCAAGTGAGCTTTTACACTGCTCAGCAGCGTTCGCACAGGAAACACAGCTTCTTTGTTGAGCGAGTGCACCGCTCATGAGTGTGGACTGAAATGGGAGATGATGCCGTGGTGGCGGTGCAGTGTCCAAAGTCCAGGACTGGAAATAAGTATCTGGGTCATGGCCCACAAACACTTGCCTGATTGTGTGCTACCTTCAGCGGGTATGAGCTACAAAGTTAGGGAAGTCAAATGCTTCCATCCGAGAGGCAGGCTCAAGGTTCCACTTTCCTGTTTGCGTATGTTGGTGTACCTCTACTCTCCTCAAACTAAAAGAGCTTAACTATGTATTTACATGTAAACATCCTGTGTTATATGCATACAGATAAAAAAGCGCACATCTTGTTTTTGTGGTGCTAAAGTTGAAATTCACTCTTTAATTTGACATGCTGCAGTACAGGATGAGTCAGAACAGCAGCTGTTTGAGTTCATGAGATCAGAAACTAAAAAAATTGCTTCACATAGGCAGTACCCACATCTATTTAGCATTCCCTATGGTGTACGTTCTCAAGCAAAACTATTTTGATCTTTAAAAGGGAACACCACCAAAATTAAGAATTCCAATATGTTATTTCCATGGCCCAGGAAAGTTTAATCACTGTTTGTGAATATGAGCTACTCTCTCTCTCAAAGCCAGAAAGTAGTGTAGTAAGTCTCAAACTTGTGATGTCATCATGTATAAAAGTCTGGAGCTGCTCCATAAACGATGAACGGAAGCCTGACTTTGTGGACCCCAAAATACCCTACTGTAGTGTTCTCAGCTCTGAAATAGTGTGGCAGCATAGCTCACAGAATCAAGACGATTATTGAGTTTGTGATAAAAGCACCAAACCTGGCACATATATAGCTTAATATGTAGAAGACATCTGGATATCGGGGCATTGCAGATTGGATTTCTGACGACCATGGCGGCAAAATCCAATATGGCCGCGACCTGAAAGCCATCTCAGCTGCAACTTTTGCAAGCTCGGTGTCTATTTGATGTTTTCTTACAATGAGGAACACATTAGAATGCTTGTTCTTTATAATTGGATGCATCTGGGCCCCTAATTTGCATATTTCCAAGATGGCAACTACCTAATAAGTTCTTGTTTTTTTTTTAACTCTTTTGGAAAAGTGTCTATTTCATATTTTTAAACATTACAAACACACTGGAATACCCAGATTTATGCTTTATCTTTCTTTATCTTATCTTATCATTACCTTTATGCTCTCTAATTTGCATGTCACCAATATGGCTGCTATACCAAACATTTAATTTACACATTTTCACTCAGACTGAGTTGTAGAGATGAGCTGTTTCCACGTGTCCATAATGATGAGGTCATCAAGGTAAAAGTGCCATAGTCTCGCAGCACCATACAGTAAGTGCCACGTCCACACATTTGCTGATGGCATTGGGTGCCAGGGAATAGCCAAATGGCAGTCTGTTGGACTCATTGGCGATTCCCTGGAGGGCAAAACGCAAGAATTTCTGGAGCCACCTCATGAAAGTATGTGTCCTTCAAGTCGACGGTGGTGAACCAATCGCCCGGCTGAATCAGTTCCAGTAACTGCCCGATGGTTAGCATACGGAATGTTGTGTGGGTAAGGCATTGATTTAAGATGCGGAGATCCAAAAATGGCATGAACACTCCCGTCTTCTTGGGAACCAGGAAATACGTGGAGTAAAACTCCTTCTGTCTGTTGTGAGTGCGAACAACAGACAAGTGAAACAAGTCCTGGATCTCTGCCGATACGTAAGACATATTCATGAATTGATTCAAATACTACACTGTTTTTTTTTTTCATTCATTCATTATTGTAAGTTTTAAAAAAATACTTATTTTAAGTGGTTGACTGGTGGTCCAGTCATAAAATTAAGCACTCCAATGTATTTCTTATGGTCAAAAACCATTAAAAAGACACCACGCTTGCATTTGTAACTTGTCTGGCTCAAAAGTTACAACCGAAGTGGTTCTCGGGTAGCGTCCGTAACTATCTCCAACACTCTCTCCTTATCACAAAGGTAGTAAAGTGTACAGGGTGACGTTAACTTCCTCAAAACACCTAATAAAGACCTCTTTACAGTTGATTTTTGTTCAGTATAAGGATGAAGGGGCAAGCTCAAAGATATGAGTAACGCTCTTGAAATGCTAGAGTTTTCCTTCCACTGCTCATCGACAACAATCCCACGATGTAAATTGTCCCATCATGTGTTTGTTCGACCGGGCCAAACCAAAGCCTTCATTTCTGAGGGACTTTAAACTGCTAATGCTGAGGTTGAGCAAAAACATTGGGTGCAGCAGATGCCCCCGTTCATCAGTGACGTGATGCAGCACTACTAAGTTTAAGTAAAGCAGTGTAGTCCTTAGATAAAGCGGTGCTAAGTGTTGTTGTTTCTAGCATAAGCTCATTACACAAAGCAACAATGAGCATGCACAAATTTTAAAGAAAAGGTGGGTTTATTTTCCCCAAAAATACATTTTTCAAAACAGAATTAAAGTTATAGGGCGCTTAAAGGAGGTCAAAAAAAACATTACTCTACTGAAAAATAAGGCTATACTGGCTGATCAGACTGAATTTAGACTCACAAGTCAGTCTTTAGACGCTTTGCTTAACTAAAGACTGATGACTTTCTCCCTGATTTTGTGTTTAGATGGGCGGATACAATTTCAGAGTTTAAAAAAACTCCCTACGTTGCAGAACCAATAGTAAATTCGCAGGGCGGTCCTTCGGTGGCTCACTGAACTCTTGTGCTCGTAAACATAGTCCGACTAGAAACACATGCAGCGGTACAAAACGGCTCAAGTTGCTGTAAGTCCTTCATTTCCACAATCTTGTGGACTGAGCACACGTTTGATAAAACAGAGTTAAATCTCTTGGCATCCATTTTCAAGCTCTCTGTGTGTTTGTTTCCTTGCGGACGAGAAAAGGGGGAGCGCACATTTCCGGGAGGGCGTGTCCTTTTCAAAAATGCAAGAGGCGTTGCTTTGTTGCCGGCTGTTTTCGCCGGTGTGTTAAACACACTTTAGAAAGGAGTGTCCCCAGACTATCAGAAGGCGGAGATCTCTGATTGTCTGGTGGCGATATTAGACCGAATTAAACACAAAGGGGAGAACTTACATGGACAAACTGGTATTGTATGTATTTTAAGTGACTGCAAATTAAAGGTAACGGAACATATGGTAATGGTGTGGGTGAGTCATTCAACCTTTTGTGTGGCTGTGGGCACGGCCATCACAGTGTTTTAAACTATCTGTCTTTTGTGATGCCAAAACGTAGAGGAAAATATCCATTTTCATAAATATGGACAGAGCCTCAGTATCATACGTAACGTCTTTACCCGATTCATTGTCTACGGATCAGTTCCAGACTTTAAGCTTGATGACATCACAAATCTAAATTTCAACTCTCTAGTTTTGGATTTTGGAGAGACTCGTTCATGTTTGCTAATATTTTTTTGATTGTCTTAGACCATAGTAACAACATGCAAGAATTTTTAAAATGGGCGTATTTCCCCTTTAGCATACTAAAGTAACATTGCAGGTTTGCAGAGGAGAAGCAGTTTGATTCATCATGGCTGCTAAGATTCACCAGCATAATTAGTGAAACTGATGAAGATGGTAAATCTCTGAAAGTGTCTTTGCACCGCACAAGGTTTCCATTTAATTTCCACCTATGAAGCTGCCTTGTGAACCCACGAGACTCTCCTGGAAGCAGCCTGATTTCTAGTCTAGTCTTTCTTCTCCCCGCCGCCTGTGAAGGTTGATGAGGATTTTCCTCAAAGTGGCTCTCTGGCAGCACACTCCTCTCTGCTACCTGGCCTTTCAAGTATCTCAGCTCTTGACTTTTTTGTTGAGGATCTCGCGCTTGTCTTATGTAGTTTCGCCAATTGCCGTCATCACACAGTCTGCGTTTCTGCTACTGAAACATCTTGTCAGAACCTTCATGGGACTGGACCCTCTGTCTGTCAGTGCTGACTGAGAAGTTGTAGGAGTTCACATTGGCTGCAGCTGACAAACAAACCCTGGTTAGAAACTGACCTCATGTTAACATTTCTGGAGCAGTGTGGCTCTCTTGAGGAAATCCTGTGATTGAAGGAACGCCGGTCCCACGTATGCATGACAGCGTTGTTGTCACAATGAATGAGTGCATTCTTTAATCCCTGCCGGGTGAGCTGACAGAGGCTCTTCCACGCTAATTGCGTTCTTTAATCAACTGTTTGGCTCCCCAGCTGAGAGCCAAATGGCACACAATCAAGTCTTGGCTTAAACAGCTCAATACATAAACAATAACAACCATGTGCACAACAAAGTATGACTTCTTATCAGCAGATGATCTGTATGTGTGTTTGGACTGTTGTGTTTCACATTTCAGATTCATAACTGACAACTTGAATGCTGTTGAATGCATGATGTTGATTGACTAAAATACCTTGCATTACTGTGCAAAAATCCATGTGGAGTTCAGAGTACTACTGCCCACACAAACAAGGAAATCAATGTGTGTGCAGTCAACAGCAGACGCGGACCTGCTGCCAGTAAACACTGCATGTTACAGACTCCTTTGTCCTCCTCCTCCTATTTTAGTCTCCTTTGTGTGGTTGTAGACTCTTGTTATTTGCAGGTGGCAGAGGAGGCATAACAAAAGAAACAAGAATGCAAGTCAATCCCAAAGGTGGAAATACTTGTATCAGTGCTCAGTACTGAAGGTCCTTTTATTTAAATGTACACATAGTCTTGACGCTATTGGTCAAATGAATGTTTAGAAAGGGTATGCTTCACAACATCTGTACACACTGTTCTGTACATACAACATCTATAGCACATCTGTCCGTCCTGGAAGAGGGATCCCACCTCAGTTGCTCTCTCTGAGGTTTCTACCATTTTCTTTCCCCTGTTAAAGGGTTTTTTGAGGGAGTTTTTCTTTATCTGCTGTGAGGATCCAAAGGACAGAAGGATGTCATATGCTGTAAAGCCCCCAAAGGCAAATTGTGATTTGTGGTCTTGGGCTATATATATAAAATTGAATTGAATTGTACTCAGCAGCTCATTTAAATGGCAAGATAAATGTCTATATGGAGGCCCATTTCTACCAGTTTGATGGAAAACAATCTCGAAATGATGAGAAACTTTCTTAAAATAATGAGTTTGGATTTCAAAACAATAACAAACTTTCCCAACAAATAAATTTATATCTTAAAGTAATGTCAAACTTTCTTAAAATGATGAGAATCTTTCAAAATAATAAGTTATTATCTCAAAATAATGAGAAACCTTCACAAAATTATGAGTTTGTATCTCAATATAATGACAAACCTTAAAATGATGAAAATTCTTCGAAAATAATGACTTAGTATTTGAAAATAATGGGAAACTGTCACAAAGTAATGAGATTATCTCAGAACTATGACTTTGTATCTTAAAATAATGAGAACATTTCTCAAAACAATGAGTTTGTATTTCAAAATAATGAGAAACTTTCTCAAAATAACAAGAAATGATAGAAAAGTTATTTAAGTTTCTCATTCCTTTGAGAGACTAAGTCATTATTTTCACTGAGTCTCTCATTATTTTGAGATATTAAGTCATCATTTTAAGAAAGTTTCTCATTGTTTTAAGAAACTTTTGTCATTGTTTTAGGTAGTAACTCATTATTTTTGAGATAGCATCCCATCATTTTGAGATAATACGTCATTATTTTAAGAAAATTTCTCATTATCTTTGAGATAGCGTCTCAGTATTTTCAAATGTTAAGTCATAACTTTGAGAGAGGTCCTCATTATTTTTTAAGATAGCCTACTAACTCATTATTTTGAGATATTACTGTACATCATTACTTTTTAGAAATCTTCTAAATATTTTGAGATACAAACTCATTATTTCAAGAAAGTTTCTCATTACAGTGACTTACAGGATATATTTTCATCACACAGGTAGAAATGGGCTTCCATATATCTTGGCCTGTACTCAATGCTGATATACAAAATTGTTTGTTTTTTTTAATACATAATGATATGGACATCATGTATTACACAGATTCCACCAGGGGGCTGAGTTTACAGTGTTGTGTGTTGTGCAAAAGTAGAAGCAGCCAGAAATATGGGAACTGTGGTCCAACTGTGTCAAATATTTAGAGAATGATGACTAAGGTGAGGAAGTTAAAACTTTTGCTTGTAGTGACACCATCTGGCCAATTAGCTCCAGCTTTATATTTTGTTTTGCTTAGACTGCATATTCCCCGCATTGTGTTTGTTTCCTAATTGGGAGGGCAGCTCTTACTCTGCTCTTTTTTTAACCAGCCTGGAGAGGTAAGAGAGACAATGCACCACACAGCCCCTAACTATGCCGCAAAAACACAGGGAAAAGGCAGTAAAAGTTTGATCATTAAAACACGAGGAATGCAGACACTTCTTCTGTTGCTATATGTGGAGTTTAAATAGCAGCTGTGAAGGGAAAAACTATTTAGAAGGCTCCTGATAATTGCTTTCCTAATCTTGAGGGAGGAAACAGTATGAGACACACTCATTTCCACTAATGTGTCACATGCTTACATAGGTATACCTACACCTTTATGGTACACATTCTTCTGAGATGACTTTCTTCTCCAGTTTAAACTGCCTCTAGATCTGTTTGACCAACTACAGCTGAATATAATATCAGCTAAGGTTGATAGGTTTTTAAAATATTTTACTTTTTTCCCCCCCTCAACATCTGTCATCTATGAAAAGCTTAATGGCAGCAAATCCTTCTGGGAAATAAAAAAAAAATCAATAAAAAAATACAGCACTTAGATTTTCTCATATTACTTTCATGGATCATAGGATCAGTATGTTTCATTATTATTGACACAATTCACAAGAAATCACAGGTTACCATGGCAATGAGCCTCTGCCACTGCAGCATGAGCTTACTAATAGATGTCAATCATTGTGGCCTTGACTGCACGACGCATGTGAGTCATTTTTCAGTGCGCTTTCTGTTTGTTTACATGGTTAGAGCTGCTCATAGTGTCATAAAGGACAATATTCTTTTACACCATCACAATGAGTGCACTTCAGAACCAGCAATTTTGCCATCTGGATCTTATTTTCAATGACCAAGGTACTGATTTGTGTGCTAAATGCAGCATTTCATCTCACAGTAATAGCAGCTGGAGGTTATCCACCAGCGATGTGCTGTGGATGCTGCTGACTAAGGCTTTTGCAAACCACCGCAGCAGCTTCCAGTTGTTTCCTTCCCCATCATCACGTGTGAGTTTACAAAAGGTGACTTCAACAGATGGAACATGATGATACGCTGCAGCGTAAACCAGATATGAATCATTGATGCTGCAACATAGAGCGTTACCTGGGAAACTGTAGCAGTCTGTTGGATGAGGGTCAACTGAGAATGTATAATTATAGTGATCATTATTACTATGTGATGTGGAAACACATTTTCAGAGAAGAAATATTGTGACAAACATCAATGAAGTCCTTTTGATGATAATCTGAGAAATCCATCCACTACAGATACAATGTTTTTCTTACATAGGCTACACATATTTTTATACAAACCTCTCCAAACAACATTTTGAAGCAGTAGATTTATGTCTCATTTTGGATTAAATGACTGCACTGGACCTTTCTGTACATCAGGATCATCCTGATTAGGTGAGGCCCACAGTGCCTCCTGTGGTGCAACTGTTCCATCACCACTGACTTCTTTTTACTTACTATACTGTACATCTACTTGATGTAGATAGGAATGGTTGGGTTACTCCATAACCAACAGACCCTGTCATCAAGTTAATTAAAATAAAGTGTCCCTATTAAATAAAATGGGAAACTACATCTACCAGGAAGAACATGCAGGTAATGTTTCTCTTTTCGACGCGCACCTCCCCAGAAATGTAACTACACCTCACAGTGATGCAGACTTCCTGTCTATTTTTGTAAGCTGAAACCATTTTCCCAACTTTTATTTACTTTTATTTCACAGATCATAAACAATAAATTGTGAAGACAATAAAGCCTCCACAAAAAAAACATTTTAAGTCTTGTATGTGATTTATCCTGGCTTCATATGAGCAGAGAAAATCTCCGCTCGTGGCTAGGCTAATATCTACAATGTAAAATGCCATAGGCTTGTACTAATAACGTTAGCATGTTCTATTTGTTTGGAAAATGTGTTTAGTATAAGACAGTTGTTTTGTTGGTGAACCTCGTGAGCTGCAATTAAGTAGAATTTTGTAACGTTACTTTTGTTAAATGTTGCTGTTGTTCATATGAGTAGAGTAAAAGTTGGCTAGGCTAATCTATACAATGTAAAATGCCATAAGCTTGTGCTAAAACATGTTGTAAAACATTAGCATGTTGTATTTGTGGGGAAAATGTGTCAAGATAAAGACAAGTGCTTTGTCTGTGAATAGTGAAGCTGATTTGTAAATTTGTGTTTGAAATTGTCTCTATTAAGCCATGTTTAAGTTATGTTTGTGAGTTTTGGGTGTATTTTGAAGCATACAGCACTTCACAGAGACTCCACCGCTGACTAGTGTTTTGGAGGTGTAACTTCAGAGTGACACAGACACACCAAGGAACAAGTAAAGGTGCTCATAAAGGGGTAGGCCACACACAAGTATAAATCCCACATGATCCTGAATGTGGGCATCACCTCAAGATGATACACTACTGCCACAGATGAGGGGAACTTCAGAGTGCGACTTTGTGTACGTCTGCAGTTCACTTGACTACATATACATTGCCTATGGACACGCGCAGCACAGGACACACTATTCACCAAGCAAGTTGAAATCGCCTCAAAAGGCACGGACGGGGTTCGAACCCGCGATCTTCGGTTTACGAGACCGACGCCTTACCACTTGGCCACCGCGCCTGCGCTAACTTCATCATCTTGATCGATTTTATAGACAATCTACTAGCCGTGTCTATGCTTAAATGTTATAAGTATATCAGTAGGGAGTCCGGTAGGTGAACAGTTGTCCTTTACCTACTGCTGGGGTTCGCCTTCCTCCCTCAAACACACATGAACCATATAAACTGCTGAGATACACTCGTCACTGCTCGAATAAATGTACTGCTGTAATTCAGCCACAAGGGGGAGCTGTTATCTTCCATGTGTGGACAGCATGTGCTTTTATCTGCTGCAGATTTCAGCAAGCAGAGGTCTCTGCTCTCCAACCTCCAGTGCCAACAACAAAGAGGCACAAAGAAGGTGAGAGCTCGCCCTTTACAATCTTTACTCCTTATCCCTTTGTTAAATATAGGAACTGAAAAAATGCTCATGTTGCTACAACCAATGTGCACGACCTACATTGAGCTTGAGAAACAAGAGTCAAGGTAATGCTACCTATTGGCTGTAATGATCATATCCGCAATGCAAAAGTGTAGGATGGGATGGATTTGGTCAAGAATTCATCTTCGTGGGAGCTTTATTTATGTCAGTCAACCCATCAGATTTCAACATGTCCTGTCTACAAGGCTGATAGTAGAAGATTTAGAGGATTTAGGATTGTATGATTAGTTTTTGAGATACCTCCATAATGTATAATAATCCCAACAACAACATTTGTTCAAGGGGATATCGTGGCCTAACAGTGGTGCCTAGCAAAAGGTCAGGAGGTCACCATAATCACAGGAATGTTCTGGGAATATCCAAATGAAATTTAATGGCAATCTGCTCAGTGCCTTCCAAATATTTTGTTCTGAATCAGTATCGCACAGGCTGACATTGATCTTGCATAGCTAATAACTATGAGAACCACCAGGCCCGCTGCTTGTAATTCTTCTCTGAGCAATACAATATGCATGAAGCACAGACTGCAGCTTTTCACTGTCTTTCTTTTCAAAACATCAAAGATGAATGCTCGCCTGAGGGGCTTTTTTTTCCTCCCCTTTTCTTTTGGATCTGATATCCTAGAGGCTGTTTGAAAAATGAATAAGACTCATTTCCATTGGGAATGAGTTAGCAGTGAAAATCACAGATGTGGAGTGTTCACCTTGACCTGCTTATAGCAAGACGTCAGCAAAAGGGTTCTCTTGAATAAGCCACACAGGTAGATTTAATTCAGAGCGCCTCGAAATGTGACAGTTTCTCTGATAGTTATCTAGTTTATCTAAAACAATATTTCTTAAATAACATTTTTGTTTATAATTTGCAGATACACCCTACAAACAAAGTCCCATGCTAGTTTTTTTGGGGGGGAAGTATGAATGCTGAATCCTACTTGGGATTTTTCCCCCTGTTATTTAGGATTTATGCCCCTCGTGCCCTTAGGATGGAGCTTTACTGAGCAAAATGTAGCCGTCTTAAAACCAAGTTACTGCACCATCAGTGATAAAACCGGATAAACATCCTTGAGTGAATCTGAGTGATTCTAGATTGCTGCAGGTGCTTATAGTTTATTTCATAATGCCACATGGAATTGATTATTTTTAGCAGCTCTGCTTATTTATCATAAACCCCTGCAACATCACAACCTGACAGATACAATATCTTCCAGTCAGAGATCACATGGGGGATTTTTTTGTTCGTATGGGGAACACCAGGCAGCTCACTCCCTGAGAGAATAAGAAGTATTACTGTAGCAATCTATTTAATTATTTATCACTCTATTGCTTTGAAAAATCATCTTATTTTGCCGTGCTTGTGCAGGAATACCCCAGTGTCCTGAATGTGTGATAATATTTATAAGAATATAACTCTTTGTTTCTGTACAGTTTGCTCTTTCCTTCTGTAAACAGGAGTGAGACTCAAGTACATTTTCAATAACTGAATTCTGATAACTGACCAGCAAATTGATATACACTGCACTAATCTGGCAAACCTCCTCTGACTGCTTTATATTTCTCTGAGCATGTCAACATCGTCACCTTCGCTTGGAGTTAATGTGATCATTGACGTGTTAAACATGCTAAAACACTATGGAAGTCACAAATATTCAGTGGCAGCTAATGAGGCTATGGCTACAACTGATTCATCACATGATATCAACTAGCAAACTGTCAATTAAAGCCGCAGCAATAACTGTCTTCGTTTAGTTAGATTTTACAATTTTATTTTTGATTTTCAAATAAATTTAGCTAAGGGACCAGTGGTTGTTACCGCTAGTTGTCTGCCAACTGGTTCTGATTCAAAAAATTCGGCCCATAGCCCCAGTAAAATCACATTTTTGTATGTGGTAAATAGAAAAGATACAACATTTTAATTTGGGTACTTTAGATGTGCAGGTGAACAGATTTTGTTCCCCTTTGACCAATCCCTCTAGCTGTTTCTCTCTGTTTCCTGTCCAGCACTATGCTAACCTAACATTAGCTGCTGGCAGTAGCTTCAAATTTAACGTTACACACAGACATGAAAATTTTATCCATCTTCTCTCAGAAAGAAAAGATCTCACTATTTTAATTTCAATTTACAAATAAATTTAGCTAAGGGACCAGTAGTGGAGTTTCTGCTGAATGCTTGGCAACAGTGATTCAAGAAATTTGGCCCATAAGCTCCAGTAAAACCATGTTTTTGTATGTCGTAAATAGACAAGATGCAACATGTTAATTTATGAGCTGTAGGTTAACAGACTTTGTTACCTTTGGACAAAGTCATGCTAGCTGTTTCCCTCTGTTTCCAGTCCAGTACTATGCTAACCTAACATTAGCTGCTGGCATTAGCTTCATCTTTAACATTACGTACGGACATTAAAATGCCTTCAATATTTTTTAAAGAGTATGTGCTTTTGTATGGTGGTTTCCACATTTTGATACAGATTAGTTAGCCTTAAAGGTACTGTATATTATGCAGGTTTCTCCTAACAAAACAAGTAATTCCTCTCTGTCATCAGTTATGAATTTGCTTTTAAGTCTGGAACCTCCCATCAACATTTCGGAGTAACTCTCTTATCCTGAAGCCTCCTTAAGGAATGTGATGTATTTTCTTTATTGTCTTTTTATTTTGCTATTTTCTGGACGTTTGTGGGAACAGCACACAGGTGGGGTTGGGACTTTAAAAAAGGTGTTGACCAGGTGCGAGACTGTAAACAGCACACACCCAAGAAGAAGCTATGAAAATCGCGGACTCAGTAAAACAACGCAAATATAGGGGGGCAAAATACCAACTGGACAAAGCTGGGATGATGTTTTTCTCAGTTTTTACAGCAGCCCTGCCTAGCATACCTTTAAAGTTAATGAGGCTACTTATAGCTAGTCCTGTATTAAGCAACGTTATAATTAAAGTTTCCCCTCACTTGGTCTTACTTTTAACCAGTCTGATCTCACTCCCAGAGCATCAAAATACACTGCTTGGGCCAGATGGGTCCAATAAACATCTGACTTTGACTTTGCAGACTGGTGTTTGAGACCAAACAACAACATTGGTTGCAACGTTTGTGCTACTCAAAGACGGGTGTGTTTTAGCGTTATCCGCAATCTTTTCCTGACTATAGCCTAACCTCTGACCCCTTTCGTGAGTCGCTACATGTGAGTAATATCAACCATGATCTTTTCCTAACCATAACCAATAAGTTCTGTTGCCTAAAAATAACCACTGCGTCCTTCTCACTGCCAACCCAGTCTGCATTAAGATGGGCAAAAGAATGTGCCAGGCGTCATTTTAGTAATGCTCAGGGCTTCTGCCCAACCGGCAAAATCTGACAAGGAGGGATGAGATCACTTTATTAAACATTCTTAATCCACACAAGCATACAAACTATGACTGTAGCAAATGCAGAACTTGTGTTGGTAGACTATTTTACAAAGTTAAGAGACTATACAACTTTAAAAAAAAAAAAAAAGGAAGTGCTAAGTAGTTGATGGGAAAGATAATGCTAATGGTAACAAAATGCTCACAGTAGGATTTATCTTGAGATTTTGTTTGTCAATAATTTTAGTGTTGAAACAAGCTGAACCATTTTTTGGACCATCCACCCTGTAGCACAAGAGCAACTCCATTGTATTCCTACTGATGCGCCATTATTTATTTAAATAGACTGGAAAGTTTTGCTGCCATGCTGCAGAACTTTGTAGCCAAATTTCTGTTCGCAGGATTAGCCCAAGAGCTTAGCTAAAGTCAAGGATTTAACTGAAAGAAAAAAAGGGGATAAACTTACTTAAAAGTATTTGCTCCGATAACCTAGCCTACAACTTGCAATGTTCAGGCATCCTTGGGTTTTTCGGCCCATTGAAGTTATAAGAAGTTTTGAAGAGTTCATTCCTTGGCATCTTGCTGTGTCCTTATCCTACAATCTCACTCCTGCTAGTCTTTTACAGCTTGTTTTGTCCAAAATATTATTTTTGACATTACCCTGCATGTTTGTACAGAGCGTTGACAAGCAAAAATCTGAAAATAAAATGTGTTTAAATGCATCATAATCCAGACAAATGCAAGTGGCAGCCGACACAGCGGCTCTTAGCTGGTGCAGTGTGAGGAGAAAATTGGTCATTGTGGGAAGGCTGTGCTGGATCTGACCCTGGCTACACGCAGACGTGCAAGTGTGAAATCCAGTTGAAAGGTAAGCAGCTGATGAAGCTACATAACAAAGGCAATATCATCTCTCCCCCTCTCTCTAAAATGTCTTTTCATCCATCTTTCTCCCGCTTTCTTTGCATTCGTCTCCTCGTTCGCTAGGCTGTTTCACAACTTCATACAGCAGATAGATGTAAGTTTTAATAAAATATGACGCTGTGATGCAGTTCGTTGAAAAGCCTTTGGGGCTAAAATGTGTAATGTCTAAGAAACTGATATGATTTGACACAACACTGCTAATTTATGTTCTTCTGTTTTTGCTGCTGCTTAATGTGTACGGAGCAATTAGGTGCACATCACTCATGCCTGTTGGGTCTGTTACCATAGCTACAATACGATTGTGCAGACAATCATCTGGTCCTTGTTTCCTCCAATAGGGTCGCACGGCTGAAGCTGCAATATAAAGTAAAGATGCTCATCTTTCAGCAACACACTAGTAAGAATCAGAAATAGGTTCATGAGTAAGAGAAAGTATTGCAGAGTGGCAGGCAGGGGACTGCGCCCAGTCATGGCGGACCACAGAAACAAGATCCGACGAGCCACACAGCAGGAGAGGAAGGTGAGAGCATCTACCATTTTGAAATTCAACTCCTCTTATTGTTCATTGAAAGAGTTTGGCGGAACAAAACAGTGACAGTAAACAAGATACGCCTTTGCATCCAGGCTTTGAATGCAAAAAGGGACCAGGAGGAACAAAAAGGAAGTGTCACTTTAAATGAAATGCATCAGCTGGATGACTGCAGACAGACAGTCTGCTTACACTTATGAATGTAGTCTGAGGCTGCTCAGGTCACATTTAGTTTCAGTTGGTGAGATCAAAGAATTCCAGCCGAGCTTTGCTTTTAAAGGGTGCTCTCATTTTTACGTTACATGTGATGGATAAGGTGGAGATGGAAAAAAATGTCAAAACCCTTAGACTCTGTTGTAAATGAATACACAAATTTTAAAGTAGTTATACAGATGTGGCCTCAATCAAAGAGAGCTCCAAATCCCATCAATCAGAACATCTGAGGAAAAGATGCGTTCAGGGACAATCATGGAGGAGCTTTGAGGCCAGGCTTGTTGAAATCAAAGGCCTGAGAGCTGAAATAATTTTTTGCAGGCTATCTGTATCCTTCTGAGAAAAAATAAATGTGGTCAGTTAATCTGCGGCTTGGAAAAGGACAACAGCCAATGCAGCATGTTCATGCTGCCCCCCTACTGGGCGGCCCATGAGCCTGTCGATATGGTGGTTTGATGTTGGATGGAAAATAAGAACCCCCCACAACAAACAGAGAGGGCTGGAACAGAGAGACTGGAACAGAGAAAGAGAGGGTAGAAAGGGAAGAACCATCGACAGATGGACTCTGTTGTGATTAAAGATGGCGGCAGCCTTTACTGCAGACTACGAAGGACTATACTCGATCCATAGAAAAGCGGTGGGAGTAGTCTGCGATTCAACACAACAAAACCAGGAACCACACAGTAAGGTAAACCAGCAGGTATGATAACTGCTTTTGAATCTCTGAGGATGAAAACTACGTTTAGCAGTAACTTTCCATTGTGTTGTTTATCGTTCTCTTATGTCTGTTATCGTTTTTCATGTCAGTGCCATACTGGTTTTGTTCTGTCCTCCCTCTCATCAAAACCGAAGCACATCATTTGATTTGACCAGTGAATGTGCATCCCATGACCACTACTGAAGACCTCGATAGACTGAACGCTTCGATTAATTTGAATTTTTTTTCAAGCCAGCAGATGTCTGACAGTGTACTTTCGCCATTTGGTACATGGTTACGGATGTATGTCTTTGGTCTTATATCACCATAGGAAATATGGGCCTTTTAATAAGATTGTTCCCTTCTTGTGGGAATGTGCTGCTGTGTGAGCTATAATATCCAGCAAAATAAACTCAAGTCTGAAAATTGCTCAATCCTCTGTGCCTAATCCACTCCAAGGCTTGTTAGTCATGATATATTCAGCCAGGACAAAGGACATCAGCAGGACTCCAGAATACATTTTCTGACAGTCTTCTGATATTACTCTCTCATTTCAGAACTTGAAACAGATACTGAATAACTTTAATATGCCGGATACATTTTTATTAAAGTTATCTGTAATAACTTGGTTAATCATAT
The DNA here is from genome assembly GCF_011397635.1 of Epinephelus fuscoguttatus. Taxonomy (NCBI): domain Eukaryota; kingdom Metazoa; phylum Chordata; class Actinopteri; order Perciformes; family Serranidae; genus Epinephelus; species Epinephelus fuscoguttatus. The sequence goes on along the minus strand of NC_064770.1, from coordinate 17,826,413 downwards.
CAACGGTTCCAAGTGTCTTTATTTAGTCTGTGTGTGTTGTATAGGTTTTGTTTAGAGGGCTTTGAAAGATACCTTGTCTTGTTTGTTGTTCCTTTTGTCCCCCTTAACTTATATTGAATTCTTTGAAGAATTTGGAAAATAGAAATCTTTATTGTGTGCACACAGAATGGGAGCATTCATTTACACGTCTTAATGGGCTTTTGTTCATCAGAGGGTCTTCAGCAGAGATAAGCCTATTTCAGCCAAGGCCTACTAGGGAGTCTAAATCCACACTGACAGGTGGAACAAAAGACGAGTGAAAGGACTGAATTGGGAAACATGAAGTTGTCCTCTAGTAACACTTAACTGCAGCAGGATGTTTGAGAATTCAAAAAATATTTTAAAGCATCAGTTTAATCCCTAAAAAGAAACTGAAATTATTCACACATCTTTGTAGGAGCCATGATTATTATAACTTTTTGGACAAGCTACAGAATTAGCATTTTTCTGTTAGCAGAAATAAATATCACTGATCAGTGAACATATAAAGAACTAGCAAATAACTCTCAATAACTCCCATTGAACTGCAATTCTCCTACAGTTCTGACACAAAATGCTACTTTTACATAAGCTGAGCCTGATTTCATAAATCAGCGGGTCTGGTTCATACAGTCACACCTCAGAGCTGAACACAGAGACGTCTTCTATTGTTCCTGTGTCTGCCGAGCAGCTCCACTGGGCCACTTGCTTAAGGGCTTCTTGTTTGTAGTTGCTGAGGAATGGATAAGTATTTTTCATTCACCCTCAGCACCCGGCTGTTTCTGGCTGTTCGAGGGATTCAATTTACAGACCTTCTGGTCACGTGACCTCTGTGTTGCTGAAATCTTTCATTACTGTAGTTTACTGTAAAAATGTTTGTGAAGGTAGTTTTAGAATAGGATGCCAATAGATATCAGAATGCATTATCATTTGATATGGTGACGGGTAAAATTATGAAAACTGTGAGAGGTTGGATCCATTATGTTTTTCTGTAGTTTTTGTAGAGCAAATAAAGCTTTAAAGAATAGATTATCAGCCCAGTCGCCAGAATTAAATGATAGCATTGCACGTTTCTGCAAACCATGGATATGCTACATTCGTATCATATCAACATTTCTAAACTGACATAAATTAAATTACATATACTGTATATGACCTGAGTTTAGTTTTTTTCGTAGAGGAAGTAGGGAATGGTTGATGGCGTTACACCTAGGCCAGACAGCAGCCAAGCCAAGCAGCAGTGAGCAACATACATATATATATATATATATATATATATATACACATACAACATGTTGGGACATTTCCAGCCATGTTTGTTGCACCATAACCAGGTATCTTTTCTACTCTTTTCTTAACCCTAACCAATGTTTTTTTGTGCCTAAACCTAACCACACATTGACCACATTGAAAATAAAGTTTCAACATATCTGCTACATATGAAATGTACAAATGTAACTTATCTGTCTGTGGTTTGCAGAAACGCACAATGCTAACATGTATTCTGGCGACTGCGTTGGGATTATTGCACTGTCAAAGCTGTTATTGTCTGTGTAAGTCTGGATCAGGATCCAAAATACAGTATAATTGGTTTCACATGACCAGGGACTGGTATGAGCAGCATTTCCTCCATGGTTAATGATGAAAAAAGCCCAAATGCCCAGAAAGTTATCTGTAGAAATAGACAAAAAAGTAAACTGTGTTGGTAAGTTTGGTTCAGTTTTGACACAAAACAAAGAAGTGGCTGCAGTTTGTAAATAGAAGTCCATTAGATGCCCAGGAGGCCACAGAAAAAAGCACTATAATAGATAAAAGATGACATATGAGTGGGTATAGAGTACTTTGAAATGGAATTACACACAACCCCATGTATATAGATATTTTCCTCCTTTACATGAGTATATCATTAGTGATGTAACCTTGAATCTTTGAGTGTGAGAAGTCAATCAGTATCAAACACTGCTTTTAACTGGTCATCACAGCTTCATCCGTTTTAAGGCTGTGTTTATAGTTTGTGTTGTCGTTTTCATGTCCTTCCTCTTTTGATTAACTGAGAAACTGTAGCCACTGGTGAGGGGCCAGTGTCAAGGCGCTTTGTGGCTCACACCAGCCGCCTGCTCATTCATGTGTTCCTTCCTCTTATTTCTCCTCATCAGAACTGCCGTCCATTTGATCATGCCAGGTTCTGACCACCATTTTGGTGTTTAAAAAAACAAGAGGGTGCTGTGTAAACATGAACTTCCTCCTGCTCTTTAATAAGCTATATCACATTAAAGACTCTTTTTGCTATGTAAATATATAGTAGAGAAATGACGTCCTGAGAAGAGAGTGAAGTCACGCTCCCTCTGTACTGTGTGTGTTGTAATCTGAGCTTTTCTGTTCTATGTTTTGGTAGCTGGGCCACTACCAACATGTGCATGTTAGTTCATGTGCGTCTCTTTCTTCATGTCCCACTGACTAGCTCATCACCAACGCTCTACACTGCCGTTCCACAGTGGCGCAACGGCAACATTGTGAAAGCATTAACTCCCACTCCAAGTTAACACTGTAAGCTCTGTCTGCACTGTTACCATTGTTAGCGCTGTTAGCACTGTCAGCGTCTTATCCACCTCCTGAGCTGACATGTGAGCCTCTTCCTTCATGTCCCACTGGCAAGCTGATCACCAACACACTGCACTGCTGTCCCAAGGTGGCTGGACAGCCACATTGTGAAAGCATTAACTCCCACCCCAAGTTAACACTGTAAGCTCTGTCAGCACCATTGTCATTGTTAGTGCTATTAGCACTGTTAGCGGCTTATCCACCATCTGAGCCGACCTGTGAGTCTCTTCCTTCATGCCCCATTGGCAAGCTTATCACCAACACAGCATTAACTCCCACCCCAAGTCAACACTGTAAGCTCTGTCAGCACTGTTACCATTGTTGGCACTGTTAGCACTGTCAGCGGCTTATCCACCGTCTGACCCGACATGTGAGTCTCTTCCTTCATGTCCAACTGGCAAGATAATCACCAACACAGCATTAACTCCCACCCCAAGTTAACACTGTAAGCTCTGTCAGCGCTGTTACCATTGTTAGTGCTGTTAGCACCCTTAGCAGCTCAGCCACCAAATGCAGGCAATGCAACCCTAGACTGTGAGTGTTGTATATAGCACATTTAAGTTTGACAAAGACATGACCCACCCTACTCTCTCTCTCAGATGGCCTAGTACTTGTTGTCTTCATTGGTTGTGTTAATTAGGTCTAGGCAAGAACAGTGGCATTGGTAAGAATTAGGGTAAGACTCTCAGGGTAAGCCAATCAGAGGCAGAGTAAGGCAAAGTAGGGTGGGTGAAAAATATTCATGATGCGTCCAATCTCAAAGCTCTAAACTGTGAACAGTGGGACTTCATGTATTATTTGTCCCCAGATGTTACATTAAGAACAGTGGTATTAGGCAGTATATTTTATCTCCATCGGTACGCCCTCTTTGTTGTCAAACAGAAAATTTACTCTCATGCAATTAAATCATCCTGGATGTTGTTCCAGGTTTGATTCCATCTAGATTTGTGTGTGTTTTTAACAGCAACAGTGTCACATGCTATCGTAAAAGAGTAAATCATTATTTTCAGAAAGCTCCTGTTGGGAAAACTCTGTCTCAGTAGAGTTCAGTCAGTTTATGGCATCAAAGGTAAACTATAAAGCAGACTTGTTAGGAAATTAGAGTAGATGAGTATATATTGTGTAAATCAATATTGGTAAGAAATGTCTTTAACACTGCAGAAATAAAATCATACAGTAGTTACAACATACATATTCTTTCCTTTTCCTGTATATATAGTTGACTTAACAAATATTCTTCTTCTTCTTCTTCTTCTTCTTCTTCTTCTTCAGAAACAAATGGATGGCAAAGACAAACTACTATGGCGACATTCTGCTTTGGCCGGGCCTTCTCATGTCGTGGTAATGAGAGAGATGTTCCCATTACTGCAGCCCGATGTGTTTAACAATGGTGCAATGGAATCCTCAGTGAATGGATGTACTGCTGGAGGATGTGTGAAGAAGACGATTGAACTCAAGGTAAAACATGTTGATTTGCATGTAAATCAGCATTTCTCTTTAGTCTTCATGTCATGTTTTGGAGGGGCCAGCACGTCTTCAATCTGACTTTCTGAAACATGTTGAGGTTTTTGAGTGAAGAAATCCTTTGACATGGACACATTGAACTGCTGTTGAAAATGACAGTAATCATTGAAATACAGAAGATGGTTGGAGAAAATAATTGATCCTATAAAATATGAGAGTATCAGGATATTTAAATTGTTGCCACCCAAAATCAATTTTGCCTCGAGGAAGCTGCAGTGTGTTGGGTCTTATTCATGGTTTATCTTGCTGGCAGACATATTGTACACACTGCATACACTGCACACTTTAACAGGTTTCTAGGTTTGAGCAGGCAATTGAGGTGATACGATGAGACAGGCAGTGAAATATACAGTCCTGCTCTTTCTTGTGCTCCCAAATGGTTTGACATAATTACATAATCAAATGTGTTTATGTTTTTATGGTGTGTCCCATCTGCCTTTCATCTTAGACTCAGTAAAACCATGTGACAAAATGATTGCCATGAATGAGAGCTCTGAAACTGTCAACAGCCTTTATTGCTGCATTTAGTCTATCGTTTTAGTCTTTGTACTGTGAAGTCAGAAAGTAATGACATGATCAAGTGTTTCTAACATTGTTGCATTGGATGTCTGTTTCAAAGCTTCAGCACCAGTTCTTACAACATATAAAGGCCCATATTTGTAGTTCTGCTCACCAGCTGTGTGACATACTCTCAGCCAGAACAGTCAAAATAAAGATTTAAATTTCATCTAATGGTGCAAAGTGGCATGTTGCCGGGTGTTTATAACACTGCAGTGTTTATACAGAAGTTGTACATCAGTGCTTAGTTTGGTTTTCATTATAGATGCATTAAACACACCAGAAATTAACAAATGCATCTTCAAGGCTGCTGCAAAACTTTGGGCAACATTAGTAGCTAGGATCATTCAAACAGAGGAAGGTTGCAAGCTATTGAAAATGATTGTTACATTAAGTTCTTCCCAACTGTTTGTGTTGAGTGGTCACATCACTGTAATTTTTCTATATTGAACAGCAGACTTGAATTTCCCTGTTTGAATGTTGTTGAAAGCACGCAAATGTTGTAAATCACAGTGTCACTGTGCATGTGGTGACAGAGACAGGGAGTTACATTTGTGGCTAGTTGTCCATTATGTGCTGAAGTAAAATATAACTCATAAGCACAGCTATCATGGTGTTTCAGTAAGTTTACGGCTGGTATTTATGACTTGGTCAGCTGTTCTGGGACTTCCTGGTAGTAAAATTCATGACAAAGGCTGTGTGAATGCACCACCTAACAGGAAAGGTGAAACATGTGCTACGGTAAGCTAATTCAACTGTAACCCAATCAGTGAAGTCATCTTGTGCAGTCTCCGGTTGGAATGAAAATCTGCAAACACACACTTTCCACTTTAAAACCACATTGCATTTGCAACACTCAAATAGCAATTGTGTGTCTTATATATCTTATGGGGCCCTAAACATTGCACTGTGAGCCATGATAGATAGGACCTTTAAAGGGGCACTTAACTGGTTTTATGCATTAAAGGGACAGTTAACACCAAATCAATAATACACATTTTCCCTCTTACCTGTTGTGCTATTTATTGATCTAAAGTGTTTTGGTGTGAGATGCTAAGTCTTGGAGATATAAGCTGTAGTTGACAGTTGGCTGTTGGTGCTAAAGTGTCAAAAAATACATTTGAAAAACATAACAACAATGTCCCCTTCCAGAAATCATTGGTTGACCACAGACCTTGGTGTGAGCAGTTTTTATGTAGCAGCTATTTTCTTTCTACCGAACTAGAACTACAACCACCAACCATATCACTGTGCAGAGGGAAGTAAGCATCTGCTCGTAGATGAGAGGCTTTTACTCATGACAGCATGAGATATAAACATTAAAAGTGTCCTATTTGGCTGAGCTGTACCATTAGTTAGCACAGGTGAGCTAGCAGTATCCAACCCAGTCTCACTCCGAAATCATCGAAATCCAGCACTTGGGCAGTGATTTTAGGCATCAGACACTGACGAACAAAGTCATCCTTTGATACACAGTTGGTCGTTGTTATAGTTTAACAACGGTTGGCGACGTCAGGGAGAAACACAGCAGGACAAGAATGAAAGTTAAGGTGGCTAAAATCCAAATGGGGTGAGAAGGAGGGGTGATGGATGGGTCCTCATTTTCATCCAGGAGAGTGTTCACATACTGTAAGAATATAAAACCAAACACTGTTCTTTTTTCCTAAACCCAACAATGTGTTTTAGTTGTTGAAGGAAAAAATATATATATTGGCGGAGTTGTACAGACGATGTGTGTTTATTTTGAAAGAGACTGTATGTAAAGGTAAATTTCCTGTGAAAACTTAAGTGTATTTTGAAAGAAGACAGTGCATGTAACAGGCAGAACTTGACAAGCCATCCTAGAAAATCAAAAACCAACGCACCGAGGGTACCTCGCATGTCGTATCTAGACATGGAAAACCAGGTCAGAGTAAGATGAAAAATATGTATTTTTGACCTGGGGTGAACTGTCCCTTTAAGTGTCAACCGGTCACAATGAGTACTATCTAGCCTGTAACAAGTTTTTCAGTGTTTTCTGTGGCTGTGCAGGAAGCCACTGATGATGTCATGTGTTTATCTAAAGAAAGGAGCAATTGAGTTGCATCATGGGAAAAGTGGGACCCAGCATTTTTGGAGCCTGACCCATACTAGGGATTTAAAAATCAGGACAACTCTGCCTCTGCTGCATCAACAGTGTCCTGCATGTCCACCAAGTGTATGGAAATGGAATTTTAAATTGCTACAGTAGGCCACACCTTTATTTTATGTGGGCTGTAGATCTGACATGATCAATATTGTAATTTGCATTAGCACAAACATCTTCATTTAAATACAGCATACCAGGGATGTCAAACACACAAGAACCGGGCTGCCAGAGGGTCCACACCTCATACTGGTGCACTTGCGAAGGCGGTGAGGTGTCAGGTTTAAGCAGTGAGTAGATACTTAGTGTAAAATGCTGCCACCCTGACCAGAATAAAGCTCTCTGAGATAACAATGAATCCTTAGTGTGCTCAATTTAAAGATACTGAACAATGTGCAAAATATTATTAACCAGCAGCTTCAGTACAAAAGAATCTGTATCAGACTTCAATCATAAAACAATATGGGTGCAACCCTGTTGCTAAGGCACTGACAGAATTTCAGATTGTAAATGGTTTGTAAGGCAGGGGATTACTTCACCTGCTGCTTCAATAGCTTCCACTTTAGAGGAAAATTATGAAAAAAATGCACATGTAATTAAAGCGAGTGGTCGACTGACTAAATGTGGAAAACCCAAGACATGTTGTTGAATTTGCACATATTTTTCGTAGGATATGGCGGGCTGTTTATCATTTCTTTTGTAACTAGATGAACGTTTTCAGAATAAATTCCTTTACACTAAAAAAAAAGGGAAAAATCTGAAAGGTCGTTATTTATAGGTTATTATGCAATGGTTTCACTGGAGATCAAACTGGGTTGTATGTGGCCCCTGAACTAAAATGAGTTTGACACCCCTGATATAAATATAGGCACGAGAATGCTTGTACTTATACTTCCTTGTGATCCATATTTAATGCTTACTATGGTGCTGAGATTAATATGTTGAAAGCATTGATTTCCTCCCTCAGTAGAGGTTTGAATCAGGTTAAAACAAAAAGATCAGCCAGTATGCCATAGTCTTTTATATTTTTGATTCAAATGTTTTTTCATGTTGAGCCATATTTCAGAGGATTTTGAGCCAAAATGCAATAAAGGGAATGCTACAACCTCATTTTTTATATATATTTATTTTAATTCTTGAGGGAATAAACTCCTTTACACTAAAAAAAAGGGAAAAATCGAAGGGGTCGTTATTTATAGGTTATTGTGTAATGGTTTTACTAGTCAGGCCCACTGGATGTGGCCCCTGGACTAAAATGAGTTTGACACCCATGATATAAACAATAAGTTTATATGTAATGTTTACTACGGTATTGGGATTTATATGTTGAAAGCATTGATTTCCTCCCTCAGTAGAGGTTTGAATTAGGTTAATACAAAAAGATCCACAGTCTTTTATATTTTTGATTCAAATGTTTTTCATGTTGAGCCATATTTCAGTGGATTTTGAGCCAAAATGCAACACAACCTCATTTTTAATATATTTATTGCAATCCTTGAGAGAGAGGGAGACAAAAAAACATGAGTGTACCACATGTAGCCAAACTAAACACTGGTAATGTGTGTAGTGAACGGGCGAGGCGCTGTGCATCATCTGCCGTGCAGCCTGAGCTCCGCACAGACAGTGAGAGACAGTCATGGAGAGGTGGAGAGCGGACTGTTTTCTTTGTTATTTTTAAAGTCTTGCAATTCGCAACTATGACACTGTTGGCGGTGACTGGTGCTGGTCCAAACGCCCGATGCACTCGAAAGCAGCAAGAAGATTTTCACCGGTTAAGTATATGTCACTTTTTTCTCCCCCCACAGCTCAGAGATTGGGATTGCGGTAGTCGGGGAGAGATATGTGCCATCGCTTTGCTGCTTGTAAATCTATTCGGAAATTGGTGTGGGATTCCCTCTGTGTCCTCTGACGGTAGGGGAAATGTTTGCGGTCGGCCTGTTGTTCGTTTAGTTTAGCAGCTGTTAGCGGAGACAGGGCGGATATTAATAGGTGAATAGTGTGACAAAGTTGTGCACTTGTCGGTCGGCTGCTGAAAGGCCTGGCTATGTGAGTGTGTGTGTATATGTGTGTGTATGTGTACGGAGTTTGTTTCTGGCTCCCCTCCCCCACTCGCCGCTGCTGTTCTGCTCATTCTGGAGAGGCCAAGACATGAATGTGATGAGAGGCTCACTTCAAAAGGAACAAGCGGATACAGTTTGAGAGGAAAAAGAGGGGACATTTCCTGAACGCGGCTGAAATCACGCCTTTTTACATATCCCTGTGCAGCCGCACACCTGTGACCGCAGAACCGCTAATTTCAATATCAATGCGCTGAGCGAACATCTCTCGTGCCGATGCATCAGCGCACACAGGTAGCAACATGACTGCTAGTTTAACACATCACCTCCTTAGCACTGATACACCATCAATGAAATGTGCTTGTATTCAAATATTTTTCCTCTGGTTATCATTTGAGTCCAGCACACCTGGCCTTGTGCACAGTGCACGTGCTGCTCACACTTCAGGATTGTGCAGGGAGAAAAGCACTGTTGCCAGTTTTGTCTTTGCTGTCTTTGTTCAATCAGGGAAAATGATTTGTATCTGTATTGGAAAAGACAGAGAGTGGGTGTGCCCTAAAGGGAACATGATGGCAACCATTAAAAAAAATATATTTCTTTTGAAATCACAGCCCAGCTGTCAGCCGCTTCTGAAAATTCTAAATCTACTTTTCTTCAAGATATATTTTTAATCCCAAAACCATTAACAACTGCACGGGGCTATGAAGAGGATTTTGATTGGTCAGAGACATTAGCGGTCACCATGATTTCATCCTGGCCTCATCTGTCAGGAAATATCGGCTGCTGCATGGATGTGTGCATTTAAACAGTCAGAGGAAATTGGATATTTTTTCCTACGCTGTGGCTGCACTGGGGAATCGGCACTAAAATGGTTTCTGGAACTGTATCTGGGAAGCTTAACCATGAGCTGTATGTTCTCTACTACTGTGTCTTTGCTCAGCAAGAAAGCTCAGGGACAATGCTTTAGGAGCAGGACATGTCCTTGAACGAGACATTCAATCCCTAGAATCGTTCTCTCTGCAGCTGATCCTGCATTATGATAGCAGGGGCATGAAATGAGAGAATATGATACATGGATCAATAAAGTATCATATAGTAGAGAGACTGCTTCACTACGGAGTTCATACTGTAAGCCTTAAGTGAATATATCATTGTGGTGATACACTCATACTAATTTGGATGTAACTGGAGTAGCAGTGTAAAGTAATGATATGCTTATGCATATAAATCAGAGGATATTATTACTGCAAACTACATTAACACTACGCCATATTCATACCAGTGCCTCCAGGGCCAGACAGCTCTGAAGCCATGACTCTTGGCTTGGATTACCACAACACTCCCACATAACTCTGACTGTGACTCAGTAGGCACAATTATAGACTATCAAAATCACATTATAGACTATCAAAACCACATGATAAGCCAATGACTCCAGATTCTGCTTAGGTTTGCAGATGTTATGCAGAATATGCGGTCACAGATCAGGAGCGTGAAATTCTTTTTCAGTGTGTACATGTATTATTGCTTTTAAAGTTGATTTCATCACCAATTTCTATTGTTATTCTTGTTATTCGATAATTCAAATGTAAGTTGACTGTATGGTAGTTGCCAAAGATTGTTTCAGTGTATTCAAGCTGCATTCAAAGGTAAACCAGTAGCTGTTCTCTAGTTTTAGAGCATTTCAGTCGCTTGCCTCACATTTGAGATCCTCTGGATTTCTGCAGAATTTGCATGAATTTAAATGTTTATGTGGAAACTGGCAACATGATGAGTTTGTCATGAAAATCTGATAAAAATGCAAAAAAGTACAAAAGTCCCTAAGGAGGTACTAGTCCTCTTCTCATCAGGCGTATGGCGATTATGGCACATATCAACCTTTTCTCTGATACACTGATACTGTAAATCAATTATTGTAATTAATGCATTTCTTCAGTTTGATTTTACCTTTTAATCTGAGTATAAGTATTAAACTATCTTCCTATAGTAGTGCCTTGTCAAGGTAGCGCTACTCCACCTTTCAGTGATGTGATAAAGCTGCGTCTCATTCTATATTTTTCCTCCTTGCAGGAGTTTTTTTGCAGTGGCATAAGTAGAGGTCTGGATCTAATAGTTGTGCAGTGTGGGCTCTACGGGGACGTGGTTTATGGATGCTGGGACTATGAGCATAAGCGACAAAAGGGACTACTTAGCAGACCTGGGCGGCAGCTTCACTGAGGATGCTCCTAGACCTCCAGTTCCAGGGGAAGAAGGCGAGCTGGTTTGCAGTGATGGACGCCAGTACGGCAGCCTTGGCTTCTCCGCGAAGAACGAGAGCCTCAAATGCGAGGCGTCCGTGGCGACGCCCAGGCGACCTGACTTGGACCTGGGCTACGAGCCGGAGGGAAGCGCTTCCCCTACACCGCCTTACTTAAAGTGGGCCGAATCTCTTCACTCTCTCTTGGATGACCAAGATGGCATCCATCTGTTTAGGACGTTCCTCAAGCAGGAGGAGTGTGCGGATATGTTGGACTTCTGGTTTGCATGCAGTGGCTTCCGCAAACTCGAAGCTAATGAGGGTAACGAGGAGAAGAAGGTCAAACTGGCGAAAGCCATCTATAAGAAATACATCCTGGACAACAACGGGATTGTTTCCCGACAGATTAAACCAGCCACTAAGTCCTTCATCAAAGACTGCGTCATGAAGCTTCACATTGATCCTGCAATGTTCGACCAGGCTCAGACTGAGATACAGACGATGATGGAGGAAAACACATATCCCTTATTTCTTAAATCTGACATATATTTGGAATATACGCGGACAGGAGGAGAGAGTCCCAAGCTGTACAGCGATCAGAGCTCTGTTTCTGGGAATGGAAAAGGGCTATCGGGTTATTTACCAACTCTAAACGAAGATGAGGAGTGGAGATGTGACCAGGAGCCAGAGGAGCAACCCGAGTGTGACCCCGTGCCGAGCAACCGGCTCACTCAGAAGCTCCTAATGGAGACGGCACCACAGCGTGTTGCCAACAGCGCGAGATTCCAGGACAGTCACGAGTACAGGTAAATCCTCCCAGCCATCTAGAAAGCTTCACTTCAGCTCTAACTACACAGCCTTTTCTCTGCAAACTGCTGAATTAGAAATAAACCTGAAACCCCACAATACCATGAACGCTGCTTGAAGTGTGAGATGAAAACAGAGTCTGAATGTAGCACAGGAGACAGCTGAGATGAGAGGAAGATGGTGTATTTACACCTGTGGTGTTGAGAAAATGTCAAAAGGCTGCAGAAGTTAACTTGTTGTTAGAAGGTTGAAGTAGTGTTCTCGGCTTTTCTTGTGCAGGTACTGGGGGGAATCGTGTTTTCCCATTGGACAGGGAAAGAGTTCAATATGATTTTGTTTGAGAAGCTTTCTGAAATCACTCACTCTGGAAACTGATATCATTGCCTCCCTCTGCCTCTTCTTCCTCAGAATTTTAAGACTGCGTTTATATATTTTTTTTCCCCCCCATAACAAAATGTATTATGTTTGACTGTTCAATCTAGAGATTCCAAACTTGTTCTATAATGTCGACGAGTCCCAGCCATGGATAGTGATTTGATTTGATAGCTGCTCTGCTGATTCTTCATCCATGAAAATGATATAAACTCAGATGACAATCTTGTCAAACATGCTTTAAATAAAAAAGAAAAGCACTGCAGCAATGAGACAGTGTAGCTGAAAATTGAGTACATCCTCTTCTAGATATTGAACGTTTACATTAATTTGCACTATTACACTACTTAAACTCAAAGATGACACGATCCTTAAAGGTGGAAATGTGTAATATTTCAATAACATGAGAATTAGACAAATCTGCAAGGTCATGTTTTGTTTGCTCCAGCAGGTACGTCTGGTCCCTCTCTTATTCAAAAAGATTTTCAGCTGAACAGGCCCTGGTTGGGCCAATCACAACTATTACTCCAGTATGGGGGCAGGTTTGATACTGTGACCAACAGCTTACAGAGCCTTCACATAGGGCTGGCCAGTATATCGATATTGTATCGATATCGTGATATGAGAGTAGTTGTGGTCTTAGATTTTCTATATCATCGTAATTGTTTTTTCTGGTTTTCAAGGCTACATTACAGTAAAGTGATGTAATTGTCTGAGCTTACCACACTGTTTTTAGGCACTATATTCACATAACTGATTATTATTAATCAAAAAATTGCATTGTGTGAATATTTTGTGAAAGCAACACAACATTGATATTGAGTCATTCGGTCAAGAATACCTTGACATTTGATTTTCTCCACGTCGCCCAGCTCTACTTTGTGCTTAATGTAAAATATGTGGTGACGTCAACAACCAAGATGGCCACAGCTGATGTGGAACTTTTGTTAAAGTACTATTTTTAAATTCTGAGGGTCAAACCGGCAGCACTCGTTCATAGACACTTTGATGTCACACTATCACAACTTAGTTTTGCACGTTGCAGTCTGTTTACATTTTTCTATCGCTCAGCGCACCATCATATGTTGCTCTCCTTGTAGGTCCATTCAGTTGTGTCTAGATGCAGATTTTATCTATGGTCAATCAATGATAACGTGATGCCAGGCTATTATGTCATGCTTTTTGTATGCGAGTCAATACAAAAGTAATGTTTCATTATTCCTGAATTGAAGTAGAACATTCAACTTGGTACCCATGTTCACTTTAACACATAGATCAACCTGTCAATTAAAACAAGTGGAAGTGTAGAAAATTACTGGTGGCTTTTTTGCTGCAGTGCAAAGGGTGACTGTGCTGGCCACCTACAGTATGTGTGTGTGTGCGCAACAGCAGCATTAAAGTAATGGCCTCTTACGTTTGAAATGCTTTTCATTCTCAGTGTGAGTGTTCAAAGGCGATTCAAGGTGTCATAATCATTGCAGTGCCAAATCTGCTGATTGATGCTCAGAAACACAAGCTTTAAGTCAGTTTGATACATGTAGACGCACAATCAGAGGGTTGTCCTCACGTTGAAATTCATTGTTGTGGTTTGATGCAGTAGCATAAATGCTGATGTTGCAGATGCTGAACAGAATGACCAGCTTCTGTCCCACTCCTTTTCTCTTTCTTCTCCTCTGATGCATTTTGTGGATATTTGTGATTCTTGCAGATCCAGTTCATCTTCTTTTTAACCTTAAGTTGGTGCTTTGCATGAACCTGAACATACCTTTTTTTTTTTTTTTTTTTTTTTTACTCAGTACCTCTTGGACAAAAGACAGATGTGAATGTCTCTTCTAGTTATTGCATGGGGCAGTTCATTTATCTATTTTCATTTGAATGTAGAAAAATGTTTGCTTTTTCGTGGAAAACACTTTGACATGTCACGGTAGGAAGAGCACAGGTGTAAATGATAAAATTAACAATGGGCGAATATATTTAGCTGCTTCAGTTTCAGGGTCTTGGTGTTGTGCATGCGGGCTCATTGTCATGACACTGGAATATATAATGGAGCCATCATTAATGTTAGTAACACCTGTATAAGTGAAGCAGGTTATTACACAGGTTGCTTTAAACTTTGTATTAATGTTATAGCATCTCCTAATGTATTATTATGAAAATTATCTATAGCTTGAGTCTTGTAAAGAAGGTCTATTGTAAGAGACTGCATGAGGGAAAGCAATACTTGTTTAAGGCATTAATGTAGGGCTTGACAATGTCAATATCATATGGGACTGGATATGGTTTTGATTTTGAATATCATAATATCGGAAGTGTTGTCTTTTCCTGATTTCAAAGGCTGCACCACAGTAAAGTGATGTAATCGTCTGAACTCACCAGACTATCCCGGCTATTCTACTTATACTCACTTAGTGATTATATCCACATTACTAATGACGATTCATCAAAAATCTCATTGTGCTAATATTTTGTGAAAGCACCAATAGTCAACCCTACAATATTGTCGCCATATCGAGATATTAGATCAAAGATATTGTGATATTTGATTTTCTCCATCCGCCTTACTGTCGTTTTAGGCATTGCTGGTTGTATTGGATAGTTGTTCGGCCTGTTACGGTCATTTGCATTGAATCTGTCTAAAGCTGAGCAGACACTCTTCATGTTGCACACATTTTAATCTGTCACAAGCTGCAACTTCTCTGCTCACACTGTTCGGATCAATTGACAGGCCGCGATGTGGCTGCGATCCCTAAACATAATCACAAAACGCCTGGTGAGTCTTGTCCAGTGACATTTTCAGTCAAGTTTATGGTTGAGTACTCTGTGTTTACTAAAAAGAGAGAAAGGCAGCATTACTTTGTGCAGTTTTACTATGAGCATGAAGTAAGAAGAAAAATATTGAGCTGCAGATGCAGAGTCTGTGAGCAGTCTCAAGACGGTTTATCCACAACATGTAGAATTCTACTCCGATAACATTAAAACAAGCTCCCTGCAGTTTGTAACAGATCTTCTGACAAATCCGACAGCCGACTAAGATTTCAGACAGGCCAGAAATCCATCAGATCAGAGAAGTTAATCAGGTGTCCCCTCAAACGACACCTGATCCGGCAGAAATTCGGCCCCGATTCTAAAATTAGTTTGAGGGGCTAAATTCGAGGCTAAATTGGGCTTAATCTGCGCGGTGTCTGCCTGGCTTAATATGCAGCAGCCGGTAGAATGACAGAGAGAACACACACTGACTGACTCTAAAAGGCTCTGAGTAATCAGACTGTGGATGCTCGTTCACTCGACATACTTGTGATCCTGCTGCATGTGAAATTGTAATCATGTTAAACAAATGAAAAGTGGCTTAGCATTAGTTACATGCTTAAGGTTTAAGTGTCTTTGCAGATGAAAGCGTAACAATGAAAGATCAAATGAAAACATTAGTAATTGCTTGCTACCACAACTTGACTAATATTGCTGCTCATTTAAATTGGTAAAGCTTATTATGTAATACGGTTACATCTTCCACTGAGGATTAAGGCCACTAGCAGTGCAAAAAAAGTCCAATAACAACATGTTGAAAGGAACATAATGTAGGCCGCTGACATTGATGCAAATGAAACCTAAAAGAGGGATTTAAGATCCTAATGTGTGAGCTTCTGTTGTTTACATCAAGCTGCAACAATTAATGGATAAATTGATTAGTTGTTTACTATTAAATTGATCGTCAACTAATTTGATAATTGATTAATTGGTTTAAGTAATTTTTTAAGAAGGAAAAAAGCTTCTTAAATGTGAACTTTTCCCGGTTTCTTTTAGGTGGGGTGGAGAAAATCGATACAGCATTGTATTGCGATATTTTTGTGTGGCAGTATCATATCGTCACACAATACTAGTATCGATTTTTTATTATATGAATTATTAATATGACAAAAGCAAATTAAACTTTAGGTAGAATACTAGAATCATATAATCAAATGCTTTTTCAATCCACTAGATACATTTTGCTGCATAAAAATGACTGACATTAGATGAACAGACTGAAACCCTATTAGATCAAACAAATATTGACAAAGTTTTTCTTTGAGGACATAATTTGCAGTTGAAAAAAGGTATTAAATTGCTATGTATCACAATATAAGTTGTTGCAATACTCATCACATCACAATAATATTATATCTTGACTTCAGTATCGTGATAACATCGTATCGTGAGGCCCACCCCTAGTTTCTTTACTCCTCTATGACCATGAATGACCATGAATAATTGAGAAAGTAATCAACTGATTAATAGAAAATGAAAACAGTACTACTACTACTACTACTACTACTACTACTGTTCCTGCTGCTACTGTTGCTACTGTTTGGGCTATGAATGTCAAATACAGACATCATTGGAGCAGCTTTTAAATGCATGTAAACATTATATATCAGCATCTATTATCCACTACTACAGCCTTGTAGTTATTAAGGCTGCAACTAACAATTATTTTCGTTGTTGACTAACCTGTCAATTATTTCTTTGATTAGTTGACTAATCATTTTATTGAAAAATGTGTTAAAATGTTGAAAAATGTCAGTCTCTTTCTCCCAAACCCTAAAATTATATCATCTAGTGTCTTGTTTCGTACTCACACCAAAGGGTTTTAGTTCACAGTTATAGGAGAATGTGTAAAGCTGCCAATATTTGAACGTAAGAAGCTGCAATAAGAGTATTTTGGGGTACTTTTATAGTACTTTTCAATGAAAAATGACTCAAACCGATTAGTCAACTACTAAAATAGTCACTGATTATTTAAATGGTCAATTAGTCATCGATTCGTCGACTAATTGTTGCAGCCCCAGTAGTAATAATACTACTACTGCTACTGTTTGGCCTATTGATGTTTAATACAGACATGAGAGAAGCCGTACGTAGAGGGCAGTACCTGCACTACAAATAGTATGTAATACCAGTAGTATTTAGAACATGTATGTAGCACCTGTATTATACGGCACATGTACCTGTAGTATGTATTACCTGCAGTACGTTGTACCTGAAGTATACAGTACCTGTAGTACCTGCTGTATGTAGTACCTCAGTACTTCGTGGCAGTAGCAGGCACCCGTCAACATTTCAAATTCTCTAGTTTGCAATAATGTTTTTCCTCAATTGAATGATTGTCAGTGTCAGACACTCCAGAAACCTTCCCATATTTGACCTCTGCTGCTGCAGCACCAGTGTTAGGAGGACGTAGAGGAATTCACATCAGCTGACACACAGACAATACCTTCCAGATAAGATCCTCTCTGTGACTAAAACACTGGACGCAGCTCAGGCCAGGCAGTGGAGACAGAACAAATCCTGATTACACTTTGGCCAGATAAAACTGAAGTCCAATCAAACCTGCCATAGCTTTGGCAGCTGCAGACTTCTGCTACTGTCTAGTGTTTCGATGCATTCTTCAGTGTTGGCATGCAGATTTTCTGGTTGATGTCTGCAGGGCGCAAGATGAACTGAATGTTTGTTTGTGTTTGATTTTTTTCTCTTTGGGAAACATCACTAAAGGCAATTTTCTTGGAGATCAATGTTTGCTTGAAATCTCCTCAAAAATATAAGTGCAGTTTTAATTAGAGAGTGAAACAGTTTTGGGCGTATTTTCACATCATTATTTCAGCAATCAAGCATTTGGCTGGAATTACAGAAAGACACGCTTCATTTTTAAAAAGCCTTTTAGCAGCACCCATTGGGTTTTTTCTGAAACTAAATTTTACATCAGTTGTGTCTGATCTCTTCAGAGACAGGCAACAAAAGACATTAAATAGTCCTTCAGATCAGCTTTTAGAAATCAGATGACTTGAAAGGGAATGACCTACGCGTTCATTAATGTTTTGGGAGATTTTTGAAATGTGAACAGCTCAGTTTTGTCCTCGTTCAAGTAAGTCGTGTACTTCAAAGGCAAGGCTTCATGGTCGTTGTAATTTTAATGAAAGTTGTTTCCTTTGAGTGATCTTTTTGAGGCTTCTATCAGTCTGCACGCTGGGATGGAGTTGAGACAAACATGGAATAATAATATGGATGAACAACTGTGTCACTGCTAATAAAGCTGAGGAACAATGTTGAGTTTGAAATCTGAACTTTTTAGAGAAATGGAAAGGATACATTTCTTTTGTATAGGATTTCCTTGGCCTTTGCATGTATTTGCCAGTTGACGTGAGAGGGAGACAGGCAGGATGAAGGGAGGGAGAAGGGAATGGCATGTGGACGTTTGATTACACATGGAGGGCAACTGAGGACACCCTGGCCAGCAGGCTATCTTTTAAAAATGCTTATAAAACATGTCTCACAAAACAAAAGTTTTTATTAAACAGTTAAAATAAAGGATGTCAGCCCTGGGTAATTTTAAGGAAACAAAAAATAAAAATGACATGAATAGGCTTTCCTTTCAGTCTGGCACTTCATCGCCTCAATGAGCTTTAGGGCCGCTTTTGAAAGTGCTATTTAGAGGTGGTGAAATTCAAATGTTTTGTGATGTAAATGTCCTCCGAAATCAGAATAGGCTAGGTAGGGTTTCACTTACAAGGAATTTGCTTTGGTTTTTGGTGCATACATCAAGCTCCCACCAGACCTGAGTGGTAGCCTATGCCAGTGGTCCTCAAATGGTGTGCTGGGATGCAGATTAGAGATGCACCAATCCATCTTTTTCAGTTTTGATAGCGATCCCGATGCTGTGGCTTGTGGTATCAGCTGATACCGATCTGATACCATGGTTGACCTAAAAAGCTATATACCTTACCTAAACAACCTTAACAAAAAAGACTAGAGGCATCAGGCATTGATGACTACGCAGTTCTTTCCTAAGAGAAAATGAAACAAGATGAAACAGATTAATGCAATGATGAACTATTTATTTTTAACAAAAATAAACAATTGTGCAACAGCAGTTGAAATAGTGTGAAGCACCTCCACACAGCAGATTCTCTCCTTCGCTCCACGACGTGTGATGTAGCTTGCATCGCAATAGATTTAAAGGGAAAGGATCGCCTCAGGTATAGGTTGCATTTTCTGATACCCAATCCATCTAATTTGATGATATCGGGGCCGATATTCGATCCAGACATCGGATCGATGCATCCCCAATACAGATCAAGGTGTGACATGGGGTTTTTTTGACAACCACCCATTATTATTGCAATACTCAACTGGGCCTATACGTCATTCACACCCATTTCCTAATAAAGAGGCAAACTCTACCTAACAAAAAGTAAATTAATTAAAAAACCTCGACACGTCACATCATATTACATTATTTCCTGTTTAAATTAATGTGTTATTGGTGCTTTGATGTCATTTTAAACTGTTTAAAATTAATTCTTGAATCATTTTGTTAAGCAAAATTTCATGAGTAATAGTTGGTTGTCAATTGTTATTTGGTATTAATAAATAAAAACAAACATTTATGTGATAACACAAAGTTTGAAACCCACTGGCCTATGCAGTACAGTTAACTGAAGAGTAGCAAAATTAATCTATATACCAACATGCGTAATGGTAACCAGTCAAAAATACTCTCTGCATTTAAATGACTAACAGTTAACCCATAATTTCCCAAGCTGTAATTCTTTTTATTGCAAGTTAATTAATTGGAAATTTGTTCAGGCTCTCTACATAACAGGTACATTGTATTTGTACTTCTATTGCACTAAATTGTTTTTTTATGTTTCCATGTGTGTTGTTATGCAAAAATTCATCACTGAACCAGTTTTCAAGTGACTGTCCAGTGACTTTATATGCTAAAGGAAAGTTGACTGCACCATTGTAATCATTTATTTGTAGTTACAAAACATAAATGTTTCCAAAATGGCACCAGGAACCATGGGCATTGTTGCATTACATTCCCGCTCAAGGAACCATCTCATCTGTCTTTCATCAAATGACAGATTGAATTCATGTTTGCTTCCTTCCCTTGTCATTTCCTTTCATTTCTCATCATCAGAAATGTTTCTGCATACAATCACAACATCAAACTCATTTTCTGTTGACTGCACGTTTTTTGTTTTTTTATTCGTCCCAGCTCTTCACTAACTTGGTGCTGTAATTATTCGCTGTTGTTGAATGTAGATGCTAATGAAAATCAGTCGGTCATAAAGGTTTCATTTTGAACTCTGGGTGCTTCTGCATTCCAAACAGGGAGAAAGCTTCAGGGAATTCCAATTTGAATAAAAAGAGATGATGCCTAACATCTTTAATTCATGTGTATGAAGTCCTGCAAGAAGCGTCTTCAGCAGAGCCAGTGACTGAGGAAATGGAGAAGGTTGTCACGTGAAGCTTTCTCATGTATCTGTAGACGCTGCTGAAGGTTGTGTATCAGAATAAGACCTGCCGTTCAATATTTGTGTGTTCACAAAGGCTGCTGAAATGCTATCAATTACAGGGTTGCTAGGCAGTTTATGATCTGTGGCTGTAGGTTTGCTTGGATTACAACAAACAGAAGCAAGAGGAGATGCAGGAAGTAGCAGAGCCTGAAAACCTGACAAATTGCAGGCAGCGGAATATAAGGCTCTGGGTAATAAGCTTGTGTGCACATTTAACATTGTTAGCCGGCCTGGCTCCTATAGCCCGACTGATACTGGAAGCCTGAAGGCTAACACACAGTCTTGATATGGATCCTTTATAGAACAGCGGTTGCTAATCGTCCACATAAAGTAATACAAGCAGTGACTGCACACAGACATACAAACATAGATGGACTCCATCATTGTAGCCCATAATTATGTTTTTAGCACCAATGCAATCAGATATCAATCCCACAAACAATGTATGTACAGATTTTTAAACAAACTGGTTGCCATCTGAAAAAAAAACATCATAGTGGTGGCATTTTTCATATTGTTTGGTCCCTCTTGTTAGTTTCAGTTTGAGTGTTTCTGTGAATAGGCCTACCTATTTTTTTCTTTGTTTAATATGTTTTGGGTAATGAGTCCCACTTGGTGGAAGCTCTATAAATATGAGTTTTTAAGTTGCCATGTATCCCTTAGCTTCCTTAGATCTAGCTTTAAATTGTAACCAAAGCCCCTTTCTCAGAACACAAAAACCCACAAGCACCCACCAACACCTGGCTTTTGTCTTCAGTAGGAAAGATTACAGTTCATTCTGCAGCAGGTATTTATTGGCTGTGATGGAAATTTGATACTTGATTGGACACGTGCTAATTTTTGCCCTTTCTCCAGACTGTCAGTAACTTTTGTGACTGCACTTTGTCATCTCAGCCACAAGTCTTTCCCCAAGTACTGCTCGAACATCATTCCAAATTAGTTGGCACCGCCACCGAGTTTTAAGATTTACCTTGTTTTCTGGCGCATTTGTGACACTGAACTTGACATACAAAGGCATACTTGTCTGCTGGCGATGGAAAAGGAGACTGTTGCCTGTTTTTAGTGTTTTAAAAACCTATGTGTACATTAGGGGCGTAACGGTTCACAAAATTCGTAGACCAGTTTAAATCGATGTAGTGGTGTCAAGGTTCGGTACATTTTTGATACAGCAAGAAAGTATGAATGCAGGAGAAATGTCCCTGATTTTTAACATTTATAATATATAAAACTAACATGATAAAGTATGATCTTTCTTGACTTTGAACAATGATGGAGATGCACCTGAGTGACCCGTCTTCTGGGGTGTCTTTGGTGTATAAAAAAAAAAAATCTTTTTTAAATTTTTAAATGTTTTACACTCCAGCTGAAAACGGCTCATGGCTGAATATTGTAACGAGGCTCAGTTACATCAAGCATATTCATAGAGCCTGCATTTTTCCACTACAGAGTAGAGTCTGGTATCCATGGCTATAAAACAAACCACACTGTATGTTCTTCGGATAATAACACAGAGCTGTGTACTGTCTTTGTTTATAAATGCATTTTTACGAGCATGTCTATCAGGTCATGATCTATTCCAGTAAATCCCTCTCAGCATTTCCTGTATGTCTTTATCTTTCCAGGCATGCACCATGTCGGGAGCCCATCAACCCGTACTATGTCAACACTGGTTATGCTCTGGCTCCTGCCACCAGCGCCAACGATAGTGAGCAGCAGAGTATGTCCAGCGACGCAGAAACAATTTCCCTCACTGACAGCAGTGTGTATGTATCTTCTTATCACACACGCACACACACACACACACACATTTCATGTTTAAAGGTGTTATGTCAGGTCATAACGGGTACGCCAGGCTGCATTTTTAGCTTGAACTCAAGATTTCTATCATCAAAATGAACGACACAACCAGTAATTATTTAACAACCAGTTATTATTTAAAAAGAAGGGCATGTCATATAAATTAGCATTGCTCAGAGACAGAAATAAGAGTTAAATTGGTTTCAGAATTGCACTTGTCTGTTTTTTACTCGTGCTTGAACTTAATGGGAGCAGCAGCTAAAGTCCCATCTGCTCGTTAGCCAGTCCAGTAAAAGCTGTTAGAATTGATCTCTAATGCTAATTAGGAATCCTAAAACCTCACTCTTAGCAGACATAAAATCATGTTTGATAGAAGGTGCAGAAATTAGAATACTACCCTACTGACCTGTTTTGCAAATGTGACACACAAATGGGTTTTAAGTGCTTCCAAGGCGATTTCTTTATAGTCGCAGTTCTAAATTTGGGGGGAACAAAGCAGAATTTGTCTCCTTTCACAAGTAACTTTGTTTGGGCACAAATATGAGACCAAAGGCAATGTTTTGTACCATCTGGGATCACTTGTGAACAGGACTTGTATTTCAGTCGAGTGTACAAACCAGGCATGTGCTGGCAAGGGAGGATTTTCGAAATAGTGTTTTCTAGGTGCAGAGATTGCACTGGGGACTTATGCCAAAGAAACTTCAAAGCTTGCACAACTGGACAAAAATGTGTTTGAAGCTGAATGGATTAGAGGCAGTTATCAGCTAATTGGTCCAGAGCTTCCAGCACGGGAGAGTGTGAAACCCAGCATGACCAATACCACATGGAATTACAGACTGATGGATGTGTTAACATGTAACTGTAATCTGCCAGACCACTTGTGGTGCAGGACGGACACAATAAGCCTGTGAGAATGCCCGTCCTGCTGCATTGATTAATCAAGACTTACAAGGTGTTCGTTTTAGGCAAAAAAAATGCGGTGGAAAGCTTTCAACTTCAAAGCTGCCTGTGTTGTTTATTCATGAGGATGTTTTATGAAAATGTCTTTGTTGTTAATTCCAGAGATGGGGTTCCACCCTACAGATACCGCAAACAGCATCGCCGGGAGATGCACGAAAGTGCCAAAGCGAATGGGCGAGTGCCACTACCTCATATTCCAGTGAGTTATTCATGGGTTTCTCTCGCTTCCCTCTCACTTTCTGCCTCACACCTCTCTTTAACTGTCTGTCTCTGCCTTATTTTTCCTCCGCTGCACCATCGGAGATGTGCATATTTAAGCTCGGCTGTGTCGCAGGGCCTGTGATGGAGTGTAAGAATAGCTGATGGTGAAAGAGAAGGCTGTCTAAATGTAGCTTGATGCTTTCCTAAGCTGTGAGCACTGAAGCCTAGCAGACATGAATCCTCCCCTGTGACAGCCTGATGCCTCCCTCTGCAGCTTACGCTGTCTCTCGGTAGGAAAACCCCGGCCCTAATTAGGCCTCGGAGTAAAGAGTCAAATTAAAACTTCACACGTAGCATCCTATTAGGATGCATGAATTGACTGTATAGTAGAGCACAAATCCCCAAAGCATAACTCTCACGTTTCCTTGCCCCAACAAATTAATCATGACTTCACTTCATCGGCAATGAGAAAATTAACAGGGCTTGTAGGTCGTCTTTTAAATGTCACTTTGTTTTCCAACCTTTTTCTGTCTGATTTTTATTTTTTATACGCTGGTTCCAAATCAGAGTGAACAGCTTTGAATTGTCATGATTGAAGTGCAGCAGCTCCTGCTATTAGGCAAGGAAATAAACATCACTTATGTCCTCATTAAGGCGATTATGTGTGTTATTTAAAATCACAGTGCTCTTGTTATCCTCTATATGTTCTCGTTGCTGAGACACGCTTATCAAATGGATATAGCTTTTATTAAAACTTGCAACGGATGCATTTTTTATGGGAAGTGTAGCGCCATCCTGTTTCAGAAGCACACAGGAGGGATGGAAATGTCACTGAGCCTTGATAGAATTTATAACAATAATTAATAATACATCCTCCATCGTGTGGGGAAATTTAAAAACATCACTATCAGATTCAATAGTATTCAGTCTATTTTGTTCCACTTCATTCAAATTTAAATGTGTAATCCCTTTGGATGTTTAACACTTGACACTGTCTACTTGATTGTTTCCTGCTGATGTTTTAGTCCGTTCATACGGTCACTGGCAGGATGTAGTAAAAGGTCAGGATAGTAAAACTGCCCATATGGTGCTGACAGTATTACAGCAGAGACAAAAACTCACAGAGAGCGCTTTACAGTTTGACATTTCTTCCCCCCAGCGCACAAACCGGATTCCAAAGGATATCCATGTGGAGCCGGAAAGGTTTGCTGCAGAGCTGATCAGCAGACTGGAGGGAGTGCTGAGGGAGAGGGAGGCTCAGGAGAAGCTAGAGGAACGGCTGAAGAGAGTACGATTGGTAGGTTTGCTTTATTGTCCTCTGTTTAAAGCAGAAGCAGACCTACTATTTTGTTAAAGCCCCCTTCCACTCAAAAATGTGTTTTTCTTGTGTTTATGCCCCTTAAAATGTCTGACCCTGACTATTCTGACTTGTATCTGTGAAAGGTTTGTCACTACAGAGGTGTTTTCATATTCCTCTACTGAAAGGGATGATGAGATTGAGCCATAAACCAGGCAAGCTACAGTAGGTACATCACTGATTCCAAAGCCAATTGTTGTCTAATACAGGAAACGCATAACAATGCCAGCAAAGAAACCTGAACCCTCAGGCTCAGAGCAGACTTGTCAGTACAGAAAGCAGAGTTTGCATTAACATAGTGACAGTTTGACATAGCAAAGTGTTCAGTTTTTGGATATAAACCGGAACCTGGAGCTTCTTTTCACCATCTAATGAAAACCCCTATTCAAGCAGATGTTATTGGATGACTTATAACCATTATCGCTGTGTTAGCCACTGCTAGTTTACCTACAAGTTAACAAGCTTAAAAAATAAATAAAAGATGTTTACTATACTTACCATTCTGATGCGTCAGCTAGTCGCTGACTTTGGTGTGCAACAGGCTCCCAGTCTGAGTCAGGGTCTGACTGAGGCTCAAACATGTATGGCTGAATCTGTTTGATATTTTGTCTAACACTAATGCAAGCCATCTTAATGCACACTGCTCTTTCACTGGTCAAGCAAGCACTGGAGAAAGCAAAAAGCAGAAAGCGAAACCTAGCAGCAGTAGTGTGTGAGGCTGAGGCTACATCTAGAGTTTCTTAATGAAGGAGAAAGAGGAGATCTGCTTCTGGACCAGGCCCCAAGAAAATCTGCTCAGCCTTGTTTCCAGTTTTTCCAGTGGTCACTTGCAGTATTGCAGTCCCCTGCAGCCCAAAAAGCCAGTTTCCTACTGGCCACCATTACAAAAGAGATGTCTGTAAAACTGAATCTTATTAATCTTTTCATTATGAATTTTTGAGCAATTGTGGTTTTATATTTATAAAACTTTTCTCAAGCTGAGAAAAGTGATTTAAAAATCCATAATGTCATCACAATGTAGTCTATGTAGTAGTCTATGAGCTAACACTACTGCGCATATTCAGTGGCCTGTAAACCTTAGAAGTAAACCCAGTAGAGCGCTGAGCAAGCGTAAGCACTGAGCAAGCAACTTGATTGGAATGAATAGTCGCTATCTTGGCATCCGGTATGTAGTTATTATTATACATCTATATTCTGGAACCTTTTTTAATTTTATTTATGTATTTTTCTTTTTTTTTAATGTGAGAAAACAGTGTCAAACAAAAAATATAAATTATAGCAGCATATCTGTACATGCTTTAAAATGTGTCTGGTGGGGGATTTTAAATTGGTTTAGCATGTGTGAATGAGCAGCATCTTTCAGGAGCTGTTGCAAAGCTTCACACAGGAGAATACTGTCTGTAAACCTCTAATATACTACAACTGAGGCAGTGCAGGGAAACAAAAGAAACCCGTATGTACAGTATTGACTCCTGAGAGGGATTCAAAGCTGCTTTCACTCAGTTCAGTTACACCATCAAGTCATATGAGATCATCTTGGCTTCTGGTGACACTGACAAAATAACATTATTAGCTAGATGGAAAAGTCTGACAATTATCTTCTCGATTATATCTTGAATAAAATGTCAGAACAACGTAAAAAAAAAAAAAAATGCCTTTTCTTATTCCCCAGACCCCATGCTATCTTCAAATTCCTAATTTTATATTAACAACAGTACAAAAACCTTAAGATGACGTCGAAAAGTGGCTGAAACGGTTCATCAGTTATCAGAATAGCTGCAGATACATTTTCTGTCAACCAGTTATTCATTTAGTTAAGTAATAAACCTAGCTCTGGAGCAGTTTGTATTATATAGTCAACATTTATATTTAATATTATATTTTAATCATGCTATAGTTTTTGTGCTCTCGGACTCCTGGAACATCTTCTGGTTATTTTAAATCCCTTTTTTCACCTGAAAAATTTTGATTTCCTTTTAATAAAAGAATAAATTACGGCCATAGACAGTGTATTATAAAGCAGACCAATAGTATCACTATCAGTAATGTGTGAGAGATACCACCCAAAGCCCATTTCTGAGCCAAAAAGCGAGATGTGTGTCTGGCCGTTGGGCTTAAAGTTTCCCGTAACAAAGGAGACTTAAATCCGTCTGGCCTTAATGAAATTAATGAGGCCAGCCTTTTGAATGGGGAATAAAAACACATTATGAATCACTTGGAGATTTCCATCCTTGGCCTGTCAGCGATCTGGCTTTGTCGATGAATCAGATGGAGCACCTGCACACTCGGCCACTTGTAAGCCTGGAACAGCGTGCCGCCTGTTTGATGTCACTTGAACGGTGATGAAATGGTTGCCGCTACCACAAATGAAATCCCCCTCAGTAGACAGACCCAAGTACTTAGTCTCAAGGCAGACAATTTGTGTGGTTTGGCCCTGAAAGGAGAGGAGCTGCCATCACACAGCTCGAGGTTTGCTTTATTAAACCTGGAGGCAAGCATGAAATGACTGCCTTCATCAAGTGAGTATCTAGAAAAGGAAATGTGAGCTTGGCTTTTAGCTTTTTAACCATAATATCACAGGTATTAAAAATGATACGTTTTTTATAATGCAGGAAGGATTTGTGGTTAAAAAAATTGATGTTATCATTTTATTGCTGCGAGGAGAAGGTTCACATGATTTCATGAGGAAGTGAGTAACGTATTGCCACAGCTCTGTCACACAGCCTGCTCAGAGTGAAATAATGGCTTCACTTAATGTAATTTTTTGGAACAATGGACCATGTGGCTCAGCTTTGCGCAGGATAATTCACATGCTCGAGCAGCAGCATGCTGTTCATGGAAGTAAATCAATGGCACAAACACTCATGTGAGCAGGATGGTCACTGCTTGTCTGAATTGGATTTTTATTTGGTGTTAACAAGATAGCAGAGCGTGCCACCGTGTACACTATTAGTCCTCGCAAGGAGAGGCACCATGTTATGTAAATGAGCCACTGTAGACTGTTATCAGTAAATCCCCATCCGCCACCGAAGCTAACTTGTAGAATCTGCTGTTGTTTGCCAAGGATTTTCATTTTCAAATGGAAAAGAGGGAGCCAGTGGAAGAAATGTGCTCAAATGAAGATGTCCATGAATAACTTCCTGTGGGCTCAGCTAACACAGATATCTGGATCTGGTGCAGAGATGCGAAGATGCATCAATTATTTAAAAATATGCCAAAAAATATTTGGCTGTTTGCAGCATCTTTTGCTATGTTGCTATATTGAAGAAAGCAGTGGGCACAGGGAAGTTATGTTTATGTAGGAGCTTGATTTAAAAAAAAAAAAAAAAAACTACAGGGTTTCTTTGGTACAGTGATAGCAAATGGATGGTGAGCACAGGGCCAGTTGGTCTGGCACATTCACAAGTAAAGGTTTATTTAATGATGACATAAAAAGTTTGGGCATGCGCTGGCTAAAAAATTGAAAGTGAAACCCCTACCTACTGCTGTCACTACTAGGAGTGTGGCAGTTATCCAAATCCACGATTTGATTTGATTTTAGATCTTAAACGAACAGTGTGTAAGATTTTAGGGGATTTCGTGGCATCTAGTGGTGAGAAGAGAGCTGAAACTGAAACTTCTCCCGGTTAAAACTCCTTCAGTGTTCGTCATTGAATTATCCACAGAGGTCTGTTCCTCTCCAAAACAAAGAGACCTGGTGGTTTAAAGCGGTAAAAATGCTGAATAAAGCAGTTTCACATTACAAATTAGCATTTCTCCAACACTTTTTGGCATGTTGGAGATGGGCCGGTAGCCCAGTTCCTGCTAATGTGTGTGCACCTTTTTTCTCTGATCACTTAAGATCCAGATGTTTTGGAGGTTTTTAATTGAAGCCGAATTATTAACAAAGGTCTCTTACTCTTCAAAACAAACAGACCTGGTGATTAAATGATACTAACTACAGTGGTTGGTGCGAAAATGCGAATGGCAAATCTAGAGCCATTATATGGCTCATTCTAAGGTAACATAAACTTGGTTGGTAAAGATCAACAGATAATAGGTTTTATTCCCTGACAACTACCATTTACATTTTCAAATTCTTCATTAGAAAGAAAGGCTACATGGTATCAAGTGTGATACAACTGCCTAGTGATGCACAATATTGGATTTTTTGCCGATATCTGATATGCCGATATATAACAATTCATTTGGCCGATAACCAATACCGATATTGATATATCCACTTTTATCCCCACCTGATTTTAGTGATCATCAGTTCATTACTATAGGGGAATTAACATCATATTATACATACTAAGTCTTATCATGATAGCCCACCAGCAGATGGAGACATGAAATACAATACCTTCCAATGTATGTAAAATTCATTCATTGTACAAATTAAGAAAAAGCATGTTGGGCAATTCTGATAGTTCATTTTAACGCCAGAATCCGACGATAACGATGACGTGCTGATGTTATAGTGCATCCCTACAACTGCCATATTTTTTGTGGGACTGTACCACACAAAGGCCATATGAAATTACATTAACATATTTCACCAGACAATTGGGGCTAAACTGTTCAACACAAAACGAAGAGCAACTAGATGTTACATCGGTACTTTACATCAGCAGCTCAAGTTTCCTCAAAAAGCCACCAGGTCTTTGCTTTACTTTCTCTGTCAGCGGTGCGTCTGTTGTTTACATAGCCCACAGGAAAGTCAAAATGTTGCCACACCACTGACTGCAGTGACGCAGGAGGATTTTCTAGTTGTGTTGTTTTCACATCATCCATGACCCCAATAGTGGCCATGGGTCTTGGAAAGTACAACTTCAGGTTACAGTTAACTGTGTCGTCTTGGAAGTGCTGTGTTTTTTTCTTCGGATGCACGCTAATAGGCGGGGATTGGGGGAAAAAATACTGGGGGAACCGCTGCACTTTGTTATTGTATCAGTAATGGAAATCAAAAGCTCATATTGGTCAATTTTGATCTGTTTCCAATTTAAAATCGAACTCACGACACCCCTACTTACCACTGTATCTCTTTGTTCCCTCCTATCTCTTCTCTCTCTGCTAAACACATTTCTGATGGTTTGAGTCTTGATGGAAAACCCTGCTAAATATAATTTTTACTTCAAGAATTTGTTATTCATGCCCTTTGTTATGTGACCTTTTTTTAAATATTCAAAACAAAATATTTAGTGAAACAACAAACTGTGGCAAATGTGCAGCTCCAGTGGGAAAGTGTTTGATTTAGGAATAAATTTATTTAAAATCTTTGTGGTGTGAGGTCCTTGTGAAATGAGGATCGATTATTACCAGTTTCAGATGACTGAATTTCTCCATCCACTCTGTGTTTCGTTTCATTGCTGCACATCCTCCACTCCCCACAATGCCTGCTTATCAAAAGCTATTGTGAAAGCCTGCAGCACCCCACCCCATGATTCCCCCTGGAGCAGATTCAGTCAGAGCGTGATTTTTGTCCCAGTCACTCAGAGCTCAAGCTGTATCGGTTACACTTGTCCTCACATGGAATAACGCTAATGTGCTGCATGCACATGTAGCACCCCCAAATCTGACTGATACTGTTGTGTTTTTGGTTTGTGTCCAAACCTCTGCAGTAAGAATGAGAAGACACATATTAGCATGTGGTGAAAATCTGCCATCTGCAGGTTGAAATAAATATAACACATGCACCCTTGTTGGCTTATCATCAGTGTTGGATGTATAATCATATCAGATCTTTAAAACCTGGATTTATTTTTTCCAGATTGTTATTCCAGATTAATGAATGTTGTTTTGTGTTGTGTCTGTGTATTCTTGTCTTAAAGGAAGAGGAAGGTGATGAAGTGGTGTCCACAGCCACAGCATTATCCAGTCACAGGTTCCCCCCTGGTGCTTACTCTCAGAATTACAGCTCCCGCTATGCTGACAACACCTACAGTGGTCCTTTCCTGAGAGATGCTCACGAGGAGAACCCTGAGAGCATCCTTGATGACCACGTCCAACGGGTCATGAAGACTCCCGGCTGCCAGTCCCCAGGCACGGGCCGTCACTCTCCCAAGTCACGCTCACCAGACGGCTTCCCAGGGGGCAAATGGACAGGACTCGGAGTGGCACAGGGTAAACATCCATCCAGGCACGGTGTCAAGGGAGACGCCAGCCACCTGTACCACCACAAACACGTGCACCACATCCACCACGCGGGCGTCGGGAAGCCCAAAGAGCAGGTGGAGGCTGAGGCAGCCATGCGTGTGCACGGCAGCATTCCCTGGAGCATGGAGACGAGTCATTATGGATCAAAGTGTCGCAGCTATGCAGATGGCATGGGATCCAACCCCATGGAGCACACAGGGTATAGGTACGCACCAAACTCAAGCAGTAGTTGCCTCTTATTTAAGTACCCAAATTGCTTCTTACTTTTTGTACTTGACAGTTTTTTTTCTTCCATTATTCAGCAGCAAAGGTGGCACACAGTGTAAAAGAGCATTCAAGAAAGGCGAGGAAGTTCGGCCGTATGACATGCCAGCACCTGCAGAGGAGATGGAGAAAAACCAGAAGATCCTTTTGTGGCTGATGGAAGGACAGAAAGAAATGGTTCAACACAAACGGAGCCCATATGGGTCAGTGATGACACTTAACTCACTTTTTAATGGGAGACACTAAAGGTGAAAACAGTTTTTTAATGCACTGGTCAATTTTGATCTTTTTTGCTTCCACAATATGTCTTCTCTCAGACTAGTGGAAAGAAAACTACACAAACTAAACAAAAACTACAGAAAACTATGAATTTCTGTATTTGTTTTAGTTCATGTTTCTGTTTTGGGTACTCATGCAATGAATACATATTTAATTGGGTAATGCCTCGTACATATTTACATGTAATGTTTCAGAAAACTTGTAATACAAAATATGATTCTCTTAATGTAAGTTTTAACATTAACACAATCATATCATATAGTACCAACTACCAACTAATTTTTTTACCCTATTCATCTGCATTGTCTTATTTTTTTGTCTAAAAATGCTACATATCCTTAAAGGCCATTTTCTCAAAATGAGTTTTTTCTCATACTCTGAGCCATGAATGTCCACTTTATCAGCACTAACATACACTAAACATTCTAGTTTTATTCTTATCTGTTTTCTAAAGGTTTTTACCGAGGGGTTTGCATTTATATTATTCATAGCCTGATTTATACGACATTACATTCCTAAAAACACGACAACTTTATTTATGGCTGTGGAGTTTATTTTTTGATTTATGGAGTGATAAAAACAGATACCACAACCACAAAAGCTCATTGTAAAACAGAGTGTCTTCAGGTCCTTATAAAGTGTTAAAATGTCTTAAATTCCGTTTTATAAACCAACATCAAACGTGTGGCGATGAAAGTTGCACTTGAACACACTGCATAGACAACAGCCAACTAGCACACATGTTCTACATCTGAGTTAGAGGAGATAACTCTCTTCAGGCAGCAGGCAGAGTTAGCCTGTATTTGTTATTTGTAAAGGGAAATGGGAAAACCAACAGAATGGATTCAGGATGCTAGTTAGCCAGTTAGCATATTGACAGCACAACCAGATGTTCAAAAAAAAAAAGACCAAAGAATATTTATCGTGTCTTAATAAACAATGACAAACAGTTAGGAACCGGCTAAAAACATAATCTTTTCTCATATAGTAAGTTTGATTCAAGACTAGCCGTTTGTTTGCTTTTCTAACTTCAGTTTCTCTTCTCGTGCGCTGAGCTGAACTGCCAATCAGAATGATTTCACTCACTAAGTGTCTCAGACCAGCTCCGCCAATGATTCAACTTGCTGGATAGGCTTAAAAACATCAAATTAGTGCCAACAGTGCATTACACGCTGCAATAACTGTGACAAAGGTGAGAAGATGCTCACCAATGGCACACATTGACCAATGGCTGACTGTCGGCTTGGTGTGTCAGGGGCCCTAACAATCAAAATATCTTATATCTGGAGACACACTGTAAAAATCTTTGACTCTAATATGTCAACACAATGAAACAAGAACTTTGGCTCTGTTGGGCTTCGTCCAAAATAGATATTTCAAAATAGATATGCATAACTGGAACCTTTATACATAACATAATACAACAAAAATAATTGTCTTAATATAAGTAATCACCTGGGGAAGCTTCATGTTGAAATCTATTTGTTAGAAATTCACCTGTAGTGTTAAGAGTAAACACTGACAAGTGTCAAAGCCTCTTTCTGTTAATACTCTTGCTTTGTTTAGTTTGATTGTTGATATTTTAAAACATCATGTCTTTACATTTTAGGAGTACCACTGGGTCCAAGAGGACCACAGGCCACGAGCCCCAGCTGCGGAACAACGTGCAGCCGTCTCACCCTTTTATCCAGGATCCCACCATGCCACCAAACCCAGCTCCCAGCCCCCTCATCCAACTGGAGGAGGTGCGCCGGCGGCTTGAGGAGGAAAAGATAAAGTCTGGAACTGTACAACCCAAGCAAAGGTTGGTGGACATGGACTATGACCAGTTATCTGTCCAGTGAAACAGTGCAGTTTTTTACAGAATCTATTAAACCCAACCACAGGGGGAAGAAGTTGGATCTATCGTTTTGCTTTAGTCAAAATGAAACAGTTACTGTTTCTAACTGCCGGGGTTGTTCGGTCCCTCAGGTATGTGATGGAGGTGATCCAGAGGGGTCGCACCGCAGTCAGACCTGCACTGTTCCCTTCGCTCAGCGTGGTGCCCGCCGTCTCTGACAGCGAGCTCTCCCAGCCCGAGTATGTCCATCTTGTACTACCAGTAACTTTTCCAACCATCTCCTCATTCCCCATAATTCACAGCAACCCACCCTCTCATCACTGGTAGTTTAGTCACCCAGTACTGTGTGTTTTTGAGCTACTAAAAAACACATTTAGAAATCAGTAATGAGCACTTCCTTTTCCCATCTTCCCTCCTCTGTGTGCTGTGTCATTACATAGCGTCCCACACTCTATCATTGAGTTTGTTTTATTGTAGTTTCTTGTCTTGTTTCTCCTTTTGGTTGCAAGTATTGGAAGTTTATTTTGCATAAACTGTTGACCTGAGCCATCTATGATTTCAGCTGACACATGGCAGCCAGTGAGAAAAGTCAGAAATAACCAGATAACCACACAGAGGCTCGCAGAGGAAGGAGAGTGCATGATTTCTGTGCTCTTGCAGAGGCAGACGTTTTGGGGAGAGGGTCAGCTTTTTCATGTTTTATCAGATACAGGTTTGTTTGATGTTTGAGTGCCCTCTCAGATGGGTTCTTAACTGATGGAGGGGGGAAGCTGTGTAAGAGGCGGATGAAAGGCGGATTATATGGCACTGCCAGTGGATGAAGCCTCTGGTCAGACCTGTGAGGACTTGGATTCAGAACTTAGTGTGTGCCTGGATCACGACTGACTGAGTCTTTCAGTACTAATAGTGTCCAACCTTGAAAATGTCTGAAAGATAAATTGGGGTACTTCGGAGTGCCTTCCTGTTTTCCAAGACACATTTTCGATGTAGGCCTTTGTTTGACTATACAGAGCAACCAATCATCTCTTTTTCCTGTGTCTGAAAGTTAGCTCAAATATAGCTAAATCAGGATAACTTTATGAATGTAGTAACAATTAACAATTGGGAAAAATACACTCATATCTGAAACCTATAGCAACTTGATCACCTGTTATTTAACTTATGTTACAGAGAATTCAATTATTTTCCAGTGACTAAAACAGACAGTTACATATGTGGTCAAGTTTTGTGATCACAGAGGTTAACATTATCTCATTGCGCATCACAGCACACCCAAAGGCTGCTGGGAACATCATAATTTTGTGGCCTCTCCCACTCAGAGGAAGTCATAAAAGCGAGAGTACACCCATTTACTGAAACTGCAGGCTGGCTGACTTATTATTACCCTTCATCAACAGACATCATAAAGGTTCAGTTAACCCAAAATATACTTTATTTTCAGTAGTGCAGATATTTCTGGGTTCTTTTTTATATATTTATTGATAAAAGACACTGTCAGCACTTTTTATGTGCATCTATTGTCCACCTAAAGTAGACAGTAACAAACATTGTCTACTGCAATATTGGTGACATTTTTTTAAGTTTGTGTTGTAGCTCCACTTCAGCTCATTTGTGTCCTCTCCACCTGTACATCCTGTTGTAACAGTGCTTGTCCTTTTCCATGTTCACCATGTTTATTTTTGTTTTCTAGCCAAATGAGTTATCCCTAAAAAGCCTCAGTGTTGTTTTCCCCAGAACTGATTATTGAAAGACACTTTTTGTTCTCATCAGCCCACATTGTATTTCTCTCCAGTCCCTTGCTGTAATTACACATAATGATTAGAAAGTTTGACCTTTAGGAATGTTTTCCAAAGTGCAGCACTCAACTGTCACTTGAGATGTCTGCTTGTTAATGTCAAGACTTCTTTTTATCACTTTTAAAAACACAATTTACAAGCTAGATTCCTGTTACAGGTGAAATTTATTCAAGATAACTCTGAGAAGTGCGGACTTTACTAATGGAAAAGTTTCAAATCTTGTAAATGGCTTTCTGTCCTCTCCATTTGCAGACACAAAGCCACTAAAAAGCAGCCATGTGAAAACATTACGGTGGCGTACTACTTCTGTGAGGAGCTGATACCATACAGGACGTCTGTCAAAGGGAGAGTCGTCACACTGGGCCAGTTTAAAGAACTGCTGACAAAGAAAGGGAATTACAGGTAAGATTTATGGTGGGGTTTGTTGTCAGTGGACATTACAACATTACAACAAAATGTCTGAAAGTATTCTTTAATAAACAAGAAGCAGGATTGGATTAAGAATGTATTGTTTTATAGGCTCTATAACACAGCTTGCCTTTAGATTCAAAACTATATGCTATTTGGAGTCTTTAAAACATTATTAGAGCTATAGTAGATAAGGAGATTTATGGGAGTGAATATTAGGTCTAAGTACATCGAAATTAATGAAATGATATTATCAGGTAGCTTAAAATCCTTAAAATCATACTCAAGTGTTGATGGGTCCATGGTTCAAGCTATGTCTGTTAACACTGACTAACTGTAGGGGTTTTATGATTAAATAGATTTTCATTCAAGTTATTTCAAATGAGGAGATAGCTGTAACACATTTGTGATTGCCTTTCAGTAGATGTAATGAATTATAGAATTTCTATCTGAAAAACAGTCCTGCATCAAATTCTAAGGGCATGGTGAATTATAGCATGATGAACCAATTGAAAATTGTATACTCATTTTACCAAATAAATCTCAAATCTTTACCTTGATCGTCTCAAACTGGAGTATAAACCAGAGGTCATCACTGGTCCGAAATGAAAAACCCTAATGGACCTGGGAAATTCATTCCGAGACCCAATTAGAC
Organism: Epinephelus fuscoguttatus; assembly: GCF_011397635.1. Classification (NCBI taxonomy): domain Eukaryota; kingdom Metazoa; phylum Chordata; class Actinopteri; order Perciformes; family Serranidae; genus Epinephelus; species Epinephelus fuscoguttatus. Next base: position 17,790,084 of record NC_064770.1, on the reverse strand, counting down.
CTGATAGTTTTTTAATATATATACCCAGCCGGGTGCATGTCCAAATGTAGAGGGAACAGAGACTGAGGTTGATGCTCTGGACTTTGCACAGCAGGTCATTGTTTCTAAAAATCCCCTGCTTCTGCTAAAAATGATTGTCATGTTGAATAATGTTCTTAACCATATTGCTGTTTATAATGTCAAATGTGGTGGTATATTATGTTCACATCCGTACTGTTCTTTCCACAATTAAATTGTTCAGTTGACTTTTCGGAAACCTTGAACACTGAAGTGTAATTTCTTCAGATTTACTGGCATGTTAAACAACAGAGACGAATGAAACATGTGGCGACGCCATACCTTTGAAGCAGTCGTAAAGTCTGAATATGTCTCCATTTCTCAGTTATTTATATTCCGTTGCTCCGTAAGGGTCCATGGATCCAAAGGATTAAAGGGGTTTTTCTTTCATAGAATGAATCCAAGTTGGGAATATTGTGGGGCGCACTATCGATGTTTCTTCCACTCCGCCTTCAGCCCATTATGTTTTTTTTTTTGTTGTTTTTTTTTTAAATAATCTGATCCTAAGTTAGCCTAGTCATGCCTAATCATCATCAGATTCCACCAACAGACCTGGAGTTACACCATATTACAAGTAAAAGTCCTGCAATCAAAACCTTACTTCTGTGACCCATCAGATTTTGTGACCCAGCCCCTAACCCTGAACCCTAGCTACTGAAACTCTCAAAACTCTGTCTGGTGCCGGATCACAGAATCTGACAAATTACAGATTTAGGGGATCAAGCTCCGACCCGGACTTGATTGATCACAATAAACATGGACCCAAACCTCCATGGGTCCCAGGATGGGTCCTAGGGGATCCTCTGGTATACAATTCCACTGCTGGGTACAATGTTAGTAAATGTCACAGATTCCAACCTGGAGAAGTTAACTTTGTTCCTCTCCTTTTTTTTAGGTATTATTTCAAGAAGGTAAGCGACGAGTTTGACTGTGGGGTGGTGTTTGAAGAGATACGAGAAGATGACGCTATCTTGCCCATCTTTGAGGAGAAGATTATCGGGAAAGTTGAGAAAATTGATTGAATGTCACGTTGAAGAGGAAGGAGTCAGGAAGGCAGCGCGTGATGGAGCGAGGAGCAGTCGGATGGTGAAGAGGAAGTGTTCTAGGACTGAGACTGGAGAAGAAAGTGATACAGTACAAGTGGATCTAGGACTGAGGGGTAAAGCAGTGGTCATGGCGGACGACTTGTGACGTTTGAGGCTCGGTAGCACCACTGCAGTGACGTTGGACTAGAAAAAAAAAAGACCTCATTCGCTTCTTTGGAGTGTAATGTAGCATTGTAAAGTTTACTAGATAAATGAAGAACAAAAGTGCTACTAAAGCTACATATTTTTGCTATGATGTATCAGAGGGTGTCCTTTCTAAAGTAACTACACTTGTAATTTTTATATGTATTGGTACCAGATGTGTACAGTTTGTGTTAAAAGATAACAAAATTTTATATCTATTTAAGTATTTAAGATGCTCATTTTCAATTCTATTGAAGCAGGAGTGTCGCCCCTGTTGAAGACGATCAAAATCCTTTTTAGGGCTGATTTTTCTTTTTTCTTTTTTTTTTTTTCTTATTAATTTTGAGAGCCCTTGGGACTCTTAATGTTTCTGCTCTTAGTGCTTTTAATATTTCACTTAGAAGTACTTTATTTTGTGGCATTCAGTGAGGCTGCACTTTCATTGTATTATAAACCACTGACTTTATCCCAATGTAGGCTGCAACATGAATTCGTAAAGCACCAAACGTGGTGGCCAGAAAAATAGAAACCCCTGTGCAGTTTATGGTAATCCAGTACAACAGCCCAGATTGTACTTTTAAGAAAAGTATAATGATTTTTGACACTGTAGGAGAGGATTTATGGTCATTTTTTGGGCTCAAACTTCATAGTGGTGTTGTAATATATTTCGGAAACAGTTTGAAGTAGAATACAATTCAGTACATCATCACAAACTCAGCCTTAAACATGCTCTAATTTGCAATAGCTGTAACTAAGGGCCATGGCTGTCATCATCCAGATGTGTTTTTGAGGATTTTTCTATTGAATCTAATTTAGTGACATTTTAATGCTTCAGTTATCCCATATGCAAATCACTGCCTGATGACATCACCAATATGCAAATACACATATGATGCATCTGGTGACCTTTAGCAACTTTTGGAACTAGTGGCAGACACTTTAATTTGAAAAGACTTGAACACACTTGACCTGCCTGCCAAATTTTAGCCTCTTAGGGCAAAAACTGTGCCTGCAAAGGGTGGGGAAATGTTTGATTACCAAACAACCAACTAACAGAGCGTGTTCTAGAGCTGCTGGTCGGGCAAAAAATGACCATAGCCTGACGTCCATTCTTCACTCACACTCTCTCAAACATAAACTAAAGATCATATATGATATTCATTGTAGGGCTGCTTTACTGGGTTGCTTTATTGTATATTATACAGGTTGTTTTATCTTTCTGGTTATTTGTATACACTGGATGTGAATGTAGCCACTGGCTGTGTTCATGTACAGTGTTTTATTGCAGTGATTTTACCCAAGCCAGTTGAACTTTTAAGAAAATTGACTAAAAGAATAAAACAGTAGATGCAATAATGTTTAGAGAATAGGTGTGATTGGAAAGTGCAAGGTGAACATCTATGCAAGTTGGGTACCCTAATCTAAAAACAGCTTTGAGCATTTAAATTTATTAACTAAATACAAAAGTTGTTCAAAACAGTTAAGAACAATCAATCTATTAATAAAAGCCTGTTGGTTTTTTTTTTGTTTTGTTTTGTTTTAATTTAGGTGTTTAGATGATATTTGGCTGATATTTCAGTTGGGTCTCAGCCAATAATCTTCTCTAAAGGTTTTCCAATTCTGGTGATTAATCCTGATTGCGGGTGAGTAATTTGACCTTTTTTTTTTTTTTTTAAATCGTCAGTGCCAATGAAAATTTGCAAAACACTTAGTCTTGCCAATTTTCTTCAACATTTCCAGTTAACACTGAATGACGCAGTTTCGGGTTCAGTTTCTAAAGTCAAGTTCTGCCTTCAGCTTTGAAGGTTAATGTTGTTTATGAAGCAGACGCCTTCCCACATGTGGACCTGCACACTCAAGGTCACGCTTGCAGTGCGGAGAGGCTACTTGAAGTGGTTCAACAGAGATCATATCACAGCATTTTGAATGAGAAGGCCAGTGAATGTCATCAGAATACTATCAAACATGTATATGTTTGTGCAATGAAGATCACATAAAGGCATATTTAAACATACTGCAAGTGCTACTATTAAGAGGAGGGCTAACAGACACTGAAACGTTTATGTTTACATCTTTTTTTTTGCCCCCCTGACTTCGAGGTCCGTACATGTTTTTTTCTCTGACCCCCCCCCCCCCCCCCCCCCCAAGACTTATTGTCTTACTTTTAATCAATGCTTAGTTGATCGATCACTTAAGAAGGGGCCTTCTCTAGCTTATCACAGCGACATCTTGTGCCTGGCAGGAATGAATTTAGTGCACATGATCTACTTTTGATAGATCACGTTACACCAAAGAGAAAATTAAAAAGGTAGATGGTTGGTAATGTAGGCACGCTCTTGAATTACCCTTTCACATTGATACTGTATTACCCTTCATTTTGTGGCAGCACTTTTTATTCGGTGTCCTTGGTATTAATTTGTTTACATATAAACACTGAAGCTCAGAATGTTCTTCGCAATGGATGTGGTGATCTCTGATTGTAGTTTCTAATGCATCTTGTTAAGAACATCAGCTCTGAAAGCATCATGTGAAACACTTGTAGGACATTTAGACCTTACTATTATTGCACACTGAAAAAAAATATGTATCAGCCAGTTTTGTTGTCTCCTCTATTTGCCAGTGTGGATGAAACTTTTGCACTGGAATAGCACAAACTGAAATCAAACTAAGAATCATGTTGGGGAAGCAACATGACATTCAAGGCCAATGTGATTTTTTTTTTTTTTTTTTTCTTTCCTCGTCATTGTGCTGGAGTCCATAGTGAGGAACGTGCTCTAATAAAAGCCTTTATTTGTTATGGAATAGGCAGAACGATAAGTTGACCATGAGGCCAGAGTGCTGTATCATATCTGTTGTTGCATAGAGAATATCTCATTTTTTTTGAGACGCTGCCTTTTTTTTTTAGATTTCTAATTAAATCAGTTTATATATTCATATATATATATTCACTGCATTTGCCTCCAGTGTCTGTTGAATTATACATGTTTGAGCGCTTGATCAAGTGAAATACTGTAAGTATTAGCTTGATTTTCATTGTTTATTTCTTTTGAAATATACAGTAGAGTATCAAATCTGTCCTGATTCTTGAAACCCCCCAAAGTAAGTTTCCCTTATTTAAGATCAATGAAATGTATATAATAAACATCAGAGTGCCTTTATTGCTATGCTAATGATGTCTGCTGTGTGACTTTCAGACAGATGTGGGGAGACAGAAATACCAGGGATTTGCTATATATATATTTGTTTGTTTTTTGTCTGTTTAGACTTTTTTTCTTGTTTAATGTTTGTCACTATTCCACCTTTTCTATGTAAATATGTACAACTTAAATTTTGTCATCAACCAGCAGCCCAGTCCGCACATTCAGAACCCTGGACCTGTTTCTGTTCACTAACTAGCATGGTTACCGTTTAAAGGTACCTGGACAATAAATACATGCAATAAACCAGCGCTTGAGTTCAGAGTGTAATTAACCGAAAATTCATCACTTGCTACGAGTAAACATGGATAATGTTGTCGGCAGATGATTTGCCTTTGGTATCTGGTAAGATTTATTTGTGTGGATCAGAATTTAAAGGTTCCCCCAGAGTGCCGAGCTTTTGTTTGGTATTTATTTTTAACTTCTCTAAGGTATTTGGGAATATAGAACCTGATAAGTATAAAAAACTAAGCGTTGTGTTTGAACATTAAGTATTTTTTTGGGGAAAAAAGATGTCCTTATATGGGAATGATGGGTTTATTTTTAAAAGCCACAAGTGTGCAATACATTATAAAACTTTATTTCAGTGCCTGAACATTGTTGAGCAAAAACAAAATTACAAACAATGCAACTAATTCTTTGTAACTCTGAGTTAGGGGTCACTGTTAAAGGAATACTCTGACGATTTGGGAGTTATGCCCTTTCTCTATCATTTTCATATTGAGACAACATGATCGATATCTTTTTTGTGTCTGTACGTACAGTGGCTGGGTCTCAGCAGTTAGCATTGCGGCTTAGCTTAGCGAATACAATTGAAGTCTATATAAGGGGTCAGTAGCCTATTCGGAAAAGTGAACAAATAAACGTTACAGAAACCCTGAAGCTGGTATGTCTACATGTGCATTTAAAATAAATGTGTTTAAACATTAATTCGAAAAACGAGAGTCCTTTTTAGTCGTTTTAGAAGAAGTTTGATACACGGAACTATAGTGTGTTTACGCCCTGCGCGGAGGGATACACCGGTGAGTAACAGCAGCAGCTTACGGGACAGGTAAGCTAGGTCACTTGGTAAAAGCAAACAAAAAAATTACATGGATGATCATAAAGTGATATTACTCACTCAACTGAAAGCTGTCCATCTGCTCCTGCAGGCCTGGGGCGTTTTTTTCAGTTTATCTTAGGAACATGAAAAAAATGTTTCAGTCACTACAGGATTAGTGATTGCTGCAAAGTCTTCACTCCTTGTGATGCACTCTCTGCGGCGGTTTTCCGATATGATATATGATATATCTCTAGCCTCCCAACGATGGTAGCACCGAATCCCATTCTGTGCAGCAAAATGATTCCACCTCTGTAGGTATAGGTTGGCAAGCCCAGCAGCTACACCACCAATCCTCCCCTGACCTCCGTCTCCCCTCAGCCCCTTGCTGTTTCGCTGCCTCGGAGGATTCAGCCTCTCTTCTCGCCCGCTCAGCATCCAACACCTGGAGTTCCTCAACTGTATATTCCGGCTCAAACAGGTATGGCTCTGGATCTGTGTCCGCTACAAGAAACTATTCAAAATCGCGCTCAAAGTCGTCCATTGCAGCTACTATACCTTCCCTTCATTGTAGAATATTAGGCAGGTAGAAAGATGTCTGGCAACAGGAGATACAGTAAATAATGTCTTTGCAGTGTCTGAAAATATGCAAAAAAAACTCCCATTATGGCTAAATGCAGCCAGCAGCCAATTAGTTTAGCTTAGCCTAGCATAAAGACTATAACATGGGAAAACGGGTAACCAGGGGCCCGTTTTTCGAAAGTAGAATTAAGCAATCCAGGATAAGTGGAAAAGCGAGGCTGGAAAGTCTCATAAATCCATCCTGGCTTAATTGGTTGTTCGAATGCCAAGCCAGGCTGAGGAGGAGCGGCTATGTCAAGCCAGGTGTAACTTATTCAGGGAAGTGCGTGTCCACGGCTTTCTTAATAGACTGCATGGGTCGATTACAATTTCACTGATGCACCAGTGGAGAAGGCATGCGCAGCTTGCTTCTCGCTCAGTGAGCAGCGTGTCATTATGGAGACTTATGAGGAGGTTAAACACATAATAACTAAAAAAGGAAACACAGCAGCAATTATTTTGTAGAGAGAATAGAATAGAAATTTATTGTCATTGTTCCAGAAGAAAACAATGTAAAACAGTTTGGCAACTCCAGAATTACAGCAGCAAACATCATATATACATTCATTCATAAATAAAATAACAATAAAAAGAGATTAAAAGTGCAACTCATGCAGACACTTCAGTGCAATTCAGTTCAGTGCACGTGTGGTTGACAATTGCGGACCGACTGAATGCGTAAGTAATCTAAAAATATACACTTGTTGCGCAAATGAATCTGTCATGATTACAGTAAAGTTCCTTTCACAAAGTTGTACACTTTGTCTAATATTATGAATGAATGACTAGCTAACGTTGGCTGGCCAGCCAGTCATAGGGATAGCTACTAGCATACTCTAATTACCAAGATAGCTAATGTTACCTTACCTTACAAAGCAAAGTTAGCAACCTGCAACTAAATAAATAAACTAAAACTAAATGTAATGTTAAGGGTTTATATTGTTGCAATCAACACATTTGCTTTTATAATGTTACTCTACTGGCCAGTAAACACAATGCGAGTAACTTACATACCATGACACACTGTTTTCGAGGGACGCAGCAGGCATGAAGCATGGATGTAAACAACATAGACATACTATATGATCAATTTGTAAGAATTGATGCGCAAAAAGACAAAGCGTCAAAAAACTAGAGGTTGGCCTTGATGTCTATACCACAGAGGAGACTGAACAATAAATTGTTATAGTCAGTTTTTAGGCAAAGCTGTCATCTTGTGATGGCTCCTGCTTCAAAAATGTGAGAACCTGCTGCTCCTCTTGGTCTCACTTTATGGTAAACTTTTTGGACTGTTAGTCATAAAAAAAAAAAACAAGACGTTTACTGATGTGATCTTGTGCTGGAGGGTATTGGACATATTTTGATGGATGGATGGAGACAGTTGGTGATGTATTTTCTGTTTGTTGACTAATCCATTAATAGCCTTATTGTAGCAGCTCCAACTTAAAGACCAGGCAGTTAATAAAGGAAAAAATCCCAGGTTAACAATCCACCTTGTTGCATAAAATCTGCTCAAGACTCTGAACAACCCTGTCCCAGAATGTTTGTATTTTTATACATGTGACTGGCACTCTCCTGCTCACACTGTCTCCAGCGTTGCTGCTGTTTACCCTTTTTTTATGCAAGGTGTTATAAAAAAGCAGATGACATTTTTTAATCTCATTCTCAATACAGAATGCATTTTGTTTGCCTTGCCGTGTGATATCCAGACTAAAGGAAGGTAGTAAACGTAGTGCTTTCCAGGGGCTGAATCCCAATCAGCACAAACCCTCTGAGTCTCTTGCGGTCAGCTTGCTCGCTCTATGTCATAACTTTCAAGCGTTTTACATTGAAACATTGTTGCTTTGATTCCCTCAAAGACCTGTAGGTAAAGGACCTCCTAAAACCTTGCATGGAAAATTGACTCCTGTTCCCACATCCTGCCGACATGGAAATCCTGCTGGAACATTTACGGGTTAGGGTGCATGTGGGGTTTTGGGGTTTTTGACTGAACTTCACCACTGACGTTACCTCCATCAGGGGGACTGTGGGCAAGGAAAATGAGAAATGACAATATGCCTTCTGCTGTGACAATTGTTGTATGAATTAACCTGCGTTACTAAGATTCATTTAATAGAGTATCTCTGGAATATGGCTTTTTAGGGCTATGAATTGTACTTTTTTTTTTCTTTGATATGCTGTAGCAACCCAGGCACACAGAGATTACATTCAGAGCAGATTTATTAATATAGTGACAATTATGATGATGATGATCAATAATGTGATTATTTTAGGGAAGCATGTGATGTGTGCGTGGGCTTCATATGTCTTCAAGTTAACTTCACATTTAAAACAAGGCTCTTCCAGTTTAAGTTACAGTTTAGTGGGTACAAAAGGAGGGTATAAAGGTGGGCACCAGTGTCTGAAATATACACCAACATACCGGTATAGGTATATATCTGGGGTGTCTTTCTCTGTCTCCCTGTTTCTCTCTCCGTGTTACAGGTTCGTAACACATCTGCTGTTTAGTTTATTTGCGCATCAACAGGTAACCTCTAGCTCAACAGCTAAGTACTACAACAAGTAGTCGTACCATTCTTAGTACCACTGTCAGTACTGCCAGTCGTTTGTCACTCTGTTCTATTAATGTGTGCTTATTCCTCCTTTTTCTATAAATGATTACCTTTTTTGATGAATGGGATGTTTCCCGGTAACCACAGTAACAGTGAAGTGGCAGTGGGCAATGCCACTGTTTGTTTTTTATTTTTTTATCCTTTTTGTTTTTAATTTTCTTTGTTTTGGTTTTTTTTTACTCAAAACATGTTTGTGTGAATATTTTTATTTTGAATCTGAAATTAATAAAATATCATCTTTCTTAAATGTCACCAGAGTTTTTGGTGGATGTTGGCAAATAATATAACATAAATTCCTTTCTTTTTTTTTTAAGAAGAAAAGATGCAGTGTCTTGTTTTGTGTGATAAGTTACAACCTTGTCTACATTTCAATGATTCCTCACCAATAGACAGATACACAGAATAATGTAGTAGTGTTTTCCCTTGCATATTCAGAAGTCATGACACAGATTTGTGATTTTTTTTTGTTTATTTATTTTTTTTTTCCAATTTAAATTTTGATTCAGTTCTGTTCAGTGGGCTTTACAATGTAAGACATCTCTCTGTCCTTTGACCCTCACATCGGATGAGGAAAACTCCCAAAAAAATCCCCTTTAACGGGGAGAGAAATGGAAGAAACCTCAGGAAGAGCAACTGAGGAGGGATCCCTCTTCCAGGACGGACAGACGTGCAATAGATGTCCTATGTACCGTACCGGTCAAAAGTTTGGACACACTTTTTCATTCAAGTCAATGGGAAAGTGTGTCCAAACTTTTGAGTGGTACTGTAGATGTCCTGTAGGACAAAATACCTACAGGGAGAGGGAGAGAGAGAAATACACAGCAATTAGAATAATTACAGTAACAAGTTAACAATAATAATAGATATATGAACAATAATACAAATAATAATAATAATAGTGGTAGTATATGATAGTATATACACTCATCGGCCAAAACGTTAAAACCACTGACAGGTGAAGTGAATTACTTTTATGTGGTTTTAATGTTTTGGCAGATCAGTGTATTTTACATGTAACATATAATAGTATCTCTATGTGACATTAATAATAATCATATGTGTATTATAATAGCATCAGTATGACTAATAATATTAGCAGTAGTAACTACACAACTCCTGACAGCTGACATCAGTTTCACACAGATGTGTCAATAGTGTGTATGCATGTGAAAACACACCTTCATAAGGTATTCTCAAGACTCAACATCCACAGCAGGTGAAGGTCGCCTTGGTCCAGTCCCAGAGTTGCTGGAAGCGGTTCTTCTTCTTCTTCTTCCTCTTTTGCTTCTTCTGGGGCACTATGATGATGGAAATCAAAAGGACATTAATGACTCAACTGTCCTTGGTAGAATCAACAACAATGTGAAAGACACGAACACGTCAGACACAAGTGGAGGTTAGCATTTCCTACCAGATGTGGTGTTGCTGGATTCTGTGTCCTCCTGTGGCATGTCAGAGCTCTCAGTTGAACTATTTTCAAATACTTCCTCCAGAAAATCCAATGGGCTACACAAACATACAAACACAGAGTTTATATTTTATCTCTGATCTGCTCTACTGATGGCCTAACTCAATATCTTCTGAATGACATGTCCAGAGAAAATTCTCTTACCAAGCTCCTTCGCTCTGCCTGCTGTCTTCCACCAACACCAGGCGGCATTCAGATAACACTTGGAGGTACACTTTGTGCTGAATCAGATTCATGACACTCACTGTCAGAATCCCACCTGTTGAATTAAGGCACATGGAGTTAAACAAACAGCTGACTGAGAATGTATCCAACATTTAATGTTTAAAAAATAGACATGTCTGAAATGAGGAGAAGAGTCTTACCAGTTTTTACACTCCAACGATGTGCTGACGGAGGGCGGTTGTGGAGGTTGAGCCGAGGCTTCATGTATGCTGCTGAATGAAGATGGGCAGCAGTTATTTAAAAGGCACAATTAAATTGAAATAAAGAACTCACAAAAGATAATAAATGCAATTAATAGTATTAATCTGTGTTGGATTTTGATAATGATCATAACTAGTTTAAAAAGCAACAACGTGTGTGTGTGTGTGTGTGTGTGTGTGTGTGTGTGTGTGTGTGTGTGTGGTTTCTGTAGATATTAAGCTACTGAGCCAAACATGTTAACTCTACGGGCTCCTGTTAGAGCAGATTAACACTGTCTGAGCCATTCTTTATACTTTTGCTTTTGTGTTTTGGGTTTTGGAAAGGCAAAAAATACATAAATGCTTTCTTGTTTTAGCTGCATCACCTTCCAAACTCATTGAAACTCATGTACAAATTCTCTTACCAAGCTCCTTCACTCTGCCTGCTTCCTACACCAACGCCAGGCGGCATTCAGGTGGTGCAGGCTGCACCATGATAACACCTGGAGGTATTTGTGCTGAATCAGATTCATGGCACTCGCTGTGAGAACCCCACCTGTTGAATTAAGGCACACTGAGTTAAACAAACAGCTGACTGAGAATGTATCCAACATTTAATGTTTAAAAAATAGACATGTCTGAAATGAGGAGAAGAGTCTTACCTGTTTTTACACTCCAATGATGTGTTGACGGAGGGAGTTTGTGGAGGCTGAGCCAAGGCTTCAAGTATGCTGCTGAATGAAGATGGGCAGCAGTTATTTAAAAGGCACAATTAAATTGAAATAAAGAACTCACAAAAGATAATAAATGCAATTAATAGTATTAATCTGTGTTGGATTTTGTGCAAGCGCAGACACTTACTCAGAGCTAGGTTGAAGGGTGCCTCTCGTGATGAATGGATGGGCGAGGACTTGACTGGGGGTAATCCTCTCGCTTGAATCCATCCGAAGCATTGCCTTCAGCAGATCTGTGTATTCTATCCTCTCAGTCAGCTCCATCATGTCCCTTAACTCTATTTGCAACTAATGTGGGAAACAAAAGCAAATCCAGTGAACTTTATGATTCATGAAAAGAGAATCGATTAAAGTCCATCTTCAGCAGCTACAGCACAATCCAAGTAACCTCCTACCGTGTCCAGACTGTCCAGGTTGCTGATTCTGGAGTACCATTTGTTGGCAACAGTCCAATGATACCCAAACTCCTTAAATGTCTAAAAGAAGATTAAAAATATGTCAGGAACTTCTTCATCACATTATCTGATCGAGTTGTGAAAAATGTTAGAAAGTATCATCTTAACTACATAAGACAGTGTTGTGGATGAAATGACTCTAATCTTGTCGTACCTTCATTCTCCATCTGCCATTACATCTTTGCACAAAGTATCTGTTTAAGTGCATCCCAGCTTCAAGAAGATGGTGCGGGGGATAACCCAGGAGATCCAATATTTGTCTCAGCTGGAAACAAAACACAGCATCACATCAATATATGCAACAGGATGCTTCTAATCTCTTCATGGCTGTCCAACTGTCAAAGTAGTATTTGTAATAAACTCTGTATGTTGTACAGCATCTCTCAAAGTACAAATTACATCTGACACAAATGCGGCCAAAACATTAACAGCACACCAAATGCTGCTTCATGCAATACAGGATTACCTAAAAGTTTAGGATTGGTTAGATCTTATGTCCACACCTACTCTGTGATTAACTGTTTTCCAGGAAGTGTCAATTTCACGGTGTTTTTTAAAAATACCCTGTGGAGCTTCCGCTGGGTATCAAACCCTTATATATTTTGGTGCTGAAATGTCTGTAGCACTTAGAATCAAATTTTTTTTAGACTGTGTCTCATTTAGAAAGTTTGCGTTTATATTTCCTTAAAGTTATAGTTGGTAATCCTGTTCAGAAACACTTCTTATAATAGTGGGTGAAATCCTGAGAGTAGTCAATACACAATGTGTTCAGAAAAAAGAATGAAAAAATCCAACCTCTGTGGCAGCTGCAGGCCTGTAAAAACTCTGACCAATCCCTGCCATTCGGTGCGAATGGAAAGAACCAATCAGATGCCTTCATGTCTCATCTTGCCCAAGCCCCCCTCTGTCCCTCCCTCCCTCCTCCCTCCTCCCTGTGTGCACTCATCACTTGTCACCGTTGCCGGAAATATTCAGCACACTCCTTAGCAGAAATACCGAGTTGGCAGGAGTTTGCTGAACAATGGCAGAGAAAATGCAGCCAAAAGTACCACTTCCAGCGTTACTTGTAACGGCTCGCCCCGCTAAACAGCCTGAGAAAAGAAAGTCGGAGGCAGAAAAGGCTGCGACGAAAAAGGCTTTGGATAAAGCGAGAGGACAAACCAGACATCAACACTGGTCCAGCTTTTCAACAGTGGAGACAACTGAGGGAGCTGAAGGGTCTGAAAAGTGATGCAGAGGTTGCTGTCTTTCTGTTGGACAGGTAATTATTTGTTTGCTTAGGGGGGATTTGTCATTTTACTCAGCTCTCCTCTGCTCTGCTGACTCCTACTGCAGTGCAGGATGCGCGTTCAAGTTTGTGGGGCCGTGGCTTTGGACAGAGCACTGACGGGAGGGGGAGGAGGGGGAGGAGGGGGTGGAAGGGGTGGAGCTGAGAGGAGGTGCCGCTTTCAAATCTTGCTAGCTCTCCAACCAACTATAGCTTTAAGTAGGGTATCACAAAAATCATTTTGGTACCAGATGTGAGGTGGTGTATCTACACTAGTGTTAAACATTTCTAATGAAACCAAGTCCTCCCTGCACATTGGAGCTTTTTTTTTTTTTTTAAGTGGGTCTTTTTTTTTGTTTGTACCATCCATCCATCCATCCATCCATCCATCCATTTATCCAAGGCCGGGCTGCAGGGGCAGCAGGCCGAGCAAAGCACCCCAGGCGTCCCTCTCCCCAGCAACACCTTCCAGTTCCTCCTGGGGGACCCCAAAGCGTTCCCAGTCCAGATGAGATATGTAATCCCTCCAGCGTGCTCTGGGTCTACCTCGGGGCCTCCTACCAGTGGGACGTGTCCGAAACACCTCCAGTAAAACGAAAGCTGGACCAGTAAAGCGAAAGCTTCGCCTTCTAGCTCACCTCCCTCTTCATCACGACGGACTGGCTCAGTGCCTGCCTCACAGCAGAAGCTGATCCATCTCGTGCTCCATTCTACCCTCACTCGTGAACAAGACCCCGAGATACTTGAACTCTCTCGCTTGGGGCAGTAACTCTCCCCCAACTCAAAAGGGTTCCGGCAGAGGACTATGGCCTCAGATTTGGCGGTGCTGACCCTCATCCCAACTGCTTTACACTCGGCTGCAAACCGCCCCAGTGCATGCTGGAGATCACGGTGTCACGCCGACAGAACTACATCATCTGCAAAAAGCAGAGATGAGGTCCCAAACCAGACCCCTTCCTTCCCCCTGAATCACAAACAGGATCAGTGACAAGGGACAACCCTGGTGGAGGCCAACACCCACTGAAAATGTGTTTGACTTTACGCCTAGTATGCGGACACAGCACTCACTTTGGTAGTGATATGCTCCTGATATCAAGCTCCCAGGAAGTGTGTCGGGCTCTGAAGCTAACTGTACATTGTGGCCAAAAGTGAAGTTATAACGACAGGGTCCATCACATGATGCCAGACTTTTCCCCATAGACTTACACTGGAAATGAGACGTCTGTAAATCAAATTAAAAAAAATTTGAGCATCACAACCCCTGCAAAATGACTTGTTTCACTATGAGGATTTCATCCACTCCATCAAATAACATCAGCTGAGAAGCTGACTTCAGGCTAAATCAGAAGTTAGCCACTCAGCCACCATTAATCAGTGCGCTTGCTCTATGGGCCCCCTATGTGGAAGATCCCATAATGTCATACCACGTAAATCAAGCTATTTTTGGCTTCATGCACCACTGAGTGACTTTCATGGGAATGAACAGGGCCCCACCTCCAAGGCTGTATCCTTATGTCTTTGTACATCCATGCCTGAGATAAACCCTACACCTTCAGGCCATTCCACTGATCTACAGTCGATTGTTGAAACGTGCCCAGAAAGGCAACACATATCCAGCAAAAGGCAGAGTATACAACTACTAGCTAATAATCATGGATGTAAACAGTGCAGGATTCTGAATATTTAAACAGACAGCTTTGTAAATGTTTTCTGAAGCAGTAAATTAACTGAAACAAATATGAATTAAAACTGTGTTTAGCTCCAAGAAAACTTCACAGGGTACCTTTAAGATCTAGAGCCAATCATTCTTTAGATCACAAAGTGATGAGTGAAGCGGTACTAGATCTTTTAGAAGGACAGAAACAAGAAAGCAGTTAGTGACTTACTACATCATAGTCAACATGTCCAGGGAAGAGGGAATAACCAAGCACAAGTCTTGCCATCATAACTCCCAGAGACCACATGTCAATGGACTCTGAAAATGGCAGTCCCAAAAATATTTCCGGAGCCCTGAATATGAAACAAATGTGGACACAGAATTAGGCACATTGTCATATTTGTGCAGATGGCAGAAATTTCCTACAAACTAGTAGAATTGTGATTTGTGTAGCTCACCTGTAGTTCACTGCTTGGCAAACTCGTCCCTGCTTTGCTAATCTGGATGGAAGAGCCCTCCCAAAGTTGCTAAGCTTCACCCTGAGGGGCTGCGCGTAACCATCCACCAGCATGATGTTTTCCAACTTTATATCTGAGTGGATCACTTTGATGTTCTCCAGGGCGTTTAATGCTGTGGCCAGCTGTGAGTGCAAAGATCAACGATGACAGTCAGACAATTGAGCAACACTGACAGCTCTTTGACTTTAGCGTTGTGTCTGATAATACTGTAACCTTACCTGTTGGACCACACTCCTGACTTCATGCGCATTCAGTCTGGCATTGGTGCTGATGTAGTCTTGTAGAGTCACATCCAGTGACTCATAGACCAGAGCGGTGCGGTTGTCCGATAATGTGACAGGTTCAATGAACCTGACAATGTTACACTTGTCCAGGTTTTTCTTCTTGAAAAAAGTCATGAGAGGCAACTGGAGACAAAAAAATACATGACAGTTTTGTGCTTAGTTGCTGACACACAGCTGACATGTTTACATGCACTAAAGGCAGGAAACCATTTTTGATATTTAGTTAAAACCCATATAACCATGCCAATGATTAAAGGGACCTACTTCCATGTCCACGCTGCATGGGAATGGGATCCTCAGATCAACAGTCTCTTCGGTGTCCTTTTTGATGCATCGGACCGAAAAACCAAAGCTTCCTTCTTCCATACGTTTCAGCTGTTTGTAGCCTTCGGGGATCGATGAAAACTGTCCCATCATGAACAGTTATCTTACGGAGAGAAAGAAGAACAGGTCGTTAACTCATGTTAAACAGCTCAGTGTGTTTTTTTACTTGAAAAAAACTTGGTGTCATATTTGCTGAAACTATCACTATATCCTGAAAGAAGTACAGATAATCTGTGGAAAAAAATAATCACAACCCTCTGCTACCTACTGCCCCTAGTGGCATTTGCTAGAATCTGACTCTGGCACCCAGTAACAGCCAATCAGTGTTGAGGAGTCTCCAGCACAGCTGTCAGTTATGTCAGTTGTCTGTGAATTGAGGTCCAACTGTCAAACTAGGTAGTGCTGATAAAATGCCTGAATATGCCTGAAGATTCTGTAACTGTACTGCCTATTTCTCACCTCAAATGTTTTTAAAAACATATTTTAGGGTGCTTTCAGACCTAGAGACCTTGCTTTGGTCCGAATCAGGGACTTATTTTATTACAAAGTTGCATAACTGCCTAGAGTTGGTTTGTGTTCTCACAGCAGCATTTACAAGTGGACCAGATGAAATGCCTGCGTGAGAAAGCTGCTTTTGTTTGGACAGAATTTCAATGCGGGAAAATTCCAGGAAGTAAACAAAACATTGAAGAAGAGTTAACGTGCAAGATAGGTGTGACACTTTCTAATGTCACAATGGAGGGACAACCATGGGGGTTGATTTAAGCTGTTGAAGGGGAAAGTTTGCTCTGACTGGTGAGCTTGGTAACCCTTTTAACTGTATCCAACATGGTGGCCAGGTCACAAATGCCCTCTTTTCACAGCTAAACACTAAACTAAAATATGTTTCTGAAAACATTTGAGGAGAGCATTAGGCAATGCAGTGACAGAATCTTGATTCATATTTGATAAGTGCTGCCTTGTCTGACAGTTTGACCGTAGTTCATGGAGCGATTGACATGACTGATGGTGTTACAGACTCCTCAACTCACATTGGTTGTGTTCGTTCACACGCGGTAAGGCCATTAGAAGTGGTACAAGGCAATAGAGTAGGCAGAGGAGAATGATTTTTTTTTTCACAGATAATCTGTCTCATTTATTGCTGTGTGAATACACAGGCAACCATCGTCTCATGAATGTTCATGTAAACACATCTTCGTATTGTACATCGCAACTCTGACTCACCAAGTTCTCACACTTGTCTACACAGTGTTGGGATTAACAAGCTATATCTAATTAATTAGGGACATTTTTCTGCTTCATTGCCCAGTTTAAAACATTTGTTCAAAAACTAATCAACTGTAATAAATTACTTTACAGTGATGAAGTAATTAAAACAGCCATAATACTTATTACATTTTAACAGGTTAACCAGTGGTCTGTAGTCAACAACAGAGACTTACCTGTGTCACCTAAAACCGAATTGACGACTTGCTTCGATCCTGTTGAGGTGCAAATCGTCTTCTCGGTCAACTTGTACACAGTTGACTGACGAGATCAGATCAGATCTGACTCCTACTTACTAAGTCTGCGAATCTAGAACTTAGAATTTAGAACTTAGAATTTAGAATTCAGATGCTCACATGCATTCCACTCAACATGGTTCCGAATATGCTAATGAGTTACTATGAGATACTAAAGGTTTCCATTTTGTGTCTCTGTGGGGTCATTTTTTTTTGTCTCTTTATAGTCATTTTCAGTCTTGTTATAGTTATTTTGAGTTTCTTTATAGTCCTTTTGTGTGTGTTTGTGATCGTTTTGTGTCTCTGTACTCATTTTGTGTGTCTTTATAGTACATTTTAGTCTCCTTGTAGTCATTTTATGTCTTTTTGTAGTGATTTTGAATTTCTTTGTGGTCATTTTGTGTGTGTTTGTAGTCATTATGTGTGTTTGTATTCATTTGTGTCTCCTTGTGGTCATTTTGTGTCTCTTTGTGGCCACTGTGTGTGTTTACATGTGTGTCTCTTTGTGGTCATTTTGTATCTCTTTATAGTCACTGTGTGTGTTTGTATACATGTGTCTGTGGTCATTTTGTGTCTCTTTATAGTCACTGTGTCTCTTTATAGTCACTGTGTGTGTTTGTATACATGTGTCTCTTTGTAGTCATTTTGTGTTTCTTTGTGGCCATTTTCTGTTTTCTGTGTCTTTGTGGTCATCTTTGTCTCCTTAGGCAAGTGGTAGCACTCCCTTTGCCTCCTAGCAACTGGGCAGAGTGGTAGTAGGCCTGCTGTAGGCTACAGAGTGTTAGCACAGTAACTGAGTAATAAATACCCCCTAGTGTTTTGCCTCCACAGGTGTAAGTTTCTTTACAGAGTGATAACTATAATTAAGCTACTAGACAGGCAGGGCTATCATACCAAAATATAAACTAGAGACCTGTAGATAGATAAAAATGCCAAAATTGTTTGGTCCCCGTGGGTGATAGGGGCCTACCAAGTTGTGAAAACGATCCCTTTAGCCCCTGGACTAATAGGGCCCCATTTTATTTGTCTGTTTGAAGTTCTGGCTGCACTAGTTACCTGTCAGGGGCTGGTGACATCAGATGGTCAGGTGAATAATCTAATAACCTACTCTTATGATAAGATAACATTCTTTGGTACATATAAATGCAATTTTGGGGTGATTGGCTTATTTACAATAATAATGGCAAACACATATATACATGCCTTTTGAATTTTTTTATTCCTTATTCCATGTCCGCCTATAATTCAGGTGTGTTTAGGTGTATACATTTTTTAAAAGGAGCAAGGTACTGATGAAATCTTTGCTGCATTGTGTGCAGCAACTGTCTGTGTACATTCAGTCCAAATTTGGTGACATTCTGATAATTATTTCCTGAGATTCATGTGATAAGGCAGACACTGTCCCTTTTGGAGAAGTCTCAATTTTGACTATTTTCAATTTTGGGGAGGACCCAAAGATTGTCCAATTTTTTTTATTAAGCTACTAGATAGGCTGGTCTATCATACCAAAATGTAAACTAGAGACATAGAGGAAGTCAAAAATACCAAAATTGTTTGGTCCCTTTAAGTGATACCAAAATCTGCCTTGGCCCCTAGACTATATGAGGACGCAGGGTCTCTGGAGGATATGTGTTTTGAGCATAACTGTAGTGTTACGTCACAGACTGAAGAGGGCACTCTTTGTTAACTGGTAATATCTTATATACTGTGTTCATCTGACATAGATTCTTTCACTAAAACTGGATAAGCATATCGGATGATAAACGGAGAATAAACTGTGGATCAGTGTGTATGCAGAATTTGCTGAATTTATAAATAGAACTGAACAGCCTTTTCATCAAAACAGCTTACAGTACGATGAACGCCTTATACTCAGGGGGAGCTGTTTAAGTCAACAGGATGTTTAGAGCAAATAAGGCTGCTGTTGCCATGCTGCGCCAGTTGTGCTCCTTCGTATTCATGCCAGTGGAGCTCTCAGCACAGAGGCTCATATTGGACTGATGACTGATTAACCCACACAGACCAGAGAATAAAAACAACCTCTCAGGGTGATATCAGCATTATGTTAAGTCAACGCTTTAAAGCACCTTGTGGGATTAAATCAAAGAAACAACCATGAATTAGTTTTTAAAGCTAAATTAAAATCCTTGCAATTCGTAGCAGCAAATGGGTAGCGGACACTTCTGTAAAGGTGCACTGCAGGTGTTGTGATAGAGTTTTCACACTCTCAAAAACAGTGTATGACTTGATCCCGCTACACTGTTGTTTCCTGTTACTGTTGATGAGATCTCTCTGCAACATGCTGACCTGCCTGTACCCTTCATTTCACTCTCCTCTTCCTTCCTGAGTCATAGGGGTACGAGTTTGTGCAGCTCAGTGGCCAGAATAAAATGTTGGTAATGTACCCTTCTGCAAATTATCAATGTTGTGAGGTAGGTAGTGATGTAGTTCTGATTATATGTATATGAGCTCACTTGGGGTGGTGGATGGCATTTGACCTGGGCAAAAGGCTGCCAAATTGCAGACTATTGTTTAAAACCAGCAAACAACAAAACCGGATGTTTTTTTTATTTTTTATTTTTTTTTTTTTGTTAGCTACATCAACTGATCTCTAACAGCCCAAACAACTGATGGAGCAGCTGATTGATGGAAGGGAGTCAGCTGATAGGTCACATGATTCCTTTCTATGCAACCTGATGGTGAATCTTATTCAGGGTGCCCTATTTACTGCTCTGGCCTGCCTACTGTTGCTGCTTCCTCTACAAGCTGCTTTGCAACCTGCCTCCACCCCAGCTCTTCCTTTTCATGTTGTGTCTGACTTATCAGTCATTTCTGTTTGTCATTGATGCTGCTCTGTTCTGTTACCGGGGAGTCTATGCTTCTGCTCTCCTGGCCCTATGCTTGATTTTCACTGGATGCGGGTCCATTGCGGTACGGCAGCGCTGGTTATCCGCTGCGTGCTCCACCATCCGTCAATACCCACCGGCTGCGTTTGCTGTGCGGAGCGGTGCAGCTCCGCCGGAAGACATCTCGGTGCTCCTGCGTGATTAATATCTCCTTGTCCATGGTGTCAATGGGGTGCAATGACGTCTGAAAACCTCTGACCTGTTGACTTCAGGCCTGCCTCTGCCCATTATGTAGTTTTTAAGGTGTAGTGCAGGGAAAAATGATCCGCTGACCGCCATGAACACTGTGTGTTTTATTTTGAAAATTAACCGGATGTTGTATTTTGTTTCTGTGCACGACTTCCTGCCCCGCATGATCTGCTCTGTGCTGAATTGCTGTGTTGTGCTCCAGCGTCCGGCAAAAATAGAAGTCCTGCGTATCTGTTGCGGAGGGCTCCGGAGTGCCGCAGCTTATCTTATCGACTCTGCTGCCGTGTCGGAGCGCAGACGCAACCAACACGCATCTGGTGGAAACTGGGGGTTAGGCTTTCCATGTAGGCGCATGGAAGGGCAGAGAGGTGTACTCTTTCCGCCTTAGGCTTTCCACATAGGCCCAAGGAAAGGCAGAGGGGCCTCAGAACAGAGCCATACCACAAAATATAATACTCCAAATGGAAATTAAGTTTTCTTTGACTAATGTGTTCCAGAATGAACTGGGTGTTGTGAGACATCGATGGCATTTCCAGCCTGATTGTGCCACTAAAACAGGTAAGCTTTAGCGAGACATTGGCGACTTTGCCAGCTGTTATTGTGCCACCAAAACTTGGTGCTTTTAGCAAGACATCAACAGCATATCCAGCTTTATTGTGCCATGAAAACTGGATGTTTGTGAGCAATATATTGACACCATTTCCAGCTGTGATTGTGCCACCAAAACTGGATGTTGTAGGCCAAAATGTCTTTCCCTAACAATAACCAAGTGGTTTTTGTGCCAACAAATAACCACACATTAACCACAGCATTGCGTAAACAAACATAAAGAAACATAGTTTCAACATGTCTGCTGCACAATTACAAACAAATGTTATATATCTGTGGTTTGCAGAAATGTACAATGTCAATTTATTCTGACGATTGGGGTTGAGTTAGTAACCTCAATCCACTGAGGATTCAGGCTGGATAAAAAGGAAATGTGTACGTTTTGGTTTGCAATATAAGTACTGGTTTTATACAGTATAACAGAAAAGAGGCTGATCCAGTGACCTGCACAGAAATGAAAGAGTTTCTGAATGAAATCAGGGCAGGTTTGTGTTGTAATGAGTGCTCAAAGGTTCACATTCTATACAAAATGTCAAGATGAACCTTCCATTAAATCACCCCCTGAAACTACAAGGTTATTTATAGTGATTTGTAGTGTTTGTAGCTTTATGTAACAGCGTCATCAAATACAGTAAATGTGTGATGGCAAAAAAACTGAACCAAGTTGGATTGATTTCTTTAATGACTGCGTGAGCTCTCCTTTGTGTCATCAAAAGAGGGTCAAGCAAACAGGGAGAATGACAGAAAGTGATTCTCGCTGAGTGCACCGAAGTACTTGATATTAAGTACTTATCTCTCATTGTCGATTATTGCCTCAGCAAACAGCCTTTCTATACAAGATTTATGAGATAAATGCAGCTGGAGTGACTGAATGGTTTTCAGTCTCATGTAGAAGCCTTTTTTACATTAATGTTGCTGTCTGAGATTTATGTATCTTTGGCCATATGACTACTGGACTAGGTCAAATCCAACTACAGTAATCAATGCTCAAACCATGCACTTCTCATTGCAGCGTGATCCTGCAAATATTTTTGGGCAAAAGTTTTCATGACATGATTAAGAGAACTCCTGATGCTTGTAATAACTGAGCACATAAAAACTACTCTTTAAGCTATGAAGAAAACTCACATTTTTTTGTTCATGTTATGTAGACTAGTACAAAAAACTTGGATGTGGATTTTTGTTTTTTACTAAATCCTAGAGAGATCATCATGTACTTACTGTAACTCCAAGCTACTGACTTATAAACCAATCCCTTCCTGTGACAGCTCCAATTGCATCTTCAGCTGTCCTTGGAGAATGTTGATTGCCTACTCCAAGGTTGCTCCCATTGTCCTCAGCAGCTCAGATTATTGCTTTTTCCTTGTCTCTGGGCTGCTGTAGCTTCACTCTGCTTCATCAGATCTACACTGCTAAATGCAGTGAAGTTGCAGCCTATCTTAGTAGCAAAGGATTCACACTGGGAGCAATAATGAGCCAAATGTAACCAAACATGAAAATCTCATTTCCCTTTAGCATATTTGAGGTGGAATTGCTTTTTAAAGTGTAATTCCTGAGGAGAAATAATTCTCCTTTACACCAATCCTCACATTTTAAGCTGTTTAGTAGGTGTTTGTGTCTGTATGGCATCAATGTAATTTTCAACTGGGAAAAAAGGCATCTGCAAAACTTTTACTTATTAAAAAAGTACTTAATAGATTTATTTCAAACCTAAAATCTTTCAGCAAAACTGATGAAAATTTGTGACTTGAATTTCAATGGTCTTTAACAATCTCTAAGAATAAGTGCAGTGTGCAGTGTGGCCACAGGCCGATGCAGCCTCTGTCAAGGTTGTCAGTTACTTAAGTATAAATAGCCTACAATCACCTCCAGCTAACAGGCCCTATTTCCACAGCTACATCATATAAGGCATCCGCATTCACAGAAAGAGTGCCCACTGTGAACCCACTTAAAGTCAGTACAATATGTGTATTTCAGTAAAGGCTTCTCAGCAATAGTACATCTGTCCTTTCTGATAATGGAGTTGTTGTTGATGCAGATCATTGAGTCCTCACAGTCATCTGCTGTCAGAACTACAGGAGAGCGAAGAGACCGTTAACACAGAATAGGTATGTTGTGATCACGAATCATGAGTCAGCTGGCAGCAGTTTTATTTGTTATTTTTCTTCCTTTTTCTGGCTGGTGGCAGTTCAGTTAATAACACTGTTAAGAGCTTTGTATGCAAGACGGGTACTCACCTGACTTGTGTTAATGTTAGATCATCAGCAGAGGTTTTCACGTAGTAAGGAAAAGTATGTGAAATGCGTCTTTCTGGACCAAATGCAATAAGGTACTTCACAATAAAAGACAACGGAAATGCATGAGATGGAGACACAATAGAGAAATAATCACTGAAATAGAGATAAAAAAGAAATAAGTAAAACTCAGTAGCTTTATTACATGAAAAAAATGATTCGCAGAACACTATGTGCAGATCTCAAATCAACAGTCCACGCATTTCTTGTCACTTTCTCATAGAAATCAAAGAAATCCACCTTATTGTTGGGGGCGCTACTGGAGAAATGACAATGGGTGCAACCCCTGGTGAGATAGACTATCCATTGACTGTCTATGGTTAGCACCAGTGGCCAATCAAGGTTCTTTTCTTAAGTAGTTTGCCTTCAATGTAGCAAATAGCCTGCAAGTCTTTGGCGATTAGACCCCATAGAGATGGCATGCTTTAAGGAGGGTGATGAATCCATAGTCGAATAGGGAACCCCGCGGGGTCTAGACGCTGGAGGTGGTAGAGGTGATGAAGATGAGATGACAAGAAGATGGAGAAGTGCTGATGATCATGATGAGAAGAGGAACAAACCTTTGTTGAGCTTGTCTTGACTCTGGATACGAAGGCTGGAGGTGAACGGGTGTGAAGATTCTGCCTGAAATGATGGCTGACAGCATCTGAGGAGAGAGCAGATTTAAAATTTTGCAGTAGCATCCTGATTGGCTGAGAGAAATCGTGGCGAAGTTTGATTGGATATCTAGAAGAGCGAAGACCCACAGTCAGCTGATTAGAGGAAGCAGTTGGAGTGGGATGGAGAGAGTTGTGAAAGGATGAGCACAAAGAAAGTCTTCCTGATTGAACTTATGCTGAACTTTCTAAAATGTCTTTGTAGAGCTCTGGTACCTGTTAGCGTACTGTTACCATTACCATTGAAAAGAGCTGGTTCTGGTTCAGCACCAGTAGTCACACGCATAATTCATAGAAGCTATCATTGTCTTACACCGCTTTTCTGTTGACATCAGAGACATCAGAGCTGGACAACACACCACTCATAAAGAAGGAAATGTGAAAGTATAAAGTTAAATTATGTGGTGACTGCTGTTAATGTTTTGTGAACCGCAAAAGAGCTCCAAAAATATGTTAAGGCAACCGAAAAACACTGACTCATTGATTCATTAACCCACAAAAGAGTATCATTATTCCTTTGGCACACTCCATACTCGGCAGGCTAGTGGACACACTGATGGCAATGTGTGAAAGAAATGAACGTGTGCAGTGTAAAAGCAATGTTCAGTTTGTCACACTAATGAGTAACACTTGTTCATGCTGGAGCTTTTTATGTCTCTTGGATCAATGGATTATTGCAGTGTTCCTCTGGTCTTCTTTTATGGACCTGTCAGATCTCTCGGGTCACCCAGCACGTCTTGTGTATGAACTGCATGACCGTGGTTATTGTCCATTTGTTTGTACATCACAGGTTATTGATCCATTTTTTATTTTACTGCCCGGGTGAACACTGAGAAATCCAATAAAAAAAGGAATTAGTTTAAAAGTTTGAACATCACTGTGTAATGTTAATCAGTGTGTTTAGTGTTTATGACTGCGGGAGCTTGAGTCATTCATTAGTGCCTTCTTTTATGTAAGTGCTGCCTCTAATGCCTACAGCTCTGCCCTCACGTCCCAGAGAAGCAGCAGCGATCTCTTGGGGATTTGCTGTGCTGTGCTGCGCTTATTAATTTTATCTCTTACTCCTGCAGCATAAAACAGCAGCAATATGGGGTAAGAAGCAAACTGATATTTTACTGGTATTTCCTGTCTTTCTGGAACAGATATGGAAAATCTGAAATGAAGATGAAGGTCAAGAGATCATTGTTATCTAGATAGATAGATAGATAGATAGATAGATAGTACCTACGCAAAGTAAAGCACTATCATTTGTATGAAACCCACGTAGATATGAGACAGGAAGCTGTGATGAGAGCAGAGGAGGAAGTCAGGTCACACAGGATAAAGACTGACAAGGTTGGGGTGGATGGGTTGGACAAACAAAGAAACACAGGACCTTGACCCAGGAGATTCAATACGTTCTCATTTCAAGTTGTCACATATTGCCGCTTTGTTAGTGGACTTTCACGTCAACATATTACACTCTAGGAATCCTCCTGTGTCTGCTGTCAGTACTACAACCAATGCCGGGGTTGACAACAAAAGCACATGGTTATGTTTAGGCAACAAAAGCATGTTGTTACATTTAAAAAAACATCATGGTATGGCTCAACATTCATATGGGAAGAGGACGTTGAGCCCCTAGGTGAAAGTCCAGGATTTGTTGGACCCCTCCACCACCACTGCTCCCACCCACCCTACAAGGACTTTTACTGCTACTTATATGACGTTGTCACCAGCAGCGTTTCAAACTGACTTTGTCTAGCAGTCATACCACCACAACAGGTGGCCGTGTTATTAACTAACTATGCTGGTCCATGTATCAGACTGCCACGGCAGGTGCCATCTGGTTGACCGATGCCGTATCATGCCCCTGCAAAAGGTGGCTTTTGGTAACGGTGTCTGATGCTAAAATCACTGACAAAGCAGCGGTATTTGAAAACTTCGAATGAGAACAGGCTAGGACACTCGTCACGTATGAAACCAAAAGTTAATGTTGAATTATTTTCAGTGACGTACCAACGTAACGTAACATCATCATGTCATCATGTAATTTTTACGATATCATACAAACTGTGTATGAGCATACACTGACTCAGTTCACATTAATCCATATTTTATTTTCCTAACCCAACTGACTCTGAGCGAGAGGCAGAGTACACCCTGGACAGGTCGATTCACTGTTACGGGCAATTTAGAGTCACCAATTAACCTGCATGTCTTTGGACTGTGGGAGGAAGCTGGAGTACCCAGAGAAAACACCACACTGACACAGGGAGAACATGCAAACTCCACACAGAAGGACTCCGCCACCCTGGGGTCCAAACCAGGAACCCTCTCGCTGTGATGCAACAATGCTAACCACTGCAACACCGCCCGTTCACATTTCTGCACATGCTCAGTTGAATAAAATCTTAACTAAAATCTCACAGCAGAAAATACTTTATTCGGTCATTAAAGTGTGTATGACATTATGTTCTAAAACATTTTGATAAATATCTATTTAAATATATATTCATAAAATTTACAAGCCGTCATGTTTGTAAAGTCTACATGGTGAAACAGAACAAACAGAGAGATACTTTTTTATATACAGTATAAGATGCAAAATCACAGAAAACAAACTGGAGGAAAATTGGTCAGTGCAAAGGAGAATGTTCTGCCTGAAAATGAGTCTCTCAAGAGGAAAATTGCATCTTACACAATCGGAGCAGAACACAGCAAAAACACAGGTTTTTTTCTTTTTACAGCTCTGAGGTAGGACACAAGCTTACAGAGAAGGAGAGAGATACTGAGGATCTGCTTTCATCGGAGAAAGAACGGAAACAAACAGTGTAAATGACAATAATCATTTCACAGCTTTTAAATGCACAAAGCACACACCTTTTTAAAATACGCACAACTCTTAAACGCTTAAGTGCACTCATTGATAAACATATTCAAATATATATTTTACACCAAAGAGAAACATGCCAGTAATACAATCATTGCAAAATACAAGTAAAGCAAGAAGATGAGGTCCAAAGAGACTCAAGCCTTCGACCAAGGATGGTTTAATATTTATCAAATATTAATAAAGTTTTAACTAAATGTATATCTCCTCACACCTGTTTTTTTTTTTTTGTTTTTTTAAACTTCTTACATCAGAAAATATCCCCCAAAAAATCTGAGATTTCAAATGCCGGTTTACTGAATTTTACTGAATATCATGTTTGCACAAATTTTGTGATAACATACCTTAAGAAATCTAATATATCAGTAATATCTTGACAAAACAGAAGAGCATCTGCATGCAAGATACAAAAGAAATGAAGCAAATAATATGCTGCTCCAGTGAGAAAAGTGACAGCCTAAAAACCAGAATATACCACTTTTAAAACTGGTCAAAATCAGTATTGAAGACCGCAGTTGGGTTCATGTGAGGAAAAGACCATATAAGAGATTTATATAACACAACATAAAAGCTACAGATGAACATGGTGTTGGTTATACTGCAGTGTCATGATGACTTGACTTGACTTGACGAGGAGAAGCACCACATCACAGGAGAAGCAAAGGGATGAGACTTTATGAGAAGGACAATGACCCTGAACCCTGTTTGAAGTCAAGCGAAGAGCAAACGACTTACATCTTTGGGACCATTTAAAAAGCTGAAACATAACTGTAACTCTGTGAGACACATTCTTTGCTGCTTTTAAAAAGTGCTGGAGTACTGTGGATTCTCAGATACTGACAAACTCAAATTAATACCAAAGTGCAGGCCGTGGTTAAGGCAAATGGTGCAAACAGGAAATACTGAGAACACTTTGAGTAAATACTTTTCTGACTGAGTGTAGGCTACATATGTTAGTGGAACATTATGGGAAGTAGTGCTTGACAAAAATGATGAAACAAACACATTGTGGATCGTGGACTTACCGTGCACAACTTAAAGATCCAGTGTGAAAGATTTAGGGGATTTAGTGGCATCTAGTGGTGAGGATTGTGGATTGCAATCAGCTGAAACTTCTCCTGGTTAGAAGTCCTTCAGTGTTCAGGAGGTCTTTACCAGGAGCCAGTTTATCCACAGAGGTCTCTCGCAGAACAAAGGGACCAGAAAATAAGTGTTTCTTAGATGCTGTTCAGCCTGTCTGTTACGTGCACCTGCTAATGTGTCACTCAATGTCATGTCACCTTTTTTCTCTGATTGTTTAATGGTTCTTACCTTTTTTCTAATCCTGACGTTCAGGAGCCAAATTATCTGCAGAGGTCTCCCATCTTCCCAAAACAAACGGACACAGTGATTTAAACCAGTAACAGCACTGAATAAAGCAGTTTCACATAAACAATTCAGTGCCTCTGCATGTTGCTGAGGAGCTCCTCACTATATGGAGGCCAATGCAAAAACACAAATGGCCCTATCTAGTGCCAGTGTTTGGTTTGTCTGTTCTGGGTTATTGTAGAAACATGGCAGTGCAACATGGTGGACCTCATGAAGGAGGATCTGCTCCTTGTGTAGATATAAATGGCTCATTTTAAGGTACACAACAATTCTTACTTTCAGGTGATGATACAATAAATAAAACAAACTTAAGTATATTCCATTTCTGCCAATATATCCTCCTAAATCCCACACACTAGACCTTTGATACTAAATGTGTAAATATGTTTTATCTCCTCTCCTGTTTGCCACCAAAACTGTAGATGTCATGATGAGAAGTTAACACATTCTTTCAAATATTAGCTGCAATGTCTAAGGCAATCTGTTCTGTGGCCATCTGCAGAGCTGAGTCAGCTGTCAAGTCTGCCGCTGAAAGGGCAAATTCAGTGTCACCGTGGCTTCTCTTGGCTCTCTGATCGGCCTGTTAATCATCTCACATTCATTCTGTCGCATGTTCTCCTCGTTCATCTGCGACACCTCTGTGGAGCCCGCTTCAAAGCCAGGCACAGTGTTGGCTACATGAACCACATGGACCTTGTTTCTCCCATTTTTACTGAGGATGCAGCTGAACACTTTCTTGAAGCCTTTGCGAAAGTGCTTGGACACCAGAGCGTAGACAATAGGGTTGACGCAGGAGTTGGCGTAAGCCATGCAGTGGGAGAGAAGCCTGAAGGCATACGTGGTCTGATTGAAGGGGAAGTCTCCGTACAGGTAGCACAAGATCACCACGTGGTACGGCAGCCAGCAGATGCAGAACAGCACGGTGACGATGATGATCATTTTGGTGACTTTGCGTTTGGCCCTCTTGGATTCTGACATGCCGTCCAGAGGGTCGACAGCCGTCCACAGGTACTTGATGGTTCGAGTGTATGAGAGACTCACGATCAGCACTGGGATGACATAGCCGAACAGGAAGGTGCACGTGTCCAGCACCTTCCTGTTCTGCTCCTCCCAGCCGGGGATACACACAGTACTGTTGGCATAATCGATGAGGTCGTAGTAGCTGAGATAAGGACCCGCGAAGACCAGAGACAGACCCCAGATGATCACCATGGCAACCACTGCATTACACGGGGTCCGTAGCTCTCTGGAGCGTAGTGGGTAACGAATGGCGAGATACCTACACAGAGAAAAAAAATAATACATTGACATTTGATCCAAACTACAGAAACACAGTAATTAGTGTACATGCTGAGTCTGAGTGGTGCAGTGTGATAATTATAGGCGAGAGTGAGTGTAATTCTTTATAATTACAGCTTGAATAGTAAATAGTGTCTGTTATTGTCCAAACTCCTTCAAAGCCTCAAGAAACTAAAATCCATCATTTTTAGCACATGGAAATTAAGAATAAAAGAAAAAAAAACTTTGTTGGTTCATTAGATATGTTTGGGGTTTATGTTTTGTTTTGTTTTACTTCCTCTTGGATTGTAAGTTAATTATTGGGCCACTTTATAAATCATAGTACAACCCAATAAAATGTTGCCCTTACATCAGGGGTGTGTTCAGGGAGTTGAGGTGACACAGGCCACCTGCAGTCTAATTGGCCTCCCTGTCCCATAGGGTTGTGAAGTTAAAAAGTTAAAAAAAAAAAAAAAAAAAGCTTACAAGCTTATTTATTTTCATTTCATTGGTACCTTATATTGTGACTGTATTTTTGAACGTGCATGTTTTTTTGTATGTACCCTACTGTTTGGAGCTGAGGTCTTAATTGATAAAGTTCTATATTACATTTGCATGGTGCCACTCTGTTGTACTGTAATTGGTCGACTAATGTTGGCATTATATGTTAATACAAATCACAAATACATTACATTTGTATGTTTCATACGTGTCATAATAACGCTTCTACAGAGATGTAATTCTGATGATATGTATATGAGCTGACTTAGTCATCAGGAGATGGAGCAGTTGGTGGGACACCAAGACAAAACAGGAGTCAAGCTGCAGACCACTGTTCAAGACCAGCACACAGCACCAGTTGTTTTAGCGCCTCATCGTTAGCATTTCCAGTGTCAATTGTGCCACCAAAGATGAGTGGTTTTGAGCAAGCCACCCCTGCATTTCCAGTGCCTAAAACATGTTTTGTTTTTTTTTTGTTGCTAGTTGTCATTGTGTTTTAAGCTGCGTTTGTGCCAAGAAATGTGAGTGTTTTTTAGTGAGCTGTTGTTAAGTTTCCATTTGTGTTTGTGCCACCAAACATGTGTACTTTTAGCAAGCTGTCATTTTCAGCAGCATTTCTACCACCAAACCACCTGTTTAAGTGAGTCATTGCTGTGTTTCCAGGTGCAATTGTGGCACTTAGCGTGGGTGTTTTTTAGTCATCGCTGCGTCTCAAGCAGTGATTGTGCCACAGAATGTAAGTGTTTCTAAGCAAGTTGCTGTGTTTTCAGCAGCGTTTGTGCCATTAAACATGAGTGTTTTTTCGCAAGCTGTTAAGTTTCCAGTTGTTAAACTGAACGTGGGTGATTTTTATTGAGTCATCATTGTGTTCCCATTGGAATTTTTTCCACCAAACTTGTATGTGTTTTAGTGAGTCGTCGCCGTGTTTCCAGCTGCAACTGTGGCGCTGAACTTTGGTGTTTTTTAGTGAGCTATTGCTGTGTTTCCAGTAGCATTTCTGCCACCAAACATGGGTGTGTTATAGCAAGCTGCCACTGCATTTCCAGTGGCGAACATGTGTGTTTCAGTGAGTTGTCGTTGTTTTTCCAGCAGCAATTGTAGCACTGAACATGGGTGCTTTTTAGTGCATTGTCACTGCAGTTCCAGTAGCGTTTGTACCACCAAGAGATTTTTAGCAAGCTCTGTTGTCAAGTTTCCAGTGACATTCGCACCACCAAACATTGGTGTATTTTAGCAAGCTGCCGCTGCATTTCCAGCAGCATTTCTGCCACCGAACATGTGTGTTTTACTGAGTTGTCATTGTGTTTCCAGCAGCAGTTGTGGCACTGAACGTGAGTGTTCTTTAGTGATCTTTTACCATAACCAAGTGGTTTTGGTAACCTCATGTTAACCACAACTAGGAAATTGTAATGTTAGTAATTAAAAGCAAGTAGTGGAGACTGAAATGGTAAATCGATTCTATTCTGATGTTTGCGTAAGTGTGTGTATGTGTGTGTGCGCATGAACTTCATGTCACCCCTGCATAAATCAGTGCCCTACTTGGACCTTACAGGCCAACAGATAGCTAGTCCTACAAAAAAAAAAAAGAATTGAAGCTGAAAGGTTTTTCATTGTGTCCACTCTCAGAACTTAATTTATGATAAATGACACTGAGAGTCAAAGTTAAATCTAGTATTTACACTTCAGCTGTGAATCACCTGGCGTATCATAAATTTAATTTAGAGTCAGATAAAGAGAACACTGCAAACGTGCAAAGAGGACCTGAAAATTGATTTTGGTTTACCTCACCAATAGTTTGTTTATATGAATCCACCAAGGATGAGGCTGCCACCTCCACACTCACTGTTAGGAGCATAGTGGCTCACACTGAGGCTGCGTTGGATGGTAATCATTCACACTACAGACATTTGTGGGTTTTATTGAATAAAAAACGCCTCAGGGAAATATGTGAAACTGGCTGTTATGTCCACAGAAAGGGTTTTTTTTTGTAGGATTTTCAATGGGATCTGAACGTGCAGTCATCGCTTGGTAAAACCATGACAACAACAGCACAGAACATGACTGTGCCTTGTGCTGTGTTTTTGATGTTGCAGAGCAGGTAGGCGATAAAGGAACAAATCCCGCCTCACATCATGGGCCATCACGAAAAAATAGCTTAATGTTTTCATAGCGCAGACCTCTCTCAATAATGTGACACCATGCTGCTTTTCACAATTGTTGCTGAAGTCTTTGCATCATCCTCACTTGGTTTGTTTCTCTTTGAACACGTAAAGCTATATTCTCCATATTCCTCATGCTGCTTTGTGAGTTCATGTCCTCTAAGGGACACGGAGTATATGAGGATATCACAGCTTCTTTATCCCCGAGGCAGGGATTCTGGGTAAAGCTGCAAATCCATGTCCTCCCAGCTGCATTTACAGGACACTTCAGCCAGCTCTCAAGAATCAGAGGCAACAGCCTCTCTGCTCTTTGAAACCTCACTGAAATAGGGCCAAAAACACTTAGCATTCAATATGAGAGGGAAAAAGCAGGTTCCTTGAACCTACTTGTCACATATGGAGGCTTAGTGTCTTGGATAAGTGCACATACTCAGACATTACTCTGCAACACATGAGCAGTCTGTTAATGTCTGACAAGATGCTTTGTTTTTCCTGATTTTGAGTGTTTTGCTGAACCTGAGACCAATTAAAATGTTTACCAAAAAAAGTAGACGTGGAAACATCTGTTTACCAAAATACAGAATCACCACATTTACTGTGAAATGAAAGCGTGGCTGAATTTCAAAGTATCTCCTACTTGAAAATTCAGCAGCTCACAGCTGCAGCATCCCTATATAGATTTTTTTTTTCAGTTTTTAGACGCTGGAAGCTCTGGAAACTCTGCATCATATTATCCAGTGCTGTTTTTGTTATGTACTTAAGTATGTGTGCAAATTAACTCCCCGATTAGAGGCAATGCTGCCAAATTGTTATGTTTTGTATTGAATCATTTTCACATGGGATATTTCTTTGGCATAAAATCACAGTAAACGTACAATCTGCCTGTGGGTAGCTCGCTGCAGCAGCAAACACTTTCCATTAAAGGACTGAGTGTGTGTGTGTGTGCTGCTGTTCATTCAGGCTGAACTGTGATTTAATTCCTGCTGGGGATTCTTGGTTTAAAGTGTAACTGTAAGCTGCTACCTTTTCTTTACTTGTTACACAGGAACCGAGGAGGAAAACAGCAGAAAGCCATTAACATCCTGACTCCAGCGTCCCTGCTCTTTTCCAGACTGAGGAGGAAGCGTCTGGCTGCAAAAATCTATTGAATCCTCTAAAGTGTAAACACAGCCAGTGTGAGCAGAGGGTGTCTGCTGCAGAGGGCAGCTGAACACAGACTCTGTCCATATTGACTGAGATGACAATGTTGCCCAACAACTATAATGATGGCTTGGAGCTTATTTTCAGCCAGGGATAATGCATGATTCTCTCACAAGATGGTCAATTACAGGTGATTTAAGGTATTATGGGTCTTTGACTAATTCTTTTAACGTGCACCTCCGGGCTCTCGCTGTTCTTGGTGTTCCCTTAGTTGCTTTTTTTTATCTTCAGATGAGAAAAATAACCTTTGTGATGAATTAAATGCACCAAAAATAATTCATATCATGAGCAGACAAAAGTGTGGACTTGAATAAAATCTTACTCACAGCCTGATGACTTTTTAAGCTTGATACTCTGCTGTCTTTTATCATTTGTTAAGAATGAATCCCTGATAAATCAAATCATCATGACTCATGTATCAGTTAGCCATTACTTAATGATATGTTGTGTACCCTCATTATAAAGTGCACCTTTGAACAGCTGTTGCACTACCTTTAATCTGCTGGATTCCTTTATGACCAAACAGCAGGAAAGTGAGGTGAACAAAGCTCAGTGTATGCCTCCATTTACCCTTGAAGGTTTTCCCTCCCCCCAATTCAATGACACATGCCCTTGAATTACTAAATCTTTCATGAATCTGTTCTCTCTCCATAGCAATATTCCTTTACTGCACCAGAGCCTTGAAATTGTTTTTAATTATCTGGATGCCTCAAAGTTCTAAGACCAAAACACATTGCTATCTTGTAAATATGTTTGGATATCAGAGACATAGCCGAAACACAAATGAAATAAGGATTTTAACTAAAGCTACTAATCTGAAGGAATAAATTAAGCAATGTGATGGGGCAATTAAAAACAGGTGTAGGAGTGCATGCATTAGTGATTTGAGAACAATAAATGACCGGAATTTATCTCAGAATTTCCCTCAGGACACTTGACACTTAGCACCCCGTGTACATTTCTGATGGAAGTAAAGTAAAGCAAAAGTGATGAGAGAAGACAAGTGATAACTACTGCTGATTCTGATAATCGACTAATTTATACCATTTGGGCAAAAATGTCAAACATCCTCTGGTTCAGGCTCCTCAAATACATATGATCATGGACTATGTTCACATGGACACCAATATTTCACTATCATTCAAAATATGACAGTATTATAAATGTAATACAGTTCATATAAGCAGCATATTCTGTTTGGATATTCAAAATTAGGCTTTTTTCAGAATGTGGCATTTTCTGATGAAGACATGTTGGATATGTCAGTATTATTTGGGTTTTAAGAGCATTGTTTGGACATGTATACAGCACATTGGCATTTTGAATCTTAATTAGGGTTTTTGCCAAAGTTTGACACACATGGCCTCTTGCCTATTTATGGTCAGCTCTGTGCGTTGTCATGGATACATTGTACATAAAACTTGCCAACAGTTTGAAGGCTGTAGGGAAGAGATGCATGTCCAAAAGAAAACCCACTGTGCAGAAGGAGAAACACACCTACTTTTAAACATTATGAAAGGGTTGGTTTTTGGATCTGAGAAACTATCGCAAAACCAACCTTTTCAATAAGGTGGTTAAAGGAATGAAAGAGGGAGGCTGAGCTTGCATGGTTGAACAAGTCCGCTAATGGTGGAAACCACTGGAAGAGTCAAATTTTGATGCAAAGAAGCACATTGGCACAAGCGGTTCCAGCTGTTTCACTTTTCCATATTTTGAACAGGAATATTAGTGGAATACTTGTTTCATTTGACATGTAAACAGCTTATTATGAATATTGTCTTCTTGGGAACAGGGGTATTTTTGCACTCGAGGTTCCCTTATCTCAAAGTCAGTAAGTGTTTTTTGAATGGATTTTTGGTTAGATGCCTGAAATAAGGTCTGTTTTTAACACAGGCTAAAAAAGGCATTTACGTTTTGTTCTACGACATAAAATACAACAGTAAATACCCACCGTGTGAATTTTGAAGCCTTTGGCCCCAGTCACACAGAAAGAGTTTTGCAGATTGCAAAACTTGAGGTGCCGCACTGCCTTTTTTTTTTTAATTGAATGCCACTAGTAAAAGAAAAAAAATGCTTGCTGCGCCTTTGTTGTTGCCAGGCAACCACAGACTCCCCTCCTCACTCTACCCTTTCCATTTAATCAATCTACCGATTGTTTATTTATTTTAATTATTTGACATCAGTCAGTATCTAGTTACTAAAATGTTCAAGCAGAGGGTATTTGCTATAGCTCTGGCTGAGGGTGAGAGGCTGTCAGTAAAAAGTTTGTTGGGCACATGGAAACAGAGATCTGTGTGGGTACATGAGACCCTTAAAAAGAGGGTGGATCATGGAGAGTACCACCAGTTGGTCCAGGAGCTTCTCCTTGACGATGGCCGTTCCCTGGCACATTTTAGGATGACTCAGGGGCAGTTTGAAAACTTGCTGTCTATCGTCGGGCCGTATAGCTCTGGGTATCCAGCAACAGCTACCACCTCCTCCCTTGTTTACCTCCCTTGTTTCGTGACCACCACAGAAGGCCTGGCATTCAAGTTATCCGATTGGTCAGTGGAAAAAAAGATGACAAAGGAAGACATGATGTGGGGCATTTTCCCACTGGAGGAGTTACAAAAAGGTGCTTCTTAAAAGTGGTGTTAATTTGTTAAGATTATCCTGCTGAACAAAACATGTATCATAAACTTTGCAAACTTTGCCACACAGCTTATTTTCTGCAATATGCCAAGATTAAATGGAAAAATCCCATCAGCTTTTTGACGTGGAAACCAGGGTGCTAACATCTGCGTCAGTCTACAAATAAAACGTCATCCATGCAGTACTCTATTGTTGATCTGGGTTTTGGACAGCTGGCCAAACAAAACATCCAATTTGAAGATGGCCCCTTGGTCTCTGAGAATTTCCGATTGTGTAACATTGTAACAGTCTAAACAATTCATTGGTTAATTACAACACAGACTAACAGACTCATTTATAATGGCAATAATCATTAGTGTAGTTGCACCTCTAGCAGCCACAGCTTCATGCAGCAGGAAGTTAAAAGAGACCTTCATTTTGAAAAGCAGTGCTAACAACATCAAAAATCATCCACCCCTGTTCTCTCATTTGTTTACAACAATTATTTCAAGTTAATTTGAAAAATGTTAATGGATGTTTAAAATGTCACACATGAGCCTGGTAGTCGGAAATGATTTTTTAGAATGGGAAGTATTTGCTGTGTTGTATAACATGCTGTAGTGCTTAAATGTCTCTTCTGGGATCAACAGATAATTATTGTCGTACCTGTCAACAGAGACAGCAGCGAGTGTGAAGCTGCTGGCGTACATGGTGAGGTTGATGAAGAAGTGGACCACTTTGCACATGAAGGAGCCGAACACCCAGCCCTCCAGAGAGTAGATAGTGGCTTGGAAAGGAACGCAGAAGATGATGAAGAAGAAGTCGGCCACGCTCAGGTTGAGAATGAACAGATTGGTCGTGTTGTATCCCACCTGCCCGCTCCGCAGAAGCACAGCGAGCACCAGGCTGTTGCCGATGGTGCCCAGCAGGAAGATGAGGGAGAAGACCACCGACACAATCACGCTGGTGGGGTTCAGCTGGTAGCTCTCAGATACATTCGCCTGCCCTCCTGGCTTGGTGAAATCCTCAAAGTCAGACATTTTGCAAGTCTGAAACAGGAAAAGGAAGGAGATACATCTGTCAAGCAAATTACAGTCACCCTAGAGCTTTTGATTGTTTTATCTCCTCTGGGTGTATATTTAAAATCACAGCACTCATGCACTAGTGCTCAATATTAATACGATGTCAAAGGCACTCACTGAGATGGGAGTTTAATGATGAGTTAGTCTTTGCAACTTTTTAAAGTATACTCAAAAAGATGACAAGCCTGCATGCACCAGAAGATTTCTTTATCCAATTAATCCCCAGTCGAGTCATGTCACACATATTAATGACACGAGAATGAGAGATTGTTTTTAATTTGCTGGTGACATATTGTCAGATGTGTCCGGGGAATATTTATGTAGTTTAATTAAAAGTGAGGGTGCAATGCAATTCAGTTTAAATGAGAAAATGCAAGATTAATTAAAATGGAAATGCTAAATTCACACTTTTTATCACACCATTTATTTATTTATATATTTGTTTCTTGGTAAGGATTGCTGCCACAATCCAACGTAACCTTATACAGTGGTTCTTATGTTATCATACAAAAAGTTATGCACGTGGTTTGTACCATATCGAATAAATTAGCGCCATGATATCTAATGAATGAGCAACCCTGCCAGTTACATTAAGGAAAACAATAATGGTTGGAAGCTGTCACATTGTGAACTTAATGTGAGAGTGTGATTCAGTTTTGCATAGCCACAGCACTGGGAAGGTCTGGAAGCAACATTATTTTTCTGCTATAGGGGAAAAATGCTCTGGCTTGTTTGTAATTCTGTGAACCAATCGCAATTGTCTTGGGCAGCACTAAGTCCAAGGTGCAGCAATGATGAGCAACTGTGCCCTTGCAAAATTTCATTAGAGGGGAAATTGTTTCGGTGGAACATATGCACATAAGGAGGTGAGTGCTCTCATCAAAATTCTCCACAAAGGAAATACTACAACCAACAACAACAGATGTTTGTTGACTGTGTGATTCAACTTTTACTGATAAAAAAAGACAGATATAATTTGATAATCGGTGCCCCAGAGGTAAAGCTTTAGCTATGGAGGAACTCACTGGACCCATGAAAACCAAAGATGATTGGCTCTTGCAAATCATTATTGTGACGATATCACAGGAGCTTCGGTAAAGTGAAGCGGGATCGGTAAATTGGTGAACTGAACTCAACTGTCCGTGTCAGCAAACAGATCAACATCAAAAGTCTGGGCTTTTTCAAGGTCAGTTCACAAGTTGTTTCATTTGTCGATCTTAACAACAATTAACTGAAAGGAGAACCAAGCTGGCCTGCCTTATTGCCTGATTCGAATAGTTGTCAAAATTCGGCATTTTCAGTGTGTAGGTTGATAGCTTGGAGGTTGTTGCTGATAGCTTTAGTCCCCATCAGGTGAGTCAGTCTAAACGTGACGTGAGGTGACATGACATAAAATAACATTAAATTTTAGTTTCACACAGGACATGAACCCAAGCCTCCTAATGAAAGTCCTGTGTTTGTTTGACCCACCCATCAAGCCAAAGAAGTCTACACCAGAGTCCTGCACGGGTCCAGTTTTCAAGATCCGCCCCAACCCGACCCGGGGACGTACAAACTTTTAATCTATGTAAAGGAACTTTACATGTGTAATAATAGACTTACTTTCTGTCCAGAGCGACGTTCAGCTAGTTACGAGCCGTCACGTGTTTTTAGAATCCATCGAGGAGAGAAGTAATCCATCAGGGAAACACTTCAGAAACATTATAAAGTGATAGTTGTACGTTTTATCCACTTATTTCTCAAATACCTAAAAAATAATTATTTACTGTTTTGGAAGTGGCGCTTGTTAGACGGTGGCAGCCATGTTGATTCTGTGATCCAATCACAAATTGTGTTATTAGATGGTGAAACGCGTGTAAACCTGGTGTAAATAGCTGAACCAGTGACAGTTGCGAAATAGCGGAGGCGATCCTCAGAGAATAAATAATGACCAAGATAGTTATCTGTAGTTTACAGAACTAATGACCGATGTGTTAATCTAAAACCCGCGAGCCGACCCGCATGTTATTTTTTCCACCCAGATCCGAACCCGGGAACATTTTTTTTTTTTAAAAAAACCACCCGCAAATCAGCTGTTTTTGTGGGTACCTGACCCAGTGCAGGACTTTTTATCTGTCTTTATTGTAGCATTACGTCAGCTGACTTCCTCTGTCGCTGAGTAACAATAAACACAGCTCTTTAATGCGCTTATAACTGCATTCTGATAACCATGAATAATGCCTCCTTAACTGAGTGATAACATTTGAACTTGGTGCCTACTTTTTTTTTTTATTCTTGAGGACTTAAAGAATAAAGTTTGGGAGGTGTATATTAGCTCCCAGGGACCTCTCTTACTAATACTTGATCTGACTTCCTTCTTTGTTCTCGTCATATGACAGACAGCTTGCAGCACATAGGTCACATGATTGCAGCCTTCTGGTTCACACTTACACAAATTATAGTGCATTACTTTTGGTAGTTTTGAGTACAAACAGTGAATGAGAGCAGCCTGCACAGGCACACAGAGAGAAACGAGGGTCACCTTTAAAGTGGAGATTAAATGCATTTCTGTCATTATCATGTCCCACACTGCAGAGATTTGTTGGCTTCAAGCAAAGGTTTTCAGGTAAGTGGACAGAGACACTTAAAGTCAGCAATTCACCTCCTCTCCTCTCTAATCCAAGGAATTGTGTCTTAAACCCAGAGCGGTCTGAGTGCTGTGGTCTGTTTCATTCACTCTGTGAAAAGATGAGGAGCAGGAGCCTTTCTCAGCTGGGGGACCTTTGATTTCAGCCAAAACACATCATCTGTTCACAGTGAGCAGTGATTTATACCTTTCAATTTTTTTTTACCAGTAATAACGTCGCAGCAGAGCCTCTGACATGTTGTGGTTTCGTAAAAGTGACGTCTCCAGTGGCGTCAGCGTGCGCTCTCAGGTTGGCAAGTGGTGTAAAATTGATGCTTTAAAATGAAGAGGTGCTCTTGATGGTGAAGATGATGAGCTACAGTGAAGAGAATCACACACAAGCATGATGTGTTTGAGGTTTGTTCTGAATGAAATGTTTCTGTATTTATAATGAGCAGCTGAGACTGCAAACCCTGTGTGTTTGCTTATATTCCACATTTTTCAGTGTATCAGTGGATTTTTTTGTTAGGAATTGGTTGATAATCATGAAACTGAACCATATTCCAATCATGAAATGACATGATAGGACCATTTAGTAGCATATAAACACAATTTCTAGGAGACAGGGTTGATCAGTTGGCTTGAACTGGACGTTAAGAATCATAAAAAGCACATTGTTACTGCTTTTGCACACCCCTTCAAAAGACTGTTCTTAGAATTTGAACTGGTTATTTTCTGAGCTCTTGCACAACTGAAATCACAATGCCAGCTGCCATTCAGAAGCTTTGGTGATAATGATGGGTTGGAAAAAGGGGCAGCGATCTGTTTCAAGCGTGTTTTAATCAGCTCTTCATTCTGAATTCTGAAAAAAAGAAGAATGAATTCTCATTTTTCTGCCATGCAGACTTCAAAACAACACTCGTTGGCTATTGTATTGTCACATATATCAAAAGAGCTTCATGTTACATCATCTTGAAATGGTGCATTTAAAAATGGCACTTATATCAGAGCCTTTTTGTGTGGAAACAAAACCCAAATTGAGCAGCAGTAAGGCAAGGCAAGACATAGAGCACATTTCATCACAAAGAAACTCAATATGCGTGAGCGTAGAGTGTGCATCAAACCCACAGAATTTCATCCAATGCTGTTATGTTTCTGATTATCACCACAGAATTTGTGTTGTGCTTGCAATTTTCTGTCATGAAAAAAGGAAGTAACCCACATATTTGAAAACACCACGCTATGCCAAGCGCAGGCTACAACCATCACAGATTTTTTTTACCACCAAGCAGAAGAAGCAAAAATGTTTTTTCAAAGGATCACCCTGGAGCAAGAACGTAGCCTGATCTGAATTGGACTGAAGAAGCATGAATAAAGGTTGCTCATTATCCCTGAATTAACACACTACCATTTTATATGAAATACGTGCCGCATGATTAATTAATGCCCCGTCACATAATGTATCTATGGCAGCACAAATGTGAATATAAATTTCATGGAGCTGAAATAGCAGTACAGTGCAGCAAAGCAACTTGTAGATGGCCAGATTAGATTTTATTTTGGGATCTGTTTTGGCAGAGATTACGAAGAAATCAATCACAGAAATATCGTCTTTTTACGACAATAAAGCAATATCACAGAGAATGAAAACTCTGTAAATATAAACCATTAAAAATGTATAATGTTGTGACAGTATTTTAAGTCATCCTCGAGCTTTCATACTTCCGTCCCTCAAATCTTAGTAATAGCCAGGCTAAAATAAATTATTAAACATTATTAAACTTTATACATCCTTTGAGTATAAACTGCTGCCAGTCTATCTGCATAATCAGAATCGTGACCGAGAGCAAAATGAAGAGGATACACTGATCACAGCTGGTGGCACATAAATGACACTCTAAAGCGGTGATAGTAAGAATATATTCTTATTAACCTTATAAAGAGGCAGGGTTATAGCATCGGCTGGTGGATGCTGCAGAGGAATTTTCCTCACAGTTCTGTCAATGCCTGACTTCAGCATCCTCTTTTATGGTGTGGCTGGTTCCCCGTTCTTCACACTGGGGAAAACATTCTGGATTGATATTACATTTCCGACTGCAGTGGGATATCAGAGCTACGACTCCAGCCCGAACATGTGCGAGAGTCTCAGGGGGGATCAGCGCAAACAGGTATAGACATACAGGAGCTTTATGAGGCGTTAATAGAGCGTGTGGGACCTGACAGGTTGTGGAAGACTTTGGCAGAGCTCAGCATGACAGTTGTGAGGACACAATTAGAGTTTCTGGAAATGAAACAATGACTAATGAAAACAGCTGAGCCAGAGAGGAGGAGGAGGGTGATGGGGATGTAGCACAGCCTTAACCAGACTCTGGGAGAACATCTTCATTGTCACAGCAGAGGCTCAGCATTAAAAAATGATGTGCAGGCACAGATAAGAGAGCAGTATCTCTTTGTTTCAATAAGCAACAGAGCTAGAATAGACACAAAGCGTCTTCTGACAGGTGTTAACACAGATTTAAAACCAAACTTTAGATATCAGCTGCAGCTTTAAATATTTGTATTCAAATGATTAAAAGGAAAATGCTGATTCTGTGTGATGAATTTGAATTGCAGATGCTCTTCCCAACATTTCTGTGCCACACAAGCAGAATCAGCATGCAGATCAGGCAGATGCAGTGGGATAAACCTACCAGGCTGATGATGGGTGGACAGTATCCAAAGCTTCC
Organism: Epinephelus fuscoguttatus; assembly: GCF_011397635.1. Classification (NCBI taxonomy): domain Eukaryota; kingdom Metazoa; phylum Chordata; class Actinopteri; order Perciformes; family Serranidae; genus Epinephelus; species Epinephelus fuscoguttatus. The sequence goes on along the minus strand of NC_064770.1, from coordinate 17,747,661 downwards.
GCTCAGATTAGGCACAAGACTCCCAGCAGACCTGCTCCGTTAAGATGCTCATACTCTTTACACTGAAGCCTCTGTTCTGCCGGTGTACATCGCTATCTGCCTGTGTTGTTGGTATCTTACTCTTTCTCCGCCTCTCCCTCCCCTCCTCAACCCCCACCTCCCTGGTGAGGACTCCTCCTCCACATTCACTTTAATGTTCTCTCCTCACTGCAGAAAAGGATTGCAGAGTGAAGGTGGGGGGGGGTGGGGGGGGTGGGGGCTGTTCACAATCAGTGCACAATCAGGAGGTTCCCTGACATGAAAACCCAAAGCAACACTGATTGTTGCATGTGCATCCAAATCAGCCTGTCTTCAAATGAGGCAGTGACCTTTGTATTAGCATTAATTCTTTCCCATGGCTTGTTATGTATTGAGTGACACCATTGCCTGCTGAGAGAGAGCACAGTTCAATCCTGGAGGGGCACTGGAAAAATTAAATTGTCTGTGTTAGTCATTGTTGGAGCTTTAATTTGTGGGTAATTGGTGGCCAGCATTTCCAAACATGTTTTCTTATTTGCTTATTTAATACGTCCTCAACTAACTTTTAGGATCAGATGAGTCACTTCAGGGATTTGAAGTATGTATTAAAACTAATATCCATAGTTACATGTGAGATGTCAACAGTATACAGAGCTAGTATTTCACCCAAAAACAACGTACTGTCTCATATTGAGCGATGTATGAAGAGGTAAAAGAAAATGTTACAATCCTTACAAAAGGGTCAGGCTGACTTTTTGTCGATTCAAGTGTAAGCATGACAGTGATGTCAGTGAATCAGCAGGCAGGACGAATCCATTGCGAAGTTTATGCTGTGAGTCATGTGGTCATGACCAATACCATGAACTAAATAAAAGGCTTCTTGATGACAAATTTTGTAGGAAGAAATGCATGAAACACTGGGTATAGTTGCTATTAGAACAGTACAGTGCATATTTCACATGTTTATTTAACTCCTGACATATTCTCAGACTTAGCTTTGTATGTTTTTAATAATAGTACTGAGAGTGTGATGCCTACATGTGGATGTGTATGCCGCACGTCTTCCGCTGCTCTTTTTCACCCAGTCATTGATTCTCCAGCCACCCACCCATCCATCAAACTGTGCGCACACAACCTCGCCCAGTGGTTCCTGCTACCTCTAATAAAGGATCCATATGAAGAGGAGAGGAAGGCCAAGCTCCTGTAATGGTGAGGCTTTAACAACTTGGGTTGTTGAGTGAAGTGATGATGTTCACCTCATTTATTTACTCACTGGTTCAGTTGCAAACCCAAATGAGTCACTCAAGCTCCCGAGTATCATCGTCATCTCCCGCACACTTCAGTGTAAGAGCAAACTAGTTCACCAGATCAACAGGGTCCGACGTGAGCTGCCAGTGCCCGATTTGGCTCGGGATCCTGAATTCTGATTCAAGTAACATTCACATGCAACCTCACAGCCTTCAGTCTGACACACTCCCACCTCCTCCTGTGCCAAACACAAGCTCTGACATGCTGTCTGCGCCAGTGTCAGCCATCATCCATCAACGAACGGCTTGACACTGGGTCAGACAAAAACGGCAGGAAGGCGCATCATGTCCACAATGAGAGACAACCTGAGGGAAATAAAAACACGCCTTTTCATCCATTACTTCACATTACAATGATTTAAACTCACACCAGTATGTCATTTGTCACCTCAGGTTTTTCCAATGCTTTTTTTTCTACAGTATTGGACAGTGACATGGTAAATCTGAAATTCATCTCACTCTTCACGCCCACAAAGTAATTAACCACTAAATTTTATTGTATGCATCTTCTCCTCAGTGCACATATTGAAATGTGAAGTACAAAGTTACCAGGCTGATTCCAGTTGAGATTAAACCCATCTGTCCACTGGTTCCTTACGTAACAGGACCATCCCTCTTCCAAAAGGAGGGTTAGGAATTTCGCCAATGCAAACCGCTTTGGTTCGGACAATGATGGATCCTGGCCTCATTGTAAGCCAAATTAACATTCGGAAATACCTCAGGGTGTTGTTCCATGTGAGTGTTTCCATGGCAACCGCGGACGGATCACTTTGAAAGGACGGCGAAAACACAGGATTGATTTCCACCCAGAACACAAGGAGTAGCATGACATTTTACAGAGTAGGTTACATAGAAATGCAGTGAAATGGTGAATTATTAAAAGACAGCTCCAGGCCAACAGAAGCATTAATATTTCTCCTGTGAACTTAAAACCTTAAAGATTTCTCTGTAGATTTCAACCCAATAATTGGTATCCAAAGAGTTGCCGTTCTTCTACTGTTCTGACAAGAACAATAAAACTGATCAATCCAGGCGCCCCTAATGAACTCAGGCATAGGTGTAGGTTCTGTAGGGGGAGGGGTGCCCCTGTCAGTATTTGGAACATTTGTATTTGTCTCTCCAAATAAAAGCCTTAAAGTAGAAGAGGACTTTTATTTTGACAGAATTAAAGACATTTATAATAAACACTGATGCAGAAACGGCACAGATTGCTGCATAGACCCCAGGTTGTTGGTCTCCTTTTCACATGTGGCTCGAGGAATGACATAATAGCCATGAAGGGGTGCAGGGGATGGCTCCCAACTCTCAGCACGCAGGTCATCTTACTGACAGAATGAGGCAAACAAGGGTAAAAACACTGCAGGGAGCTACAGTCCCTTTTTAAAGTAGGCATTTTGACATGTCATGCCAGAATAAACCCAGGTGTAATTCTGCACATCAGTGGTAGTATAGAGCATACTCCCCTACTGATGTAGCACATAAGTAGAATGGAAGCATAATAATTTTACATTTGTGTTCACTGACGTAAAAAGGACCCTTTCTGACTTTGACCACCTCACTACCCTGCTCTTCCTAACAGGTCCCTGAGAATTGCTCCACCTACCTCAACTTGCGACACCATAGGGAGTAGGAGATCACACAGAATAACCAGAATGCTAAAAATGTGATGGCGAAGGACACCCAAACCCCCCATTTTTTATGTGCCTCTCCCAAGTGTTCAAATAAAACCTACGCACGTGAATTCAGGTGTATGACAACACTCATCACAACGCACTTAATACATTAAGAAAGAGCATGTGGCCAGATATCATCTCTTTATGCTTCTGGTTTGCACATTTTACTCTGTATATCTAACATGGCTTCATTGTTTTCAGAGATGTGCTATTATTAAGTGTGTTCTGCAGTGAAGCGGTGACATGCTGTGATACTGTTCCTGAGGTGATAAAAGCAGAATGGAGTGACACCACTGTGCATGTGGCCTGCACGAATAACAACCTAGGTGTCGACAAGCAATCAAATATCTCCCGGAATAAAAGTGTGACAAAAACACTAATAGCATCATTAACTTCAAGATGCAACATTCGCAAAAGAATTACACATTCTCAACTCAATTACTGTGAACACACCGTCTTATTAATTAGTCTTCTGCCGAGGTGTAAAAGCAAGCATTCCTCATTGACTTTTTACAGTACAAATCAATTACACTGTGAGTGAATGGTTTATATGCTGCATGTGAATCTCGCTTTATTGGACCTCTCTCAGCGCAGAGGGCTAATCACAGTAGCGGCCTCGGAGGAAATGCGTGGTCTGTCTGAAGTGTTAACCTCACATGCACACCTTGGCTCATGATCACTGGAGCATTTACATAAGCTGGAGCCTGCTGTGCACAGACTCGAGTGAAACAATAGAGATATGCCCACACTGTGCTGATGGATAAACTGGATAAGTGCAGTGGTAGAGGAAGTAGAAAGATTTTTGACTCAAGCAAAAGAACCAACACAAATATTTTGAAAATACTTCACTGCAAGAGGGTTTCTGCCTTCTAGATCTGTCTTAAGTAAAAGATGATGTAATATCTGAAAAACCATCAATAGTAAAAGTTCCCTTCATTTTATACTATATAATTAAACTGATGTATCAATATGTACGTAGCCGTTAAGTCTTGTAACTGGTAACTACTTTACACAGAGCAGGTATACTCCACTTGTTTTGCCTGGGGGCCACTTTTGTAAATTGACAGGAAGCCAGGAGGCAAATTCATCTGTCAATTTTTTGTTAAACTGCCTGTTTTCCACCTTTCACCATATAATGTCCTCACTCATCTTTAGCCAGAGGTAAATCCAAACAAGTAGCCCCGGGCCATGCAGGTCAGGTGTACACAGGGGCACGTCTAGGATTTGAGGATATTTGGAGCTTAGCCCAGGCCTCTGTTGGGGGTCAGCTCCTTGCACTTTGGCATGTCTTTACCTTTAAATAAGATAAAACCATAAAATAAAATAAAATCATAATCCCAGCGTTTATACATTGATAATCCTTGTGATTTAGAAAAAGGGCAGTGGGCCACCCAACACCGTATTGGTGGCCAGACTTGACGACAAGTATCACTGACAGAGTCATGGATGGTTTACTGAACGACCCAAGACCTATGTGCAGATGGAGGCTCAGGTGAAGTTTTAGAGTCCTCACAACACTTGCGGAGATCCGAGGGGAGAGGGGTTAGCAACACAACTCTACCTAATGGAGGCTTACGGCGCCCCAGATTCAAACGTCCAAAAACACATAATTGAAACCACAAAATATCTCCATACTGCTCGTCTGTAGTGATACAAGTGTCCTGAAGCCCCGACAAACGGTCTCACGCAAGCGCGCATACGTGAGCGCGGTGCACAGAGAGGCAGTTAGAGCTACAGGCTACAACGAGGCTAAAAACAAAGTTCAAATGATGTTTTTCTGAACAATTTTTTTTGTCGTACAGTATTTAAGTAAATGTACTACTTCCCCCCACTGGCTATGTGACATCTTTTGCCTAGTCTCAGACTAAATAAAAATAACAGTTGTTATTATTATGCACACAGAGCAGAACAGGCAATTAGTGTGTTCAGTAAATGGGAGAATGTGTCACTCACTTCTGGCTCGGGTCTTCACAGGAAAAGGGCATGTTGATCTATTTCTCCACAGCCATGTTGGCACAGATCTGAGGGATTCACCCTGTGTACAGCACTCTGAATCAAACTGGCACTTAATCTCTCCATAATGGGTGCCTTTCTGCAGAGGTCAGCAATATCTAACCCCAAGTCGTCTTAGCCAGGCTGTATGATGCCTTGCTGTATCATTTCTTTAAGTGCACCACTTTCAATGACTGTTAAAGAGATAAAACGTAGAGGTGCATAAATCGTGAAAGTTTGTGTAAAAAAACAAAACTTTATTCATACACCTTCGTTGAAAGAAGCGTCCAAGGCTGTCGGCACTGATTGAATTATTACTCTACTCACTCATCTTTCACAAAGGTGATGTTACAAAGAAGAGAAGAGTTGATGCTGAAGCACTTATTGGTGAAGCATATGACTGTGGGAGAAATAAAAGCATGGAAAGAAAGAAGGTGCTTCCATACCAGCTGAGTTAATGTGGAAGTAATATATAGTGATTGTAGTTCACAACGGATCATTAATGGTACCCGCAAGTTATTTGTATGAGTGAATACACTGGATCAAGGACATACTAGAAAATGTCTCACAAGGCTCCAGGAATTGATTAATAAACCACAGAATACTACTGTTTTGTGTTGAGTCCCCTTCTGGCTAGATAACGAATCATATGCTGTCTACAGATGCACTTCAGAGTGCTTTAGGCTGATTAGAAGGAGATGACACAGATGTGAAATATCTCAACGTCCATCAGATGGATTTCCATGAAGTTTGGCACATATATCCATGAATGCTAAAAGCTTTGGTTGTCCCCTGGCTCTTCCTCTCCACATCACCATTCGGTTCACTTTGTGGTTTTGAGTGACATGTCTCAAAAACTATAAGATGCTTTGCCATAAAATTTGGTACACACATCCATGCCACTATTGGATGAATTGTGACAACTTTGGTGATCCTTTTTTTTCTCCATCCAGCACCATCATCAGGTCAGCTTTTTAAGAGGTCCAATACGTTGGTTTATTATCAAATTTTGTAAAACTAATGCATTTCCATCAGCCTCATTTATTTTTTTTGTGTGTAGTGCTAATTAGCATTAGCAATTGTTGGCATGCTAACACACTTAACTAGGATGGTGAATATGGTAAATATTATGGACCAAATTACGTTGTGTGTTCACAATAACTTCCCTGCACCATGTAAATAAAATGAAAGGCACTGAGCAATCGCTGCCACAATTGGTTCATTTTTAGCCACTTAAGTTTACGCTATATTTAGAGGCTATACTTAGAGAATATGTTCATGGCTTTACTTTGCCGTCAGACAGCCCTTTCTGTTGGGGAACTGAAGTCGCTGTCTCAAAGCCACCAGACCCCTTTGACAAAAACTGGAATTTTACTTTGCAGAACATGCAGTGGTAGTTGCTCGTCAGCCACTGCCTCAATCTGTTAGTGTGTAATGTAAAGCAGGGAAACTATTCCAAATATAGTATACAGTTAAACTGATTTTTTAGGTGGGCATTTTTTTTGGGTGGATAAAACACACTTTGCTGTGGCCCCCATCCACAGCAGTACATTACTTAGCTCTAGTGACTGTAGATTTAATTTACCAAAGATGCTAGCAAGCAATGCAGTCCAAAAATAAGCACAGCAGAAACATTAGGTAGGTCAGACCACCTTGTTTTACTATATATATCTATATATCTATATATACTGTATATATACAGTATACATATATATATATATATATATATATATGTATATATATATATATATATATATATATATATATATATATATATATATCTATACTCTATATAGACACTATATATATATATATATATATATATATATATATATATACATATATATATATATATATATATACATACTGTATCTATATATATAATATTTATATTAGGGATGCACCGAAATGAAAATTTGTGGCCGAAGCCGAAGCCGAATAATATTAAGCGCTTGGCTGAATACCGAGTACCGAATACTGAATATTGTTGTTTAGTTTTTCATTAGTTTTTGCAGATGAACCCCCTCCAGATTAGTGTTGTCACGGTACCAAAATTGGGACCCACTGTACGATACCAATGAAAATATCATGGTTCTGAGTAGTGTCACGATACCACAACGAAAATGAGGCAGATGTGCCTTTTGTTATTTATAAAAAGATAAATCACTTTTCCATAATACATCAATGACATTTTAATGGAATAAATTACTTACTGACTTATTCATACTTCAAAAACAGCATCAATGAGTGATTAACATAGGGGGGGATCAAAATAAAAAAAATTTAAAAAAATAAGAATCAACCAGCCGCCCTCCTCCCCTGGCAAGTCCCTTCATAAGTAAAGAACAGTCCCTAAAGTGCGGTGAGGATTGTGGGCTGTGAACGGCTCGTTTCTCCTCTGACACGTCATATACCTGTGTTCGGCCGGCTCGGCTGTTCAGGTACTTCTGGGCAGTCATGACGCCAAAAAGAGGATATTATTGGAGCCGACTTCTCCGTCGCCGGTAAGCCAATGGCCGCCGTATTTGACAGGAATACGTATTCCTGTCTGTGTCTGTGACCCCCGTTCAACCCACAACCGGTGGGATTCGCCTTTCGTTTCTGCTGGTGGTTGAAATCTGTAGGCTGCTCGCACAGCGTGCTGAATGATTTAAGCCTATTTTGCTCGCTCAAAAATATTTTTTGTCGCAAATGTGAGTGCGGTGATGGACGGATCGGCACACTGCCGACATTTTACTCCGCCCGTCACAGCACACTGCTTGATTGCGTTATCAAAACACGCCAATATTATTCGGCCTTGCTTTTAACTAAAGTGTTTTCCACAGCAGATGCAGTTCAAAGTGCTTTAGAGTGATACAAACACCAAAAACTAAAATGAATGAAAGGAATGATTTGGCAATGTCAGTCAGTTCTCAGCTTTGGTTTAGAGTGAAATACCTCAACAACCGTTGGATGGATTGGATTCCCATTAAGTTTTGATTAAATTCATGAATGCTAACAACTTTAGGGATCCCCTGCCTATTTCTTTTCAGGTCACCATGAGATTCACATTTATGATTTTGAATGAAATGTCTCAACCACAATTGGATGCATTTCCATGAAATTTAATACACAAATTCATGCTACCTTGGAATGAATTGTAACAACTTTAGTTATCCCCTTTTTTTTCTATCCAGCAAGTCAAAACTTTAATTTGTCCACTACTTTGCTTTATAATTAATTCTTGCAAATTTAATGGTATTCAAGTCATGTTTGTGTTTAGTGCCAATTAGCAAATGTTGCTATGTAAACACACTTAACTAGGATGAGGAACATCAAAATTATACCCACTAAATTTAGCCTGGATGTCCTCTTTTAGTCTTGTTATGCCAGTGCGTACCTTTTAATGTGAAAACTAAAGTACAAATAAGGGTTGTCAGTTCATTTTGAAATGAGCATGGTGTTGGAGCAAGTCTCTCATCAGTAAGCAGTCTATTTCATGTCTTGGGTGCACAAACATTGGAGGCTGTTTCACAGGCTTTGCAGTGAGCTCTGAGACTGTGAGTCAGAGGAAAGTCTGATGAGAAATCTAAAGCAAGACACTGATTCAGCCTCATCAGCCGGCACATCGCAGCGACAAAATGACGGTCTGATTGCAAACTGAAAATACTATTGCATCGCAAAGCATGGATCAGCCCAGGTCACAGCTACATACTGTATATCATTATCCCCTGGTTGTCATAGAAACCGATGCAGATAATGTGGTGGCTGCACTCTGCATTTTATGTATGAATATTTGTCTTGGGGTGTGCTTCAAGTTGTTTTGCAGTGTGCCAGCACATTTTTTTTAGTCACATGAAGAAAGTTGCCTCTGTAAGCAGGCATCTCCTTCAAAGTGCTTTTTGCGTTTTTGTGCTGCTTCTGGAGGAGCCTGAAGTTGACGATATTTCAACTTTTAGATGTATTAGATAATATTAAGCCATGTTGTGCTCGCTCCATGATGATCGGACTGAGCAGTGAAGCAGGAGAAATGCTGCCATCGACCTGATCTAGGGTCAGCAGTGGCTATTAGGATTACAGGATTATTGGTGAGAGTACAAACTGTATTACAGAGTATTTTGTCGCCTCACTGCAATAAAACACTAATTTCCAGCACTTTCCACTTCCCCTATGAGCATTTTTCTTCCTTCTGCAAACACAATTACCGTTATTTGTTCAAGCATCCGGCTCCGCATTCAAGTCCACTTTAGTGTGACCCAGACTTGGTTGGATGTAGTGACACTGAGGTCATGACTATAGATCTGCTCACAGTGCCTTTCAAAGGGCCTTCATTAGAAAGGAAACAGTAGTGAGTTGTATAAGCCTGCTGTAAATTCATGTATGAGTGAGTTTGTTTTGACCTCTATCTATAATGCCACAGTGATACTGAAGAAAAGAATGCTCAGCTTCATGGAAAATCCTTCAGCAAATCCCACTGGCTGACTGGCATAATTGATTGTCAGGAACAGGAAGCGTTCACTTGCCTCAGACACGCCACTTCAAACAAAACATCATCAAAACAACAGATGGACAGAGCTCACAGTGCCATGAAAAAATGAATGCTTCTGCATAATTAAAACAAAACAAGAAGAAACTGAGGAAAGTTAAAGGGAATTGTGAGTAAGAGAATTAAACTTTGTTTGGTTTGGATTGAAAGTTTTCATCATTGTAGGGGAGCCCATGTGATTATTGAATCCTGTTCATATTAATAACGTATTTAAGGCTTCTTTCTGAAAACATTTCACTTCTTTTTGTTGTAGAATTCATAACCTTGCAGCGCTGGAGCTGTTTCCCCCGTTGCTTGCAGCTGCTGAGAACATCATGAACTCACAGACAGCTCTGAAACCATTGAAGTTTGCCCTTGGATTCAGACAGAAGAACACAATGCACATAATGCTCTTTGTATTATGTATGCTGTATGTTCACATGTGGGAAAATGCACCAGGGCAGCATACCCCAGCCTCGTCTATACATGTGGAAAAAAACAATAAAATAAAATTCACCATTTGCAAAGTTGTTTGCAAAAAACACAACAAACAAATATACTGAATCTGATATCATATTGCTCATCAAATATTAAATACATTTATATATAGGCTGGGGATATGGTTAGTTCAGGCAGATCACAGAAAAACATATGTAGGCTAATGAGCATCAGCTCTATACAGTGGGGCTGGCTGCAACTTGGGGGCAGACAAACAGGCATTAATTGCCATCTATAGGGGAATCACAAGGTCAACAATAGTATATAGTTGTATAGTATATGGAGCATCACTACAAAGAGTGAATAGAGTACAGTATAGAGCATAACAATTATGTATAGGAGCTATAAAGGCAGCCCCCGTTAATGCAGCAGAGAATAAAGACCAAGGACATATGGAACGGAGGCATTAGAGTTCATCAGAATCACCCCAGTTAGTAGCATACCCCCGTGGCATTACCCAGAGGTAATGAAGTGGGAGTTAAAGTAAGTGTATATCTAAGGAATAGTTATTATAATTATCTTAAAATCTACATGGATGGCTCAAGAATAAACAGGAGTGTGTGGGAATTGGTGTGTATATCCCTCAGTTCAAAATATCTATTTCCAAAAAGCCTGTCTGACCAGTTATCTGTATACAACAGAAATAGTTGCAGCCATTATTGCTTTACAGTGGGTTGAAGAGGTCAGATCTGAAAGGGTAGTGGTGTACATAGACTCATCAGCTATTCTGGAAAGCATACAGTCAACAACAACTGTCAGAGAAGATTTACTCATTGGACTTTTTCATAGCTTACTAAGACTTCACAGAGGTGGTATAGATCAGTGGTTCCCAACTGGTCCAGCCACAGGGTCCATATATAACCTTTGGCATTATTTCAAGGTCCACGCAGTTTAATGTATTCAGGGTCATACATGCCTTTGGCCAGGTTGTCAAGCTAGTTTGCTGTCTCCGTCAAGTAGCTGTCCATTAGACAGTCACTCCACAGCAGGAAATGACACTATAAAATAAAAGCTATGCGCCACTGTGCTTCAAAATTAAGTGTGTTTTTTACAAACTTGACGCATTCACGAGTCACTTGCTGTCTCTTCAGAACGGACCGCAACCCAACAGTTGGCAACCACTGGTGCAGATGTACAGATTTGTTGGGTGCCAGCACACGAGGGGCTGAAAGGGAATGAGTGAGCTGACAAACTAGCAAAAGGAGCACTACAAAACGAAATAACAGCACCAGTTCCACTTGGGAAAGGAGAAGGAAACGCTGTGGTTAACAAGTAAGGAATAGAGATGTGGCAAAGAATAGGTGGGAGGAAGACCAGAACGATGATATCACAAAATCAATCATAACAAAGATTTATAGGTTAAAGAAGGTAACAGGTAGGAAGTCATTATAACAAGACTTAGATTAGATCATACAGGATTAAATGGAATTGTGTACATACTGGGGAAAAGAAACAGTGACAGGTGTGAGAACTGTGGAGTCAAAGAAAATGTGGAACATATTGTTACACCCACTACAGGTCTCTAGCATAAGAAATGAAAGTCTTTTAATTTCAGAAGTTCAACACACAATCTATATTCTCCCACCACACAACAAACACAAACAAACAAAAATTAAAGAAAGGAAACTACTTCACCCCAAGGGCAACACCCATATCTTTTTAACCTGCTACTGGCTAACGTGCCAGGGCAGATTAGACAAAGAAAAAGACCAAACTAAACCAAACTAAACAACGTCCCACGGCAAGAGCAGCTAGTAGACCACTGATGCTCTGCAGAGACACAAATGATTAATCTTAAAAACACTTTATTTGAAAAATTTAAATTGTATACCGATTTAAATGTTAAAAAACTACATGGCAAAAATTAAGAATACCTGGTAGGTCGATCTACCTTCCTACCGACTACCAACCGCCTTCAACCCAGCAGAGAAGCAGGTCTGTAATGCATCGAAATAATAATTGTGAAAAACATTCAAACTCAAAAACATAAAACTTTTTACTTTCTCAAAGGACACAGGGTTAATGGGAAGAATTTAGGAAGCAAGGCAAATTGATATGGTATGGACAGCAGGTGGCGGTATGCATTTTAAAGTTGTTTGTGAGCCGCCAATAAACTGAGAGAAGAAGACAAAGAACAAGCTCTATGCAGTATGCTTCACAGTGATTGGCTCATTCACAGCTCTGTAACTGGTAGCACCCAATCATATTCACGCAGGTGTGCAGCGCGGACATTTTAACCTCTCACTCACTCATAACTTGTGACTGCTGCAGTCAGTCTTCACGTTTTGGAGGGATTTGTAAAGTGTGCGCATGCTCAGCTGGTTGACAGCAGCCTTGGATTCAG